>NW_020173727.1:1256555-1291681 GCF_003031525.2 Neophocaena asiaeorientalis asiaeorientalis | reverse complement strand
GGCCGGACCTGGACCACGCTCCTGCTAGGTGAGCAGCCCAGCGCGCGGGCGCCGCCGGGACGCGGAACTTTGAGGCGCGGGCCCCCTCTCCCCTTCCCCTCCGCTCTCCTCCGGCTTCCGTGCCGCCGAGCCCCGCCGGTCGGTCCCTGCCAGTTCGCAGCCCTCTCCGAGTTTTCCTGGGACATCCTTACCTCTTCCTTCCCTCTCCCTGCCCTAGGCTCGGTCTTCCTCGCTCCCTTCCTACTTGCTCTCTGTCTTTGCTTTAAAAAAAAAAAAAAAAAATGGCCCCGAGATCAACAGCTGCCCGGCCTGGCAGCGAATTGGCAGGTCTGCGCTAACGAGATTGGACGCTGCTGATTGGCGCGGGCCGGCAGCCTTCCAGTTATCTCGCCTCCTGTCCGGGAGAATGGTTTGCTTTGGGTTGGAAGCGATTCCACTGAACTCAAAGCAAAAGCACGTCCCGTGTTCTAGAAAGTTGCTAAACTTATAATGAAATTTTGGCGTGCTGTTTTTTTCTTGGCTGCAGACACCGCCGATGGCACTTTATTTGTGATTCCCTTCCGCACGTCACCTTCCCGGTTGTGTTGTGTTTTGGGTCCCCAAGCTGGGACCTTGCTGACCTGGGAAAGATTGGTATGGAGGGCTCCCCCTCATCCGCTGCCTTGACCTAACGGATGATATGTAATGATGTGCTGAAAAAAATAAAGTTGAAACATTCACATGTTGTGGACCGACTTCAGGTTTCCTTTGTTTTCTGGTCGACATTCTGATAAGGCAAGTTATAGCAGTTTGGATAATAGGCCTGATTTTTCTAAGTCAGCAAGTAAAATGCTGTAACACTGCCTTTTCCTATATAATGTCATTAATGGGCTTTGGCTACTGAATTATTTAACTCTTGGTCCTTTCAAATTCCTTTAGTGACCCCAAAGAATTTGGAGTTCATTATAGACCAGGGAATAAAATACAACAAATCGGCTTCCCCTGAGATCACAGCCACTCAATCATAGAAAGCCAGTCATCACCGTGTGTGTGCGCCTGCACACACACACATTTTAATGGGCTCAGAAATGTTGATATTGCTTTTGGGGTACTTTTCGTTTTTTTTCTATTGTAGATTCAAGACTAGAGAAATTCAGAATTTTCAGTACATTTCTCCTTTTTTTCAGTAGCGAGCTTGAAAAACCTTGCCAGTGTGCAGGTTAGTTCAATTCACCTTGGGGAGGCAGCATGGTACAGTGGATGAGACAGAGGCTCCTGATCCAGTTCACCGTGTTTAAGTTTGGTTTAAGTTTCAAGTTATTTCCTTTGCGAGCCTTGCCTTCTCTGTGACATGGGATTATCACCTGCCCTACTTACTCCAGGGCACATCCTGAGGAGCAGAACTGAAAGGGGTGGGTACTATATGGCTAGACACTTTGTATCTAAAACATTTAACAAGTTTTAGTTGCTGTTAAACTAAAAGCACAAGCATAATATTGATTTGATATCTGGTGACGGAATGAAGTTGCATTTTTCTTGAATAGATAGCTACTATAAACATTAACCACTTTGTAGCAAAATATGGAAAGGCATCACTCCTTAAGGGAGGTTACAGTAACAAATCATAGAATAATATCTATTGCCATTTTCTTATGTGCATATTTTCTTTGCTTGTAATTTCATTTCCTTTGAATCTTATATTGGATGGCTTATATTTGGATCTAGTAATGGTTCATACCTAAGTTTTGTATTAATGTAACAGTGTGACACTTTACTTGACTCATCCCTTTGGGTATTGGAAAGAGGTACAGTGAAGGTGCTGTCCCACATTTTTGGATGTACTCTGGACACTGGCCATCAGATGGATGGAGGTTGGATGACCAGACCAAGGTCTAGAGACTTTCTGTCCTTGCTAACCGTTTACATGAGGACACGGGGCAGCTTGAAAGATGATTCTGGAGAATAACCAGACCTGGAATGTTTGGTTCTTTCTCTGGATCTGTACTCTCAAAACCTGTAAAGAGGAGCAGAGTTTAGACATTTTTGAAAGCTGCCTCATTTTCACTCTTCTTCCCTCCCAGAATGAGTGAGAACTGAGCTGACATGGTATGGTTTTTTAGTACAGGATTTTGCTATGACAAAAATTGTTTCATTTGTGTTTTGGAAGAAATTTTACAACTTGAGGCTCCCTGATAGAAGCACACCTTTTAAAGAGAGGCTGACTAGGGGTCCCTAGTCTCTCATCTCCTCCACGTGTGTGAAGCACTGATGGGGAACTCACAACCTACGAGGATGGCCCCTTCCACTGTTGGGCAGTCTTAAGCCCTGTTAAAAAATCCATTTTAATCAACGTGTTTTTCTTTTTTTTAGACATTATTTACCATTTAATGGTAACAGTCATAAAGAAGGTCTTTGAAATGTTTATTTTTAGATGTTTCAACCCAGTAGCTCCCTATATCAGCCAGGGGAGGCAGTGGTGTAGTAAGAAGAACCATGACACAGTGTTTTCCTAACTTTTTTGACCACAACCCTCAGAAAGCAACACAATTTACGTTAAACTGCTCACCCTTCTGAAAATCCAACCCTGATTATTTATGCATGTGTCTCTCTGTCTGTCAAACTGTTTTATGTCAGTGTCCTGGCAGGAAACAGATTTAACAAGTGGCCTGTTTTCAAAAGTGTGAGCAGGTTTAAGGAACCCAAAAAGGACACTGAAGCACCCAGGGATTGTCACCAGTGGGAAGGTGCTACCACCTCTGGGCCTGAAGGGGAAAGGGAGCTTCCTCCGGAGCTGAACCCAAGGAGAGCTGTGGAGTGGGGGCAGGATCACCCAAGAAGAGTGACCCCAGACACTCTGCCCACCCTCTGATCTCCCACTGGTGCCTCTCACTGGCTGTCCAACGGGAAATCCTTAGGCAAGGGGTCCAGCTGAATCATTCTGTAGGGTCAGCCTCCTGGGGCTGGGAACAAGGCAGAGAAGGGAGGAGAACGGATTTGAAAAGGGAAATGGAGACTAAGAGCAGTATGTGCATACATTTAAAATAAAAAGGTCATGCACTCTTCTCACTCTATAATGTACAGTGCATTTTGATTTTCTGTTCTGTCCTTTTTTAAAAAATGCTGTTTATAAACCATTAAGCTGATTTCGTGATCTAGTATTATGACCCACAGTTTGAAAACACTGCCTTAGAGGAACTGTTTTCTGATTCTGTACCTGTTTCAAACTCATTGGTGCCTGAGCAAAGCATTTAGCTTCTCTGAGCCTCAGTTTGTACACATGTAAAAATGGGAGACCTGGACTAGACTAGTGGTTCCCAACCTTAGCTGTATACTAGTGTCACCTGGAAACTTCAAAAAATCCCGAAAGCTAAGCCACACATCAGACCAATTAAATGAGAATCTGGGGTGGGGTGAGGTGGAGGGAAGCATTAGTAGCTTTAAAGTCTGATGTTATGCTTCCCTTTAGGAGCCGACTGTCTAGCATCACAGAGCTGACATTCCTACCTGACAGCAATCCCCTGGAACTAAGTGTATCTACCCCTCCCCTCTTTTAAATGGGGACACAGCCCAGTTTGCCAAAGTTTCTCCTAATCTCTATTGTTTTCCCAAAACAGGCTGTGAGTTGCTATTTATCATCTGATATGTCTGTTATTTTAATTGGAGTAGCATTCACAGAGATGGTGAAGACTAGGGGTGTGGTGAGCGGACAGATTTAAGGGAAAAGATCAAGAATTCTATCTTGGACATGTTACCTTTGAGACATTCGTGAGATGTCCAAGTAGAAATGTCAAGTAGGCAATGGGACATAAGAGAAGAGATCTGAGTGGAAACATAAAACAGGGGGTCATCAGCAAATGGGTGGTATTAAATTCATGGGAATTGATGATAGTATCTTCTCCTGATAATGGGGTTTACTCTGTGCCAGGCATAGTTCTAAGTATTTTAGATTAACCGACTTATCTCAAATTCATTTAACTATTAAGTCAGTCCTCACCATGACACTGTGATTGTCATACCCATTTTACCAGATTGGGGACCTGAGGCACACAGATGTTAAGTAACTTGCCCAAGGTCACCCCTAGAATGTGGAAGGGTCAGGACTTGAACCCAGGCAATGTGGCTCCAGAGTTCATGCTCTTAACTGCTATGCTTATATTTCATCTTCTCTAGGGTGAGAATAGCAAGAAGAGAAATGAAGCCCCAGGGTCCAGTTCAGAGAAACCTCAACATTTAGTGCTCAGTAAGCATTAGCTTTCTTGTTTCTTCCTTCTTCAGGGGAAATAAGGAAGAGAGGGATCATAACTAGAGATAAGGGAATAGAAGTGGAAAAAGAGCATATTGGGGTTGGCTTAATGGGCAAGAAAAGCTGAGGAACCGAGAGGCACAGGGGCCACTGGCCATCTTGTGGTATGGCTTTCAAACAAACACTTAGACACACCTGAGCACCAGCCCTGAGGGTGTGTTAATACATAGATGTTGGGCTAATACAGTTCCCCGAAAGCCAATGAGTTGGATGGGTATTTGGGCTTTTAGAGAGTTTCCTCTGTTTAAAACCAGTTTTTTCTTTCTAAAGTACACTTCTGGTTAACTTTAAAGAATGTTTATAATCACTTAAATATATGTTATTATTAAAATATACAATTAGGAGGGTTCTGAATATGTGATATTCATGAGAGCTCAAATAAATAACAAATGTGATAAGTTTAATTTGTGTAAATATAAGGATATATTACCAACTCGTGATTGATTTTTGGCCCATAATACGGCATCAATACTGAAAGCAGATAAAATTTTATTATCTACATGTGTGTATTTGGATGTTGCTAAAATTTGCACTGTAGCTATTTTTGTAAGCTTTACACACTTTGTAAGATTAGGCTATATTATAATGTCTCTTAAAGCTTATGTTAATGAGATATTTACATTATCATAGAGACTACAAGCCTGTGTGCTTGTTTCCAAATGGGGTAGCATAGGCTTTATAATTTATATGTTTAATCTTAAATTCTTGTTTTGCTAGTTCATCTTTTACCATCAGATTATACTTTGCCCAAACCATTGGAACATTATTCTTCCAAGGTCAAGAGTCTGCTAGTTTTCTTTAGTTACCATTCTGATGATTACTAGTCATAAAAGTTAGTAAAAATTACACCTCTTTCTAGGTCAAAACCTTTATATTATTGTTTAATCCCATAAAAAGCAGTCCTGTTTCATAGGAAAGATCAGTTCTCCATGGGTGATCTTTCATAATTCAAGAATCATTGAGTACGATTAAGTTTAAAAAGTGGAAGAATTAATTTTTGGAGTACATAAATCTACAACTGTTGTAACTTTTATTTTTGTTTTGATACTGATTTTCATTTTCTCAGCATTATTACTGTCTTCCCCCCCGCTGAATGCATTTAAGAGCTCATATATCTTCATGTTTTCCTGGCATATTTCCTCATATTTGACTTCCTTTCCAAAGTAACCAGTTATCAGGTGTGTTTTTCAGTACTTTCACTACACGTAATTGATTCTTGGATGGCATTTTGTATTTTAATCATAGCAGCAAATGTTAACATAACAGCACAGTCACCAAAACCAGTCACAGAAGTTCTGAGTGATTCATTGTACTGACCAAGGATGGAGGTGATTTTATCTTCTAGTTTACAATAGCACCAACTATATCTTAAAACACAGTTTATAAATCACTTGGCCAATAACTTTTGAATACTTGCCATCTTGACAGATTTTTAATTTGAGAATATTGTTATAATTGAGAAGAGTGAGGCTTTATTCGTATGTTCACGCCAACTCAAATTTGCCTAATATACTACTGCTCTGCATTGCATTTTCCTATTACTTCCTAACAGTAACCACTGCTTTTTGTAGTGCAGCCTTTCAGTGCTGAAAATGTCACACCTCAGAATATTTTCCCCACGTTTTAATACTAATCATAAAGTACTTACATAACTAGCAGAGAGCTACTGTTTTCTACTTATGTTTAAAAGTTTTTTTAAAATAAGACCCGATTCCTCACTCTTCTCATCTTTGATCTTCATGGAAGTTTCATGGGAATCTAGAACTTAAAAGTTAACTCCTGGAATTTGATATGTGAGGAAACTAAAGTGGGCCAGGTGAATGGTCTGACATCTCTAGTGAGTTCACTGGGTGAAGTTTGGGATTAAAGTTAAGGTATCTTGGCTTGTTAAGCACATCTGTCAAATTGTAGGTTTCAGATCTACAATCTAAGGCAACTGTCACAGATGCTTTAATGGGAAGATGATCTCATGTGTTCCAAGACCTGATAACTTTTTTAGCAAGAGCACTACTTTGGTGGCTTATGGGGAATTGCTCTGATTGTTAAATCCTTATGGTCAGCCTGTCAGTCTCCATTTTGTCTTTGCATAACCTTTTTTCGGAAACTACTAAATTCTGAATTGTTTTTGATCGTGTTAGTTGGTTGTTTGGCATTGTTACAAAAAAAAAAAACGGAATAAAATAGTAAAAAACAGTATCACAGTTTTCTTAATCATTTAAAGGCTAAGCAAAACATTGTGCTACCCAAGGGCAGTTTGCAATTTGGGGAGAATGCATAACCTTGAGAATCCATAACTATAGCCTTGAAACTTTAAATGGCTTATCGATTAATGAACTTCTTAAAATCTCTTGCTTAATAATATGCTGGGCCTGGGTGTATATTGTGTATATATGGATCTTTTTTTTTTTTTTTTCCTCTGGTGAAGGGATCCAGCTTCTACATTTTTTTCCATTAGATTTATTAAAGCTTTACAGTTTCACTATGCTTGCCCAGGGGCATTTAATGAGCTAGCATATTATTTCAGGTGTATATTTTATCTAGATACTTGTTCTTTAAAAACTGAAATGGAATTTTTTTTTAGTAAGGAGAAAGTTACTTTATGAAAATTGGTAATGTAGGTTACTGTTTGATTTAAAAATATTTGTGTCCATATTATGTGAGGATACGATTTTAGAAGGAAGTTAGAATTTATCGCTTTAAAAACCCATATGTTGGGTAATTGTATTAAGTATTGCCTACTTTAATATATGTATATACATAAATATTTTAAATGTGAAAATTTTCTTTGTCTATTTCTTTGTTTAGAGGCCTAATTTTATACTGTTTGGGGGTGGTGATATACATTTTCCAGGTTCTGTCTTTATAATTTCACTTCAAAATAAACCTTTGTCCTTGATTTTTAAATTATTTCTAAGAAGTTTCCTCCTTTATGTCAGTGTACCCTTTTGGTTAAATGTGCTTATTAACATTTTTTAATGCTTAAGCTTCCAATTAGAAGGGCACCAGAGGCATAGAACCCAGGCAATCCATGAGGCCTTGGTTTATCCCAATCATGTGACCTTGGGCCTCATGGGAAAATAAGAGCCATTTTTGCTTCAAAAGGGCACCTGGATCTTTTTGCTTAATATGTGGAAGTGCTCTGTGAACTGCAACTGATAGATTTGTTAGATTTATTCATTATAATTGAGAATTTAATTTTTCCCTAACTGTTGTAAGGTATTATTTTGCTCAATGCCAAAAATATGGAGGAGATTCAAATTAACTAAGGTCAACGTTACAAGCATTATTACACAGACCATTGTGAATTCTACCTAGGAGCTATATAGTTTCTTCCAATCGTGATGGAATTTTAAAGTAGTCCTACTTCTCACTTTGAGACTTAATGTCTCTATTAATAAATTGAGTGCATTCCTTTTTTCCCTATTGAAAAAACAAATTAAAAGAGTCAAACCTGCCAAGGCTTTTAGTTTGGGGAGCAGAAAGATCTAAAAGGAAAACAGAAAATAGCCATGGAGGCCCCTTGGACAGTGTGAAGTCCTAAGTATTAGTAGTAGTAGTTGTAGCTATACAAGGTCATTACGTGCTAGGAATAGAGATAACCAGGTGAAAACCCCTCATTTCACATTTGGTGAAAATGAGACTGAAGCTAAATAAGTCATATAAAATCTAAGGAATATTTCTTCTTAAGAAGGACTTTCTTACCATGGAAGGTAAAAAAGAATTCGATTCTTAATTTTTTTTTAAAATTTTTATTTATTTATTTTTTTGTGGTACGCGGGCCTCTCACTGTGGCCTCTCCTGTCGTGGAGCACAGGCTGCGGATGCACGGGCTCAGCGGCCATGGCTCACGGGCCCAGCCGCTCCGTGGCATGTGGGATCTTCCTGGACCGGGGCACGAGTCCCCTGCATCGGCAGGCGGACTCTCAACCACTGCGCCACCAGGGAAGCCCTACCGTTCTTGATACCACTGGTTGAGTGGCGCTGCCAAACTCCCCTCCTGGTGTTCCTAGAGCTCTGAGAGCCTGACACACTATATATATAGTGAGTGAGCCTTCAGTTAATGTCTCATTATTGTCAATATCATGTGTATTCTATAACACCAGTATCAGTGATGGGAATTCTTTCGTGATGTTGGATCAGAGTCCACATACAGCCTTATTGTAACTGTCTTCTTTTCTGGCTACGCACCATAAATCCTCACCTAAATTGTAATCATGTCCTGTAATCCATCCCCCCTCCCCCCCCACCCAATCCCACTTTAATAAACCGTGTGCTGAGAGGGCCACTATTGATTTGCCTTCTCAGATTTCTTACAGTTCATAGACTTCGTGCTATTTGCTTGGGTGCCTAATGTGTTCTCTCATTATTTCATGCACCTAAATCTTCTCTCTCAAAGATTTTATCTTTAAGGGCCCAGATGCTGGCTACTATCGCTTTAATGTCCTCAGTTTCTAGGAAAATGTGTTGTGCATCTAGGAGGCATTTATGTACTTGTTGGCTTTAAAGCCCTTGATAACACACAGTCTAGGTGTAGAAAGAAGGAAGGGGCCAAGCCTGACGTATACACGACCGTTTTCTCTTTCCCAAACTGGATCCTAAAGAATGTCTTTTTACTTATTAGTTTACTATACAGAAACTGGGCTTTGATTTTTTCTAGGTACTGTAGACTAGAAACATGATTTCCTTCAATATATTAATTTTGTTATATCTGTTTTACCTTCACATAATTGGAACCCTTTGAGCAGTTTGGAATGCTTAGATATTGTCTTTAGGTGTTTAGGTTGTGACTAATTGAGTATATTCTCTAATTTCTCTCACATGGTGATAGTCATTTAACAGTTCAACCCAGTGAGGTGCCAGGCACAATGCTAGAAGATGTAGATATTAAGATGAATTAAACACAAGCTCAGCCTCAAGGCTTCTCATCCTAGCATAGGGAACTGTTTAGGTGCTCTAATAAAAGTGTAATAGCTATGTTGGCAGGACAAGCTTCACAAAATGCCACATTTGAATTCCTTTGACTTTGAAGGATGAATTAGTAGTTTTCAGGCAGGAGCAAAGGCATAGCATCATTAAAACCCTTGGTAGGGACTTCCCTGGTGGCGCAGTGGTTAAGAATCTACCTGCCAATGCAGGGGATGCGGGTTCGATCCCTGGTCTGGGAAGATCCCACATGCCGCAGAGCAAGCAAGCCTGTGCGCCACAACTACTGAGCCCACGTGCCACAAGGACTGAAGCCCGCGCGTCTAGAGCCCGTGCTCTGCAACAAGAGAAGCCCACGCACCTCAACGGAGAGTAGCCCCCGCTCACCGCAACCAGAGAAAGCCCACATGCGTAGCAATGAAGACCCAACGCAGCCAAAAACAAAACGAAACAAAACCAAAAAACACTTGTCATTTTAGGGGATCATTGCCCAGTGCAGCCAAGCATGAAGGGTGTGTGGTGGGATTAACTGGAAAAAGGCCAGAATGTGGACTCCATGGTGTGGGCCATGGAAAGTCATGGGACTTTTTAGACAGGGGGAGGAGATGCTTAAGTCTGTACATTTAGAAACTGACTTCCTTCTCCAGGATGGATTGTTGGTGTGGAATAGGGAGACTATTTACTGGTGACTTCATCTTCTGGGAAGAAACTTTTAAACTCTGAATGGACCCTTGAGAACAATTGTTAGTAATATTAGGAAGAGGTTGAGTGTGGAACTTGTCAAGGTTGATTTTAAAACCTTGTCCAGTGGATTTAAGAAGAGTTCTTAACTTCTTTTTATGTCATTTTGTTACTTGAGCATTAGGGAGGCCAAAACTGTGCAGAATGCTTTAAGTATGGATTAACCTCAATTTAAGAAT
The DNA here is from genome assembly GCF_003031525.2 of Neophocaena asiaeorientalis asiaeorientalis. NCBI lineage: Eukaryota > Metazoa > Chordata > Mammalia > Artiodactyla > Phocoenidae > Neophocaena > Neophocaena asiaeorientalis. The sequence goes on along the minus strand of NW_020173727.1, from coordinate 1,281,556 downwards.
AAGTTGTATCTTTAAATTTTGCAAGTCATTTTGGACTTACAGTATATTTCTCTGTATAAATATTGTTACGAGATGAGGTCATCAAATGCCTACAGATGGGAAGGGAGGCAGCTCTGTCACTGTGGAAAGAAACTGAGGCTTGGAATGAGAACTTCTGGGTCCAGATTCTTGCTTTTGGGGAAATAACCTCTCAGAGGCCCAGGTTTTCATTTGTAAAATGGGAATAAATACAGGATTGTTGTGAGACTCAAGAGGGCTTGTGAAGGTATTCTGTGAATTAAGTCAAGTACTAGTTATGAAGTACACGTGTGAGGGATTAAATGTAGGGTAGATGGGAAACTGTAGTCCTCGCTGGGGTTGCAGGAGGGTGGCTGGCAGGTTATACCAGAGAGGGGCAAGGGGAGAAGCAGCCCACCCTGGCTTCACAGTTCCTGCTCTCCTGCCTTGAGGAGGAGGAAGAGCGAAAGGACAGTGGGTCTCCACCTTTAGCGTGCAGAAGACTCAGCCGAGGAATCTTAGGAAAGCAGATCGCGGGGCTCAACTTCCCAGCAATCCTCACTGGGTGGGTGGGAGGACTTCTGAGTCACCTGCTGGGGCCAGGCGACCTGGGGGAAGGTAGGAGGCTGGGAGAGTTGGTGAGAGAGGTCTGGGGGATCTGGTGCTGGTTGGAGAGGGGACGGGATCTAGGAACCCTTGAGGACTGAGCAGAACAGCGTGGAAGGACCCCCTCCTCCATTTCTTTCCCCGTTCCTCCTGCCCTCTTTACTGCTGGAAAGCTCTGCGGGCCAGGCAAGATCGAGCGGGGGAAGCAGGGGGCGTCCCCTTCCCACTTTCCGAGCTGTGGCTGGAAGGAGGGGTGTCAGAGGGAGCAGAGCTAGGGCAGGACCTCGGGAACTCCACTGTGCCGGGGTTCCAGACTGAGAATGGCAGGCTTAGGCAGCGGGCTGCGCGTAGGCGAGGGGGTCTAATATGCACTGATCGCTGGGACTCTATTTTAGGAAAAAAACAAAACAAAACATATGCACACGAGTGTGTGTGTGTGTAGCCATCCATCCATCAAAGTATATTCAACTCTGGTTTATTATGTGGACATGGTTTAGGATTATTTAATTTCCTACCTTAATTATATGCATTAATTCAGCAAACATTTCAGTCTGGCTATGTGCTCAGCTTCTTGCTAAGTACTGCTGTAGTAAAATTCAGTGAAACATTGTTTGTATCCTCAGGGAATTGCATTCTATTTTGTTTAAACAATATTCTAATAACAGGAGAAGAATAATTTTCAGTGAAGAAGCAGCTCAAATCGCATAAGGCTGAAAATTGATATAATGTGACATATAATCTTGTACAAAATTTCTTTAATCAGAAAGTGGAAGGAGTGGCCAATTTAGTTTCAGAGTATTGGTAATTTGTGTGCTTCTAGCAAAACTTAAGAGCCTTTCAGAATTCTCAGCCACAGGATTGCAATCTTTTGAATTACGTTACAAAGCAAACCTTCTTTCCTTGAACACCTTTTTCTTATAGAATAGTTTTGGATTTTTTGAAAGTTTTCTTTATCTTCTGATTTTTTTTAAAAAATGCTGTATTTACCTCAGTACCTTAGAATGACAAGAATAGCATATGTGTTAAACTGGAAAAATTGGTTATCAATTTTGTGACACTCCCAGAAGACTATACACAGGATTGATAATCACTGGAATACATTTAGAGAAAATCATTTATAATCTTTTCTGTAGGCAAGAAGGCAAGAAAAGCTCTTTAGGGATACTTGAGGAAGTTTTTGTCATTTTATGTCTTTATGCTTAAATTATGCTCACAAGGCAGTATCTGCTTTACTTGCTGGGGCTTTCATTTTCAAATGACATATGCATATAATTTATCTCAATTTTGAATAAATTAAAGTATAGCTCTACACTTTTATAAAAAAATAATAGCTTCTATAAAACATACTGCCTTTATCAACAGATGAATTGTAACTTTTTTCTTTTATCTTTAATAAATAAAGAGGGAAGGGGAATAAGATACTTAGGGTAAGGAGGCTCTGGCCTTTGTGTCAGCCCCTCCCTCCTCCACAAGAGGCCACACAGCACAGGGATCTTAGGTCGGAATTCCTGCTTCCAACCTCCCTTTCTCTGTTTATCCACTTTGTTTCTTGGGCAAGTTCCTAAAGTTCTCTGGGAATCAACGTATTATCTGTATACCAGGGAAGGTTGGTACCTAACACATCGGATGGTTGCGAGGATTTATTGAGTTAGTTCAAGTAAAGCACTTAAAAATGCCTGGCAGGTAATAAGAATTCAAATGTTAGCTGCTTTATTACTATTATTAAATTGAAATGAACAAAGGACTTCAAAACATTGGACAGATTATGAATCGACCCTGGAAACTATGAAAGAGGGTCATTCAAATGCCAAGAAATCCAAGAATTGTCTAGTGCTGCACGGATTGGATTAAAGGAAGGCACCAAAAGGCACTTTGTATCTTCCATCCTTCTGAGAAGTTGTAGTATTCTGAGGAAGTAGAGAGATGATGATCTTGAGAAATCCTATGTATCGCTGCAGAATTGTGAAGGTCAAAGACTAATTTAAAGGCGTAATGTGAAATGCATTTCTGTTAAAGTCAGCAGAATACTGGATGCCCTCTTTTACCAGAATTACTTGGTATTATTCTAGAAGTTTATTATTATTGTCAGATGGGAAGAAGAAACTAATAGTAAAATTATAAAACATGAGCAAAGTTATCTTTTTAAAATATTATTTAAAATGGAGAATCGAAGATGATAAACCAAAACATAAATAAATAAAAGAATTAATAGTTTAGTAAATGAGCCCAAAAGAAATACATTACAAAATAAATACACTTCAAAAATAAATACATTAACAATATCCAGTAAAGTATAATGAAAACAAAATTTCATGGTTATTAGCAGGAACAAAAAGATGTTAAACTCCCAGGTAAGTTATAATAAGAAATATGAGTTAACTATGTATTATGTATTAGCTCTACTGATAGGATTTTTGTCGACGGCAGTTGAAAAGAGAGTTGAATAATTGAAGTTATATATCATGTTTATGGATACTAACATATACATATATATTATAAATATGTAGATTCTTCCCATATTAATTTATGAATGAAATCAAAATTATAAGCTCTAAGGGATTACCAAAGTATAATGTGACACGTCTTCAGTATAAGGTGGTATTTACATTCTATGATGGAAGAATGATTTATTCAGCAACATGATAGTTAGATCATTGAGAAAATAAAGCCCAGATTATATTATGGTGGTGTGAAGTCTTTAAAGGTAAAAACCAAAAAGGGAGTGGATACTAGATTTGTCAATAAGAAAAAAAAAATAAGAAAAAAAAATCAAAATTTCAAAAGGTCAAAGTACCAGGTACAAATAAATGTCAAATGACAAACCTAGTTAAATATTTGTCGTTTCAATGATCTGGAAAGAGTAAATCTTTTTCTTTTGTAACTATTAGTATCTTCTAGGTAAAATGCATTTTTTAATTTTTAAAAATATAAATACTTCTTTAAAAATAAGACAATAAGATCTGAGCTGTTCTGTCTTTCATTTCTAAGAGTACTTTATAGTTCATTTCCTTAGTAGTTATTTAATCAGAAGCCTGCAATACAGTGAATCTTGTGATACAAGGAAACTGAATGGTATTTTCTGGATTCATTTTAATGTGTTCTTTGTACTTGTACAGAAAGCAAACTATGAGACTGGTTTTATTACTAGCTTGTTTTCTCTCCCTTTTCTATTTTCCTTACCCCCCTCCATCTCCTTCTTCCTTCTTCTTTTGTTTTAAATTTGTTTAAAAAATAGTAAACTGTGGGCTTCCCTGGTGGCGCAGTGGTTGAGAGTCTGCCTGCTGATGCAGGGGACATGGATTCATGCCCCGGTCCAGGAAGATCCCACATGCCGGGAAGATCCCACATGCCACGGAGCGGCTAGGCCCGTGAGCCGTGGCCGCTGAGCCTGCGCGTCCGCAACGGGAGAGGCCACAACAGTGAGAGGCCTGCGTACCGCAAAAAATAAAAAAAAAGGAAAATGTATTATAGAAATTAAGATATTGCAGCACATATCGAAAGTGATAGTTCCCTCTTTTTGTCCATCCCCAGTCCTGTTCCCTGAGGTCACCATATTTCTTTATTCTGTTGCCTCTCACCATTGGTTCTATTCGCTTTGCAGTTGAGTTTGTGGAACTTTCCATCTGAGGGTTTCTTGTACAGTTGTTGTCAAATAATAGCTCCTCATTAATTTTGTTGAATGAGTGTATGAATGAAAATTGTAGATATATGCTTAATTCTTTTATAATTTAGTCTATTGGTATTTTACGCAGAGCCCTGGGACTTCTTTTGAAGAGTCCCTATTCTTTGCCCAGTCCCTAAGAGTTCAAGATTTACAGTTCCCAAACTTTACCATGCTTATCTTTGTAATGCTTTTCTGTAGGGTGAAAACATTTTTTAATGCTAAAGTAATAATTTACGTTTCTTTTTTCTTGCAGCTGCCTTTGCAGCAGTGTTGCACTGGTAAGATTGTTTTTCTCCTATGGTATATTTTATGCAGATGTTTATAGCCTACCAAACTATTTCTCATATATATATGAATAATTTCAGTTTAAGGATGAATGTATATTATTACATGCAGCACACTAGTCTGAAAATGTAGTTTAATTCATAAATCAGAGCCAGAATAATGCAATTTTTTAATAAAAAAGATCTATTATTAAAGAGGTTATATTTGAGACTCTCCTTCCCTTAACATTAATATAGTGTTCATGTTGAGAGGAAGATTCATTCTTTTAATTTTCTGGATAGAAAGAAATATGAATTTCATAAATCAGACATTTCTGAAATGGTAACCCAATGACATTTATAGTTTAATCTATAATTTTATTATACTTGGCTTAAAACGTCATTATTCTGGTTCATTCTAATTTTAAAATCTAATTTGAATTAGCTTTTAAAATTCTTATAGAGAGAAAGTTTAGTAGAAATGTAAGATATACTGAGTGGAAAAACAAATATGCATACCATTGTGTTTGAGTTTTATCACAAAATGAGTTGCAAATATATAGATTTTTTGTTTTTTGCTTTTAGAGTTTCTTTTAAAATTATACTTAGTATAAGTTTCAACACTGTTGCTTTGTTACTCTTTTGTTTTACAGGAGCCATATCACACACCTCTTTGAAAATGATCGTCATTTTTCTCACCTCTCAACATTGGAAAGGGAGATGGCTTTTCGCACTGAAATGGTTAGTTTTCATGTAATATTTTATTATAGTAGTTTAGTAATCTAAACATTTTAAGCTTTTCATCCTGGAAGTTTTCAAAGATGTTCCAAAGTAGGAAGAGTAGACAACTCCCCCTACCCATTCTCCCAGCTTCAACAACTGAGGACACATACCCATTTTTCTGTCATCTACATCTTCACACACCCATCTCTTTTTAAAGGAAACCTCAGATATTGTTTCATCTGTAAATATTTTTCATATGTGTCTCAAAAGAAAGGACTTTTTTTTGTTAACTACAGTATCATTGTCATACTTGAAAATAATGAAGAGCAATTACTTAATGTCATCAAAGATCAACCAGTGTTTAAATTACCTGGGGGAATGGGCATTTAATAACCATAATTCCTCTGTAGAGAAGAACTTTCCCGCAATACTTATTTAGTTTGTTTCTCTGAGGTACACTTCACAGGAAAGACAGGAAAATGCTTGATTCTTTCTTTTTATTACAACTTTTCAGAAAAATGAGTTGGTTCCGTAGCATCTCCTAGTGGTGACCAATGGAGTTCTGTTGGTACTCCTTTTGGAATACCATTGTGGCCTGATAGATTTTAACATATTTTTTAAACTTACCTGTCTTTAGCTGGTGAGAGCCCTTGCAGTTCTCTCTGTCTCCTTGACATGACCTCACTAGTATTCTGTAGCTTCCTTACTTGCTGGTACTATAAGACATTTCCTCTCCAGACCTGGAATCATCCAGTTTTCCAAGGAGCCCTGATTCCTTTCAGTAGCACATGGTATTTAGAGACCACAATTTTGGTTCTAGAGGTGCTCACTGATAATACTTTATATTAGATTGGCCATTGTGTCTAGGCCTTTTTAGTAAACAGAATTAGGAAACAGTTTTTTAAAAGGAGAAAATAAATTATTGATTTATATTTCTAAATTCAAATTTAGTTTTAGGCGGTTTTTACTTTTTTGATATTAAATTTGTATCTTTTCTGTTAGCTTGAGAATCTTGGTTTCAAATTACTTATACTTGAGGAATAAAAGTATCAAAGATATTATTAAAAATGATTACTGAAAATAATTTAAAACTTTCTTGCAGCTCTTTTTGACTTTAGGATATATTCCATTAGGGGTGTACAATAAAATTACTATTGATATGTCTTAAAGTTGTTTGAAATCCTCACCCAACTAGATAAATAATTAATTCTTCTTCTTCTTTTTTTCTTTTTTTGCTATTTAGGCATGTAAAATTTTTTGTTTTTAAATTTTAATTATATAAGATATTCACATGGTTCCAAAATCAAACCTACAAGGTAGGTTGTAGTTTCCTGGGGCTCTCATAACAAAGTACAATAAACTAGGTGCCTTAAAAGAGCAGAAGTTTATTCTCTCACGGTTCTGGAGGCTAGAAGTCTGAAATCAAGGTGCTGGCTGTCCCATGTTTTCTCTGAGACTCCTTCCTAACTTCTCATGGTTCTGGCAATCCTTAGCTTGCATTGGAGGTACAATCACTCCAATCTCTGCCTCTGTCTTCATGCAGCATTTTCCCTTGTGCCTCTGTGTTTAAATTTCCCTGCTGTTATAAGGATATCAGTTATTTTGCATTTGGAGTCCACCTAATCCAGTATTACCTCATTTTATTTTGATTACATTTGTAAGGAGCCTATTCCACATAGGTCACATTCACAGGTTTTAGTGGACCTGAAATATTGGGGGACGTTATTAAACCTAGTACAGTAGGAAGTATTTAAAAAAACAGTGATATGAGAGCTAAATACCATGGTATCAAGAACCATTTTTTTCCTTTTCTGAGTAGGCAAATCACTTTGATATTTATAAACCTTAAGGTGAGTTTAGAGTTTGATAGCTAATGGTACTGGCTACCAGGGGAGCTCTAGACAAAACTGTATAGCAGATGGAATTGGTTCATCTGTTTTGCCCTATGCTGCCACTTCTGCTCCCTCATAAGGCTTCTAGTACTTGCTTGTTTTTTGTCCCATGTAGTATTCCAACCTTGATATCTTTCATAATTAGCATGTCAAAGTAAAAAATTATTTTCCTCAAAATGGGAGTACTACCACTGTCCCTCTCTTCCACCCTCAGAGCCCTGGTCCTGCAGGGTACTTACCTTATGCTGAGCTGAGAAGAAGGAAAATAGTCTGTAAAACTAGCTGGCATCTGAATGTAACTTATATGTAACACATCAGTGTGTAGCCTTCCTAATATATTTGTATTTTTACATATAACTCTGGAGGAAAGGTGGCTGATAGTACCATTTTGAGGATTCAAATAAGCATTTAGGGGGAAACGTTTTTGGCTGAGGATGATTGCGTTGGTTCGTGGTAAACTTAGGTTCCATAGTAAACTCATCCTGTTCATAAGATAGCCTTTACTGACACTTCAATTAGTATGGGTTATAGGGGTTTCTTAAATGAAGTGTGCTGTCTGAGTTATATTACTTTTTATTATTTAAAAAAATTTTTTTTGCGGTACGCGGGCCTCTCACTCTTGTGGCCTCTCCCGTTGCGGGGCACAGGCTCCGGACGCGCAGGCTCAGCGGCCATGGCTCATGGGCCCAGCTGCTCCAAGGCATGTGGAATCTTCCCGGACCGGGGCACGAACCCCTGTCCTCTGCATTGGCAGGCGGACTCTCAACCACTGCACCACCAGGGAAGCCCTATATTACTTTTTAAATGTTGAAACTATTTTTGAAGCTATTTTGAGATCAACTGTTTCAATTAAGACAAGGTTATACTAAGATATGTAAGTTTTTTGCAACCTGAGCATTTATTAGTGATCAGAAACCTATGAAATTAATTGTAGCTGTTACTTTCTTGATTGCTTTATTTTTCAAAAGCAGCATATTTAAGTTTTTTTTTAAGCTAATAAGAGGCATAGTGATTATGTACTTTTAATCATAACATGTGCTTATTTCAGGGACTATATTATTCCTACTTTAAGACTATTGTGGAAGCACCCTCATTTTTGGATGGAGTATGGATGATTATGAATGATAAGCTGACTGAATATCCCCTTGTTATTAATACATTAAAAAGGTTCAATCTTTACCCTGAGGTAAGATACTTTTTCAATTGTGATTTTTTTTTTTTTTACTTTTTAAAGTATTACTTATATTAAATGCTGATTCTAAATCTAAGATGTAATTCGGTATATTAAATTTTCTTCTTTTTTTAAAGAAAACGTGTATCTTTTCTTGGAAAGGAATATGGAAAAAAGATCATTATTAATTTTGGGGGTCTTTAACTGATTTTATGGGAGTGATTAGTATGATTGCATGGTTTACAAAGTATGAAAACTGTCTAGATTTGGTATGTTTATAGGGATTATAGCAGAGGAGCGCCATTACTTGTACATGTCATTTGCCAAATAATGTTTCTTCCTTATCTGGGATTCTTCATTTAATTGAATGCACTTTTCCCCTGTGGGAGTGGAAGAAAGGACCTGAGATAGGAAGGCAGTGATATCAGTAACCTTTGGCCTCTCCTTCACCATCCCTCCTTCATTTGATGCATCCCTAAGCATTCTCCAGGACCAACCTGAGATGTAACTTCCTCAGTGACTCCTCCTTGAGGTTCTCCTGTTAAGCGCACGTCCCCTGGGCTCCCCCTTCTTAGCATGCTGATGCTTCTAGAAGGCATGCTGCCTGATGCCAGGGCCATGGTCTCTGTGGGATCTCAAGCCCGGGCTCAGTACCAGCACGAAGCAGGGCTTTTGGTCATTTCACATTGAGTGAGTGGAGTCCAACTTCCAGATCAACTGAGTTAGCCTGATTGATTAGTAAGGCAATAGAGATAGAGGAGATAGAGACCAATAAATAATCACCAGAGTACTTATTGAGTACTTTCTATAGCCATGTACACATTTACTTTTACAGCAATGGGATCACACAACACGTAACATTTTTTATAAGTGCTTTTTGTCTTTTAAGAATATATATATATATATTTTTTTTTTGCGGTACACGGGCCTCTCATTGTTGTGGCCTCTCCCGTTGCGGAGAACAGGCTCCGGACGCACAGGCTCAGCGGCCATGGCCCACGGGCCCAGCCGCTCTGCGGCATGTGGGATCTTCCCGGACCGGGGCACAAACCCATGTCCCCTGCATCGGCAGGCGGACTCTCAACCACTGCGCCACCAGGGAAGCCCTGTCTTTTAAGAATATTTAAAGCCATCTTCCTAAGTCATCTTTTCTTCAACAGCATCATGTTTTATGGCTGTATATACAATCTACCATTGTTTATTTAGTCCATCTTTTATGAAAACTTTGGTTGTTTTCAACTTTTAAAGGATCTAAAGCTGCAATAAGCATCCTTGAAGCGAAATCTTTACATACATTCTTATGTTTTTTTAAACTATGAATATGTTGATGTGGAACTATTTAGTTCAATAGAATATATGCTTTAATGATTTTGGTACATGTTGCCAAAATGCTTTCTAGATAGGTTATATTCCCACTAGCAGTTTTTCTGAAAATGCTTGTTTCCCTGCATCCTTGCTAATTTAATAGGCTGAAAAAAGTTAAGATCACATGAAGTATTTTGTTCATTGCTGTATATATGTGTGTGTATGTATATTTTATTCAATGCTATATCTTAAAATGCATTTTCACTTTTAAAAATAATTGCTTATTCATGCCCTTTGTCTATGTTTTTATTGATATTTTATAAGAGCTCATTTATTATATGCAGGATGTTAATACTATGCTATATGATAAGATATTTTCTCCAGCTTTTTGTTGCCTTTTAGTTTTGTACAGTATGATGAGAATGTATTTTTTCTGTTCAGAGATATCTGTGAAGCTTTTAGATTTATGGTTTTTAGTCATTCATATGTAAAAAATCTTCATTCTTAATTGTTATAATTATGTTTTTGAGATTTACATTTTTAATTTATCTGGAATTCGTCTGGATGCTCAGTGTTGGGGTAGGGATCTAACGTTATATGTTTTCAAAGTGGTCTTCTGTGTAACCTTACACTTGGATGAGTGGTCCGTCTTCTCCCTGCTTCTTTATTATATCCAGAATTATTATACATATATGCTTGCATCTGCTTTTGGACTTCGTGTTCAGTGTTACCTTAGGTTGAGGTCCTGGAAAAGAGGAGATGTGCACACAGGAAGTGTATAGGGGAAAGCCCTTGGGGGCAACATCTGAAGGGGGGTGAAGGAAGGAGGAGGAGGAGGAGGAGAGCTGAGCTGTGATGCAGTCACAGCAAAGGCCTCAGCCAATCCCCTGGGAAACTCTGGAACTGGGATGACCCCGCAGAGTTGTCCTACCTGAGGCAAGGGCCCCTGGCCTTTATACCTCCACCTGTTGAGTAGTTAGACATTGGATGCAGTTACCCTTGGGAGGGGGTATGATCTTCAGTGAATTTACTCTCTTCAGCAGAGGGTAGCTCCCAGAGAGGGACTCAGCTGGGAGCTGTCGGCCACCAACCCTCCCAGCTGCTAGGGGAATGAGTGCCTCAGCCTTGAAGGGGGATCTGGGTGGCACTCCACTGCCTCCACCATGGTTACTTTGATCTGCCTGGCTATTCTTGTGCCAGCATCACACTATTTAATTATGTAAGTAACAAATTTTGTTATCTGTTAGGACATTTTCTTCAGTTATCTCCTTTTTGTCATTTTCCCATATAATGCATCTCAGTAGACACTTGGGATTTTGCTTAGCATTGTGTTTATGAATTAATTTGAGGAAGAATTCACATCTTGAAAAATTAGATCTATTCAGGAAGACAGAGTATCTTTCTATTTGTTCAACTCTTCCTTTATGTCCCTTAGTCGAGTTTTATAGCTTTTGAAGATTACAGATTTGCATATTTCTTGTTATATTTTATTCTTACCCATGAGAGGCCATGCACTGGTGAAGACTGACCAGTGAAGAATCTACACAGGGGATTGTGAAGGTCCTTTTACTAGATTTAAAGGGACCCAAGTGGATGGTACAGGAAGGGAAAGTTTGATAATTATCAAAATATCTCAAAAATATTCTAGTAAGGAAACTGTTGAGGATAATATTTTTTTCTTATGGTGTCTCTCTTTTTTTAAAAAAATTAGGTAGTCTTAGCCAGCTGGTACAGGATTTATATCAAAATAATGGACTTGATTGGTATTCAAACCAAGATATGTTGGACAGTTACCAGAGGAGAAGGACTCAGCCCTATTGAAAGCTGTGAAGGCAAGTTTCTATGATATTGTCCAGTTGTCTGTTGCAGCATAATAAATTTCCTGCAAACTTAGTGGTGTACAGCTTCTGAAAGTAGGGAATTTGGGCAGGGTATAGGATGGTTGGTTGGTTTCCACTATGTCAGAGGACTCTGCTAGACCCAAATGACTGGGAAGACTGGAATTAACTTGGGGCTACTTCACTTAGAGCCAGAATGTAAGTACCTGCATGGTACTTGTACCTGCAAGGCTGGGCCCAACTGAGACTCAACTGTGACACCTACATGTGCCCTTTTCATGTAACTTGGGCTTTTGTGTAGCATAGTACCTCAGGATAGTTAGGCTTTTCATGTGGTAGCTCAGGGCTCTAAGTTGGATACTGCATGGCGTCTTCTATGTGGCTTCTGCCATGATGTATTGAAGCAGTCACAAGCCCAGCCAGACTCAGAAGCAGGGGCATAGACCCCATACCTCTACAGGAGGAGTATCCATGAATTTTCAGCCCTGTTTTGAAACCACAGTAGTTACTACTCTGCTCTCATCTATGTTCCACACTAGTGTCATATGTTCATATGGGAACCAAGGCAACCATTTAATATATATGGCAACCATTTTCAAAATAAGCACATTTTAATGTAAATTGCCAGACACATAATTTATAGTTAGAGCATATTTTTTTCTTTATTTTTAAAGGATTGGGAGATCCTGCTTGCTTTTATGTTGCTGTAATTTTTATTTTAAATGGACTAATGATGGCATTATTCTTCATATATGGCACATACTTAAGGTAAGACTATTCATTTTTCATATGTGTTTATAATATATACTAGAATAGTGAGATAATGATTGATTTATAGTTCAGTTTTATAACAATGTCATTTCTAATATATCTGTTTGTAGATACAAAAATATTTCCCATTTGAATGATTTTACTATTGGCTTAGCTAGCCACATTTAAAATAATTTTAAAGGTTTAAGTAGAGCAGGATGGGGCTATTTGATAAATATTAAATATTCATAGGCATTTGTGCATAAGCAGTATATACTGTTTACATAAAATATAAAGGAAAGAACCACTCATTATCAAATGGTGTTAATGACTATTTTGCTGATGTTAAATAGAAATATATTCTATACAGATAGTGAATACCTGACCTCATTTACTTCATAGTTGAGCAACATTTCTAAAACTAAAAGATAGACAAATTTTCTGAGTTTTGTATTTCTGTTTCTTCTTTATTTTGGCCATTCCTTACATTACTTGCTTGAACTATTTTACCTTCAGAGTATCTTTAGAATTTTCTTTTTTACTTCTTACTGATTCTTTGCGGTACAGAAGTATAGCGTATGTATGTGATTTTCAATTTGGGTTAATGAGTGTGAATCTGCTATTATCCTGTTATCTTCTTTGCTTTGGAAGTGTGGCATTCTTAGTTTAGTGCGCCTCAAAGAGTCTATTGCATCCTAGCTCAGTGTTTGAGTGTATAGCAGTTGCTTGATAAATATTTGTCAAATGAGGAAGCTATTAGAAGATCAACTTAAAATATATTTGCATAGAGATTTAAGATACTTAGAGCAAAGTCAGAAATATTAGCATGAAAGAAAGTTCTTTTAATTATGTAACTGGGGGAGACCGAAATGAAAACTCATGATTAAAAGATGATGTGAAAAATTTTGTTTTTGAAACAAGACACACAGAAATAACTTAACCAAAGTATCTGGTCATCAGGAGAGGGGGCTGACTTGAAGGAAAGCAAGGCCAGTGTGCCTTGTCTCATGAGAAGCCAGAGTTAGATGAGTTTGAGGGGATCTATCCATTTTGCTAAGTACTACCCAGCTGTCTTATGGATAGCTTTATTACATTTGGGAAATTAGATTTTAAGTAAGGGAAGTAAAACATGGAACATGGCATTATTACTAAATTGCTAATCTATAGTTATGCTGTTTTTCAATTGAAAGAATTTCTAAACATTTATTAAAGTAAACATTCAGTATCATTTTCGTATAATGCTTGCTATAACAACTGTTTCAGAGGCTGAAGGCACTATATCTGCCGCAGAGAATATGAGGTTCTAGTTTTGGTTGAGGGATTCTTGGTGGTGTGGGCCCTGGCCTGAGATTTTGTAGTCCGCAGACAGCAGTGTGCTCCCTACATGTTTGTTTGTTCAGTCAGCACATAAAGTGCGTACCAAGTGGTCTCTTTTTGAGACTGCGTGTTTGGGTTCTGAGAGCATGGTGGTGGGGTGAGGTGAGAGATGGCAGTGGTGGTAGGCGTGTGTCAGTAGAAGATAGACAGCAAGGATAAAGTGCTTACAGTTCTGGAGGCAGGAGAAATTTGTTCTGTGTGGAGCAGTCGATTTAGCTCCGCCTTGGAGGGTCAGAGCATTTTGGATAGGTGGAGGAGAAAAGAATCCCAGGGGCGAGCAAAGGTGGAAAATCTGGGATATGGAGGGGTTACAAGCAGATCAGTTTTACTGGGACGCAGATGATTGAGGAGGCGTTGTGGAAGAGTAAGATTGGAGAAATGAGTTGGGCTGGTTGATGAATGACCTTAATGCCAGGCTGTTTGAAACCACTTCCAAAGCAAGTGAAGGAAATCAGAAATTTGACCAATAGAGGGACAGGATTCAAGGTGAGCTATGATCTCATGTGACCCTTGACACCCACCTGCCCCCAGAGTCAGCCAGTGACTACTTCAGCACAGAGTCTGTCAAATTGCAGGGCTTTATCTAGGGGATTTTAAAATCAATTTAGTGAGTTAGGCCTAGCAACTTTTTTACATGAAAAAGAACACAAATGTAAAAAATAAAGTATACCATTACAAAATGGGTGTTATTTAGAGAAACTTCTGTTTGTTGCTTATTGTGTATATGTGTGTAGACGTACATGTGCTGAGTTGTGATGTAAAGTCTAATTTCTTATTGTAGTTTTAGGATGATAAAAAAAAAAAAACATCCACAGACCATTCACTGCTTAGGGTAGCAGGAGGGAGTGACTTTACCGTAAGAGGATTTGGGTCTTGCTAACTAGCTGTCTCTGGTTCTTCTCCCAGCTCTGAGGGCTGCATCCTGTTTCAGCTTCACCTACTTTACTGCTTTGTGCCCCAGCTGGCCCCTTTGTTGATGTTGTCCGACTCTTGTAGCTGGTGGTTTACCCTCTGGAACTGTGCTTGGATATAGAGACCCCACTAGTGTCACACATTTTCTTTTCCCTAAATAATGTCTTTAATCCTGTCCAAACACATCCGAAACTCTAGGATCGTCCACCCATCCCCAAATGACACCCAGTTCCTGTGCATTGTGGAGCCACGTGTATTCTCTTGACTGTTGCACTGCACCCTGGGGGCCCAGGTGTGTAAATTATACTCCAGTAGTGACTCTGGTTTATAATATGTTGAATCGAGTCTTCTGTCACTTTTTCTATCAGTTTTTTTCATTGCATTTTTAAGTGTTCTTGACATGAGTATTTTTAGCGGTGTCCAATTAGAGGTAGTTCTTAATGTTTTCTTCCTTGATTGTTAGGTTTGTCACCCTTCTAATTTTATAAAGTGGGATAAAGCGGCAGACTTCTTAACATGTAGGTTAAGAATAAAGAGGAGGATATCTTCAATTGAGTTTAGAATCTTTTTTATAAATTGTGTTTCTATTGAGAAATAAAAGTTGATATTTGTTTAGCAGATTAGAAATTTATAGGCAGATTGAGTATGACATTTTAAAATCCAGAAATATATGTTTTTAAACTCTCTCTCTCTGTGTCTCTCTCTCTCTCTCTCTATATATATATATATACACACACCCACACACACACACACACACACACACACACACACACGCGCGGGTTTTCTGAAGTCAAATAAGCCAGTTCATTTCACCGGAAATGGAAGTAGAAGGGAACATAGAAAACATAGCCAAATGGTGAAATGGGGCTGGGCTGCCAACCTCTGACTTAAGGAGATGAAGTAAGGTGTTTTTGCACACACAGCCTATTTCTGATGTACCTTCTTGTCTGGAATTCTCAGGATTTTGGTATTTCTTTAAAACACCTATTGTTGATTGTTTTCTAAAAGCTGTGTTGTGAAGACATAGTTACAGTTATATATTTCATAAGATACCCTGGTATTTCTCAGCCACAGACTGACAGTTTCTGGAGGCCAGTTTCTCAAGACCCCGCGTGTGCAAGTCTCTGTTCTGCCAGGGGGAGGGAACGTAGGAGAGTAGTTAGTAGGCTGTTACGAAAGTCCCCATTGCTTCTTTTGAGGGGAATTCAGTACATTCCTGAGGAGTGGAATCACTTACTAATAAATGCAAGCTTTTCTTGTTGGACCTGAGGGGCAGATATCATGCAAGTAATATTAATCCTTTCGTTCTTTGTCATTCAGTTTGATTTTAGTATTATTCTGGAGTGTGGGATGCTTCTTCACTAGTACACTGTGCATTGTTAAGTAAGAGTAGATCGGATGGTATGTATAGCTATTAATATTTACCCTGAAGCAGTGGTGTGCTGGTAAATGTTTAACAGCCAACTCTCGGGAAAAAATATACATATACCTAAAATTTATTATAAATTTTATTGATATAAAAGATGTGTACAAATAATAACAGTTTCTAAACAGGATTTTTTAGTTCTTTTTGGAAATAGCTCACCAGAAATACTCTGACTAGCTCAAATAAAAGGAGTGTGGTACTGGGATACAGAGGTCTTGTGGTATTAGGGACAGGAAACAAAGTATTTGGGCCTCATAAAAACTGAAAGTGGGAATTTGAAAGCCCTTTTAACCAAGGAGGCCTGTCCTCTCCATATCAACTCTCTCTCCTTCCCTCCTCCTACTCCACGTGTTTCCTGTCTCTATTACTTCTGATAGAGGTGTCTGTCTGGGCATGTGTGTGTCCCAGAAGTATGTGTATTTCCCCAGTTAGTTGGTTTCGTCCTTTTGCCTTGCTTTGAAATTCAAAGGAGGTCAAAACAAACTTTGTTTTTGAGGGTGAATATTTCTATTAGTGGAAAATTAATTTAGGACAGAATTAGTCCTGAAAGAGGGATGTCCATTTGAAGATGTGTTTTTGTTTTAAGGCTCATCCCCCTGTTGGTGTTACGGAGTTCATCCCTACTTGCTACCATGTAGTTATTCTTTTTTTTTTTTTTTTTTTTCGGTATGTGACCCTCTCCCTGTTGTGGCCTCTCCCATTGCGGAGCACAGGCTCCAGACACGCAGGCTCAGCGGCCACGGCTCATGGGCCCAGCCGCTCTGCGGCATGTGGGATCTTCCCGGACCGGGGCACAAACCTGTGTCCCCTGCATCAGCAGGCGGACTCTCAACCACTGCGCGACCAGGGAAGCCCATGTAGTTATTCTTTATTTGTTATTCTTTATTTGTCACCATCCTTCAGTCTGTCTTTCTTGGTTCCTTCCCTTCTGCCAAGGAATATGTGCATCTCTTACCTTTCCCTCTCAAAGGACAAAATTGAAGCAAGATTTTTTAATTGGACTACCCTTGGGTATCCTTGTCACCCCCAATCTAATCTTTAAAACTCCTGTTCCTTCCTCTACTGCAGTCTGGTCTCACCAGTGGTGAGGATGTGGTCCCATCCACCTGTACCACCTGCCCCTTTTACAGTGATTACCTGGCAGCCAGCCAAGCCATTCTTTTGTTTGGTTTTAATCTAAGGATGGTAAAATAATGCATAAAACCACTCAAGGTTTTCACGGAGAAGTGCTGTGAACAGCCTATAGGGACTCTGTTCCTGTCTTTTTGTGCTTAATTTTCTCTTTAGTCTCTCACTGATTATGGCTGCCACCATCTTTAGAGTTTCTACACCTCTCATAAAAACTGTAGCTGAAGGATGGACAAAAATTACTTTCCCACAATTCTTTTTTAAAAATTAATTAATTAATTAATGGCTGCATTGGGTCTTCGTTGCTGCAAGCGGGCTTTCTCTAGTTGTGGTGAGTGGGGGCTGCTCTTTGTTGTGGTGCACAGGCTTCTCTTGTTGTGGAGCACGGGCTCTAGGCATGTGGGCTTCAGTAGTTGTGGCACGTGGGCTCAGTAGTGGTGGCTCATGGGCTTAGTTGCTCCGTGGCATGTGGGATCTTCCCGGACCAGGGCTCGAACCCATGTCCCCTGCATTGGCAGGTGGATTCTTAACCACTGTACCACCAGGAAAGTCCCTCCCACAATTCTTAAGGCGAGAAATAGAGTAGAATCATTAAAGCACCTAAGTTTGAGTATGATTCTTAGATCTTGTAATAGAATCTTTGAGCCCTTTTCCATTCACTGTTCTACTGCAGGGTGCCCAGAAAATACCCCTTTTTGATTTTTAGGCTCTTTCAGCATGTAGCTCTCTGTTCTAGATCATCTGAGCAGATCTTCTTTAGAAATCATTGAGCATTGAGTAGAGTTGATGACTCTGAGTCCACTTATACGGTCTGGTAACTCTCCAGGCCCTGCTGCCTACTTGCACACTTGTTTGTTGTCCTCCATGGGAAATACTTTTACTGTACTTTACTTTTAGGGTCTTAAAAGAAACAGCTATATGAAATTCCTTACTTTATGTTTCGTGCATCTCTGTGATTTGAGTACATTACCTACTGTAGTACCCACTATCCTCTCTTAGGCAACTTTTATGTGTGAAATGTGTCCTACCTGTGGAATTGTATAAAATATTTAGATATATTTTTAAACAATAGTAAAGTAAACACCTGTGTACCCATCACTCAAATTAAGAAATAAATATCATTATTGGAAGCTTTCATTCACTTAAAATTCCTCCTTAGTGCATTTTCTTCCCTTTTCCCAGACCTCAGAGGAAATGGCATCCTAACTTTTGGTCTAAGTTTTTCCTTGCTTTTCTTTATAACTTTACCACCTATGTATATATTCTTAAATATGGTATATTGTTTAGTTTTGAAAAACTGTGGACATTGTTTTTTTAGTTTGACACGTATAAGTTTACTCTTTTCAATATTACTATTTTTTAGAATCCTATTTTGCTCTGTTTTTAGTACTCATATATGTGATTTTGTGGTCCATTAATTTTTCTTAGAATCATTTTGTTGACACATTACAATTTGAAATGAAGGGTAGCAGACTGTGTGTGGCATTTCAGTTTCCCTGAATGTGTATTTCTTTGATTGCACATCTCTCCCCAATTCATCCTCCTCCCTATAGAAGTGTGCCCCATAGTTTGGGATGGTCTGACGATTTGTGATGTTTCAGTTTGTTTTTTGAAGTTTTTGTTCTAATGGTTTTTCAAGCCAAAATTAATAAAATATACTATTTTATTTCCTTTAGTGATGAATAAGAACATCTGTTTTAATGTTGTCTGGAAGATTTTTATGATTGTTTTACTCATAGCTCTTTGTCTGACAAACAGGTCCCCAATTAAGTTTATTGAACTACTTTTTTTATTATATTCTACAGCTGGGTAAGAGACTTATTAGTGTGTTTTTAAAGTTAATTGTCATTATTTTGTGTGTACGTACATGACCTTGGCTTATTGGCTTTTTGTGATAAAATGCAGCAGCAGTTTTTTACCCCGTCTGTCTCCATAACCCATCCATTCCTTTGTCCAGAGAAACCACTTTCACATCTTTAAAATCTCAGCAATTCTACCATGGAAACCAGTAGCCCATACTTAGGTTCTTATAACCATGTAAATGTTGCTCACCGCTGAGTCACGTAGGGTAATTAATTGTTTACATGGTAACAGTTTCTTTCCTGTAGTTAATAATTGCCTATTATTTTGTTTTCCTTTGGTTTCTGTATACTGATTAATTCTAAACCACAACTAAACTGTAAAATGCTTAATTTATATGTTGCCAAATGTATAAAATTCACCATTTCAGTTCTCCCACCCCTAGTCCCTGGGGCCTCCCTCTTAGAGTCCTCTGTCTTCTGGTTCCACACTAGACTGATCACTCTCTAGGCTTGCATGCTGGAACTTTATATTTTACTTTTTCCACTTGATTTGACTGATTTTAGTATTTTATTTTCCTCAGACTTTGTTCCACTGTCTTCTAAGATTCAATTTGGCTTTTCAAAATTAAGTTCTGTTTTGCCATCAATTCCTTTTGTAAGTGGCTTTTTTTCCCTCTGGCAGCTTTTGGGTTCTTCTTTTTCATGTCTTAAATAAAGGTCATGATGTGGTAGATTTTGTTTCATCCTTTTCATTGGATACCCTGTGGGTTCTGTTCATTTGGACATGTGTATTCTTCTGTTCTGGGGAAAATTTTCTAGTATTATTCCTTGGATGACTTTCTCTTCTCCATTGTCTCTGTTTTTCTCAAAATCCTATTGTTTGGATATGGAACTCTTGGATTGAAATCTAATTTCTAGTTTTTTCCCTCCCTTATTTTATCTGTTACACTTTATTGTACTTTCTATGAGGTTTCCAACTCTCCTAAAGAGTTTTGAGCTTGAAGTTTTCTTCTGCTTCTTGCATTGTCTCTTGACTGCAGGTCCCCCTTCAATTTGTATTTGTTTCTGTTTTTCACGCTGAAAGCTTCCTCACAGCCTGGTGATCCTTAGCTTGACATTTATTTTTAAGAACGAGGTAGCTTGTAAAAGCAAGTTGGAAGGGTGTAAGGTGGATGGGACTTACTGGCTAGTGGCTTTTATTATAGAATGAACAGGTCGGGATCATCTTGTAGCTTCTTCATTTACCAGCCTCAGAAGCCTCTATACGGAGAGTGGAGGCACATTGGATTCTTAATCACTTCAGTGCAGAAGTGACACCAGGTACCAGTGACAATTGCCCACCCCCACCTCTTGTGGACACTTAGTGTGTGAGGGCTCAAGTGCACTCACCAAGGCAGGAAGCAGTATTCCCCGTCTCTCTTTTCCATTCCCTTTATTGCATTAAGGGAGCTTTTTGAGGAGAACTTTTAAATGATTTTCTTTATGAAGGTCTCTACATTTAATGTTTGCTGCTCAGTACCTATGTGACCACTCGGATCTGTCCCTGAATCTCCTTCTCCTTTGAATATTTACCTTTCTCTACCTGTTTCTGCTAAGTTCTTTACTGCTTCTCAGCTTTTGTGAGAAAAGCCTGGCCACTCTTTTGTAGACATAGCTACTCATCGGAAAATGCCTTCCACATGAGGAACCAACCACTCACAGAGTACAAAGAAAATCCAATTCTGGTTTTCTGTTTTTCTCTATTAGCTTTGGCCATTGGAGGTTCATAGTGGCTTCTTTGATACCAGAATTTTTTTTAGAACTACTTTATTTATAGATACGTTCCAGAAGCCTTGAGGGACTGGAAGATTAGTCTGTATGTCAAACCCCCCTTTTAATTTTGCTTAATAACCCCCTTTCTATCCTGAAGTGAATAGTCATAATTAATATAACCAGTTTTCCAACTCTGTCTTCTCATGATCCAACCCAAGTCACCTATGAAGTGACTCAGTGTTTTTTTTTAGGCTCTGTGGCAGAATAGACTAACTTTTTACATCAATTTCTTACTCCTTCCCTGCCCTCCACCTGTTTTAAGGAAAAGTTGACTTTCTTATTCTGTATGCTAATTTCACTTGCATTGTTTTATTTGACATTTTTTTGTTCTTCATTAATAAATCAAGCATTTACTGTTTATGCAGGCTGGATTTTTGGTTAAAAACGTTAAAGTAGGCTGTGAATTGAACCAGCTCAAACTTTTCCAGCTCCATGTTTTTTTTTGGTTTTTTGAATGTTCTATTAACTTGGCCTGCTAGCACATCTTTAATCATTTGGTCTAACAGTTGTATATGAATATTTAAAAGATGTGTATTTCTCTTCAGCATGCTTAAATTGATGAAAGTTATTGGTTGAAAATATTGGTGTCTTTTCTACAAAATCTGCCCCCTTTTATGTCATTATCTCAGCAAATTACATTTTTTTTTAAATTTAAAATTTTTGGCTGCGTCAGGTCTTTGTTGCTGTGCGCTGGCTTTCTCTAGTAGTGCAGGCTGGGGCTACTCTTGGTTGCAGTGCGTGGGCTTCTCATTGCGGTGGCTTCTCTTGTGGTGGAGCACGGGCTCTAGGTGCACAGGCTTCAGTAGTTGTGGCGTGTGGGCTCAGTAGTTGTGGCTTGGGGGCTCTAGAGCGCAGACTCAGTATTTGTGACACACGGGCTTAGTTGCTCCGTGGCATGTGGGATCTTCCCGGACCATGGATTGAACTCGTGTCCCCTGCATTGGCAGGCGGATTCTTAACCACTGTACCACCAGGGAAGTCCCTCAGCAAATGACACTTGACCACACTGTTTGTTGTCCAAGTCTAACCCTGAGAAGATATCCATGACTATCCCCTTTAGTTACCTCTGAAATCGAAGTAGTCACAAAATCCCGTTGGTTTCTTCCTTCAGAATATCTCTGGTATCCTTGCACTTCTTTATTTGTACCCTATCATTCTGCCTCCCTGGGATACCCTGGCATTCTCTGTCTCTCTGGGACATCCCAGCATCTCTCTTACTACGATACCATGGTATTCTCTCTCCCTAGGACTGCCTCAGCTCTGCCATCAGTCCAGTCCCCCACAAGGCTATTTGTTCACTGTGGGACTGTGACAAGGACAGTGCAACAGGAGCACAGGTTTTGGGGGAGAAGGAAGAACAGTGAAAGGGGTCTGGAAGTGTATGCAGGACCAGATCCCACATGGCATTTTAGACGTGTTTAGGGGTTTGAATTTCCTCCTGAGAACAATGGGATGCCAATGAAGGACTGAGTGGATAGTGTTAGTGTGATCGTATTAATTTCTTTTTAATGATGGCATGATGTAGAGAATACACTGTAGGAGGAGTGAGCCTGGATATAGTGAAGCTGTGCAGGAAGGTGCTGCCATTGTCCATGTGGAAGGGGATGGTGGCCTGAGCTAGTATAGTGGGGGTTGGATGGAGAGAAGCAGACAGACTCCATGATATTTGGGAGGCAGAGTTCATGAGGCTTTGTGATTGAGTTGTTCTTTTTAAAATAATTTTAGGACAGCACAGGTTTGCACGTTGGTGTAATTTTCTCCAGTGGTGCTCAACAGAGGGTTAAGAAGCTAGGTGTGCCTGTGAGGAAGGAGAAAGCTGTGAATAGTGGGGAATGAGCTGGAGTGTTGGGAGGTAACAGCTCTGAGGAGGGCAAGTGAAGAAATGAGCTGAGATGAGCAGGGTTTAATGAAAGGCTCAGGAGCAGTGTCTGGAAGTGACAATAGAGGTGGCTGCTGGCCTCACCTCCAGGTCTAGAGCCAATACAGGAGCATGACAGAGTGACTCCCACAGCAAGGTGAGGTTTCAAGGCAGGAGAAGGAAGCATCTGGGTAGAGGCTGAGGCTGATGGGGAAGGAAGTTTTCCACCGTGGAATGGAGGTCCCAGTAGCAATGACGTGAGATGTTGTATGTTTGACCACAAGATTCCCCCAAAATGAATGCCAACAGTCTTCTGATTGAATAGTTTTTATGTTTTCACTTACTCTTCAGATACCTTTTGAATCTCTGCCCTAGGAGAGGCTCAGTAGTAGGCACTCCAACAGCTGCAGTGATGTATCGAAAGTTCACAATCGAGTAAATAAAATATTATTTTTCTTGGCCCTGGCAGACAAAGAGTTAATTTAAAGGCATTAATGGTTTGCTTATAACAGACTGACAGGACCAAGCTGAGAACTTTTCTCAGCCTTCCTGATTCTCATTCTTTTTCTCACCTTTACTTTCTCTTTCCTTAATGCTCCAAAGTATCCCTGCCTCTAAGTTTAAGGGAAGATGCTCAGCTCTCAGCCAGGCCTGGTGGGCTAGCAGGTGCTGAGGATTACATATCAAACTTGAGACTGGAAATTCTCTTAATTGATTTCTTTCCAAAATATTCTCTCATATGCTCTTTCTTAAGCATTTATACAGCAAGAAAACTCACTCCAAGGGTAATTTAATATCATTTTGAATTACTACTTTCATTTTCTCTTTGAACTTTGCGTGTTTCATCATTCTTTGGTAAATAGAGGTAAAAACCTCTGAGATTAACACAGCCTACCAAAATGTGATGATTGGTTTGAATCTGCTTCACTGAAAAGTTTGGGAAAGAAGAGAATTATAAAATTATTAAACGTTAGAACTGAAAAGTATTTTTAAGATCTTTTACATTCTCACCCCCTTATTTTATATCTAAGGAAATCAAGGCTCAAAAGATTAATGGGATGTATGAGTAAATGTGGTAAATGTTTGCCAAGCTCAGAATCCTTTCAGATTTGCACAGTAGGAACTTTCATATTTTCTCACAGGTGGTAGTTGGTAATATTGCAGAAGAAATGTTTTTTTTTTAACCACTAGGGAATGCTGAAATATCAACTGTAATGGAAAAAAAAATCAATTTTAAGTATTCTGATTACTACATCTTTTCTGTTTAGCAAAATAAAATGACCTATGTGATAGGCATTAAGGATTGGAGGGTAGGAAGGTAAATGCTGGGAACACTATTTTGGATTTATTGCAAGTCATGTCATTTCCTAGTGATTGTAACTTAGAACATTCCTCGTAGATAAGCAAAGTTTATTCTCTCCTCCTGGCTATGCAGGGCCTGAATATACCAGAAAGTCTGCCTCCCTGCTTTATTAGTTAAGCAAAGGTGTCTATATAATCATGGAAGATGCTGTGCCATAACCTGTAGTATATTAGAACACTATATAATTTTGAGGTAAGGAAGACCTTCACAGACAAGACAGGAAATGCAGAAGAAATAAATTAAAATATTGACATTTTACTATGAAATTAACTACATAAAATTAAAATTTTTTTTCTGACAGAATACACTGTAAATTATATCAGAAGATTTTGTCACACACGACAGTAAAAAAATTTGTATCCCTAATCTTTAAATAGGGAAACAGAGAATCCAAAAGGAAAACAGACAAGAATGTGAACATACAATTCACAGAAGAGTAAATGAAGAAAACAGAACAAAACAGCCCACTAAAATGATGCTTTGTTGTAAAGCAACTATACTCCAATAAAAATTAATAAAAAAAATTTTTAAAAAGTAAAATGATGGCTTGTACAAATAGGCAGGAAGAACAAATCAAAATAACAGTGAGAAAAACATTTTTGCCCTTCCTGTGGGCAAAATGTAAAAGGATCTGGGCATATTGGGTGCTGTGTTATAGAGATACGGACCCCTCATAGATTGGTGAGGGTGTGGACTGGAATGGCTTCTCTGGAAAGTTCACGTTCTTTGACTTGGCAGTCTCACACGTCTATTCAATAGAAATAAAGGCACCATTTTTTTTTTACATGTACAGCGATGTTATTTTAACATTTAAAAACTATAGCAAGGAATTGAAAAACATTTGTATGACCAATAACAGGAAAAGGGCTGAAAAAATTGCAGTGTGTTTGTACTGTGCAATATTTGACATCTCTTAAAATAAAAAGAATGCCTTGGGGCTTCCCTGGTGGCGCAGTGGTTGAGAGTCCGCCTGCCAATGCAGGGGACACGGGTTCGTGCCCCGGTCCGGGAAGATCCCACATGGGCCTGTGAGCCATGGCCGCTGAGCCTGCGCGTCCGGAGCTCTGCAGCGGGAGAGGCCACAACAGTGAGAGGCCCGTGTACTGCAAAAAAA
>NW_020173727.1:1172325-1256523 GCF_003031525.2 Neophocaena asiaeorientalis asiaeorientalis | reverse complement strand
GGAAAAAAAAAAAAAAAAAAAAAAAGAATGCCTTGGGTTACAAGTATTGATTAGGAATAATCTTCATGATAGATTAATTAGAAAAGGAACATTTCTGAGGGATATTAATAGTACGATCACATTAAAATATATGTTTGTATGGTTATAGAGAAAGATTTGGAAGGATGACACACACACAAATGTTTTTACTGATTATCTTAGGTGAATAGGCTTGGGGGAGGGTTGCTAGGAGGAAACCATTTTTTAAATATATAGACCTCTGGACTTTTTGTCTTGTTAGAATATGTTCAGATTGTTAAAATATATTTATCTGTTTAATATCTAATATTTAAACATCTAATTATTTATTTAAGCCCATAACTCACTCATTCTTAAGCTTTCTAAAGTCTCATCCCTTGCTCTGAGGGCTGGGGTTTGCCTATTTGCTGGTCTTTTGAAGTAGCCGTGCTGTGCCTCTGAGGAGAGAACTGACTTCCGCTTCCTGGCCTGTACTATTTTTTAGCTCCTTTATCTGTCCCTCTTATTTCTGTGATCCATCACTTCACTACTGTCTGGCCAATATGCTGTTTCTTTGCCCCTTTATATTTCATTTGTGCCAGTCCAGGTTAATAACCAGTGGAGTAAAATCACACAGTCCTACCATTAGTGTCTCTGAATTTGCGATCTTGGACGTTAAGTTGATCCCTTAAAGATGGCTCTACAGGGGCTTCCCTGGTGGCGCAGTGGTTGAGAGTCCGCCTGCCGATGCAGGGGACACGGGTTCGTGCCCCGGTCCGGGAAGATCCCACATGCCGGGGAGTGGCTGGGCCCGTGAGCCATGGCCGCTGAGCCTGCGCGTCCGGAGGCTGTGCTCCGCAACGGGAGAGGCTAAAAAAAAAAAAAAAAAAAAAGATGGCTCTACAGTCCTTCTGTTTTCCCTCCTTACCTCTCTCCTTAAATGCAAGTGGTATTTCAGACATCCCCTTCTCCCCTTTCCTCAAGCCTTTAGCCCTGCTACCTGTTCTCTTGAGCAGCAAGTGACTCTGTGCCCTGACTCTAGGGAAAATGGCAACTCTGTAAACTCCTTGCCACTAAACATGCAAACTTCACCTTCCTCTTGGCTGACTGGCCCCATGTGCTGGGGATCCCAGCCCTTCCTTTCTCCTTCTGGGGGTGATGCAGAGGGTGTATGTTCTTGCTACATGGATTATCCCTGCCATCTCATATATCTCTTCTGTGTTTCCTCATTCATACATCCTGAAGAATAAATATAATGGCCTAGAATACCTATGTCTGATTCTTTGTTACTTCTCTGTGTTGTACACGTATTTGCTGGATGGATAGAAAGAAAGAAGGATATTTGGGTAAAATAACAAGAAAGCAGCATGAGCTAAAGAGAGTAAAAAGACCTCAATAGTAGAGATGAAAGAAATGATGGAACAAGCCTAAAAACAGCCTTACTTTCACCTGCCCAAATGCTTCTGGCCAGGGGAGGAGGAGAATGGGGATGTTTTCACTCTTACCTGATCAAATGAAGGTTTAACTGTTAGGACTGCCAAACTATACCATTGTGGTTTCTTAGCTAGAGTGATAAGCCAGATTCTCATATTTTGATATTTGTGTTGTATTTCCCAATTTTTGGAAAACAAATGAACGATAAAACTTAATCTGTAAACTAGGTTTCCCAAGCATGTATAAAAGTAGCTTGGGTTTGGGAAATACTGAATTAATTAAATCTTTAATGTGCTAACATGCTTTGTGAATTTCCAAGAGCAGGAGACAGTGTGGTGATCTCCAGCTTTATGACCATTAAGCACTTTTCTGTACTTGCTCCCATCCCCTCTTCTGAATATATATTATATGCCAAGAAAAATACTTTGAGAAATGCTGAGGGACACAAATTAATATGTGTACTAAAGGATAAAAAAAAAAAGAAGAAAAAGAAAGGTCAGGTTGCATGACGCACAGTAACATGACTATTAAGAATTTTTTATTTCTTGTCAGTTTGTGTTTTTCTGTACATTTTGAAGATGGAAAATGATTTTTTTAAAAATAAAACTTGTTTTGACTAATGATACCTTAGAGGAAATAAGCTGTTTTGTAAATAAGTATAGTAGAGTTCTAGTGTGGCTAAAACTTCTTGTAGTACTGGCAGATTATCATGCTCTGTTATTTCAAGGTTTTATTAAGATTGACCTGCTTTCTGTTATTCAAGTTACATTTTCTTATCCTCTTTTCCAGCGGCAGTCGATTAGGAGGCCTGGTTACAGTGTTGTGCTTCTTTTTCAATCATGGAGAGGTAGGTAGTCAACAAATATTTTCAAAATCTTTAGGGAATTTTACTTCTAGAAATACGAGTTTCTTCTTTAGGTAGTCAGTCAAGTATTTTTAAAAATTTTAGGAGAATTTACTAATAGAAATATAAATTTCTTCCTTAATTTCTTTAAATGTAATCTATAGTAGCATTCTTTAAATGTTTGATCTTATTTTGATTCATTTTTTTAAACACTAGCACTTATCTTTAGTTAACTTTTCATGACCATTATATCTTTTATGTGATACATCTCTTAGTGGCATGAAGAAATAGTGGGTCTGTGTTAATTCTATACATAATTTAACACTGTGTTTTAACTATGACGCAAATAAGCTAGCCATGTATCCATTAACTTCCTGGGTCGGGGTAACTTTTTGATGTAGGAGCTATAGTGTATGTTTCTAGTTTAATGCATTTCTATTCAACTTTGATATACTTTTGAGTATCCTTTGCAGAATATTTTATTGTATCTATAAAATTTCACATATCCAAGGGCTTTCCAAAGAGAACAGCATTGTAAAAAGCATAGACTCTGGATCCAGGTTACCTGTGTTCAAATCCTGGCTCTGCCATTTAGTGACTGACTGACCTAGGCAAGCCATTTAATCTCACCTTAGTTTCCTCTTTGTAAACGGGCATAATGATGTTATCCATTTCATGGGATTATTGGGGAGATTAAATGAGTTCATATGTGTAATGTGCCTAGAACAATGTTTGACACACAGTTACTGCTAAATACTTTAGTTTGTGTAATTGTTTATATTATCATTAGTAACTTATTTTAGATTAAATTTTAATATAAATTCAAGATGCCAGTGAAATCCTTCCAGGAGATTAATTATAGTTGTAAATGAATTTCTAGTAATATATCTCTGTCCAGTTTTCTTTCATGGTGAGTTTTGTATGAAGGGAAAGAAAAGAAAGGTCAGGTTGCTTTGTGTGAAGTAACTCATTCCTTTTATGTGTTTCTACACTAGGTGTCTACAGCATTTGAATATGCACATGTTACAAAGCTCTAAGAGTAGTCATGCAAAAACTTAACTGTAGACTTAAGGTTGAATTTTTTATTATTCAGTGGATTACTGATGGAAATTGAACTAACACATGCTTAGTGTTTAGAATCACAGAAACTTAAAGCTTTATGGATTAGAGCATTTGACAAATGATTACAATATGACATCAATTACTTGATTTGATCTGAATTTTGAGCAAAGAAAAAAAGAATTATTTGGCTCTTTTTGACTGTGGATGCTGCTCAGTGCTGTCGTTGGACCATAAACCTTTTGGAAGCACAGATCTGTGAGAATGACCTAAGAAATAGGAAAGAACTGCTTAACAATGGAAGAAAGGAACATTGAGGGTTCACAATGAGATGTTGAGAGGAAAGGGACTGTTGTAAATTTTGAAGCCAAGGCACAGTTTTAAATACTACTGTCTTTAAGCAGAAATATTCTCAGTGTAAATTAGAGGTTATTAATTCCTGATCTTACATTTTTCTAATAATTTTGATACTCATGTAGCATGAACATCATTCTTGACAAAGTCTTTTCAGTTTTTAACAATGAAATTCAGACAATTCAGTTCATTTTTCAGGTTGAGAGGTTTTTTTTTTGATACTTTTTAGCTACTTGGTACACTGAAACATGCTTAGGGAACACATTCCACTTAGGAAAAGGTAAACTAAATGAGATTAGAATTAGAATTGTGGTTTTACTGAATTAGTCAAGTAGATAATTGTATTTATATCAGTAACTATAGCTTTAGAGTAGAAAAGTAACCATTTTGAGTAATGACATTAAAATTTAGAACATAAACTGCAGTTTTGGGTAAAATAATCTTGAGAACTCAAGTAACTAAAATCTATTTTATTATAATTTTATATTTATTTTGGTTTTCAGATTGTACGATTTTCAGACCCTTGTTTTCTTCTGATTTTTAAAAATGTTGCCTAAAGTACATAGTTTTTATAAGGGGGGAAGCATCTACTCTGATAGTACCTATTAATGCATTTAGTGAACTTTTCCGGAGAGTCAGTGTTTGCTTCACGGGAATTTCTGGCCAGTTTCTAATTGGTACCCTTCTTTCTTAGAAGAGTTATTTAAATCATGTGAGTGAGTAGTTTATGTGCCAAAAAATAGTTGTGAATTGTTACCTGCTTTTTTCTATTTCCATTATTTAGTTTGCTCTGTACTTGAGTCTAAGATAGTGTAAGACGTACTTTTTAAAATATTTTTTTCTCAGGTGATTTTACAAGGGAAAATATTTGCCTTAATAAAAGAACTGCAAATTATGTAGTGTAAATGATTAATCAAATTATTTAAAACAGAAATTTAAAACCTTCAAATCTAAAAAGTGTGAAAACACAGTAAAGGAGCTATTAATTGCTCATAGTAATTATCAATAATATTGAGGTTATATATTTCATAATAAAAATTATGCAGATGTTTTCACTTATCAAGCTTTTTAATTAAATGTTGATTCTGTCCCTATTGAGAATTATTGCTAAGATGAAAGCTAACAATTTTGTTTAGCTTTTAAAGCATTTAGATGGGTACATTAAAAAAAAAACTAAATGCAATATTTTTCTGCAATTTTTTTTTTTTTTTTGCGGTACGTGGGCCTCTCACTGTTGTGGCCTCTCCCGTTGTGGAGCACAGGCTCCGGACGCACAGGCTCAGCGGCCATGGCTCACGGGCCTAGCCGCTCTGCGGCATGTGGGATCTTCCCCGACCGGGGCACGAACCTGTGTCCCCTGCATCGGCAGGCGGACTCTCAACCACTGCACCACCAGGGAAGCCCTTTTTCTGCAATTTTTGACTGTTAATTTCTTTTCCTTCCTCCCTCCCTCCCTTGCTTTCCTTTCTAATGATGGTAAGGTTTTGGCCAGGATATTTATTCTGAGTCTTCTGTTTATTCAGCTCAATTAAAACAGCATATACTGAGGTCCTACTGTATGTCAGGACTTGTAGATGCTGGGGATGTGTCAGTTAGTAAAACAAAGACCCCTGTCCTTGTGGATAATCATGTGAAGGTGGGACAATCTTCTGCTTAAGGTGGGGGAATACTGGTTTATTTGGGGAGAAGCAAGGAGGCCATTGTGGAAGAGCAGAGAGTGGAAGGGATAAGGCCAACAGTGAAAGACGGGAGGTGGTGTGTGGAAGGAGCCGATTCTGTAGTCTTGTCAGTCATTGTAAAGTTCATTTGGAGCACGTGGAAAGGCCATGGAGGGTTACCTGCAGAAGAGGGACATGATTTAAATATTTTTTACATTAATTTGGACTATAATGGAAGTGCAAGATGTGTTACTCAGGCTATTGAGTGGTGTGCCTATTTGTGAAACTTACAGTAACTCTAAAAGTCCAGAAACAGAGAGTGTGCTAGTCTTAGCTGGAAATGAATCTGTTGATGTAGATTTGAAAACTAACTTCTAATGTAGTAGAAAACTAGCCTGCAGTATCTTTCGTGACCTGGCCCTTTCTGCGTCTCACTACTCCAGGGCATTTTCTTTTTGCCTCAGTCCTGCTGTCCTTCCTTCCTCTAGTTCCCAGAAAGGACTGTTCCTTTTCCTTCCTCAGGGCCTTTGCACATGCTGTTTCCTAGCCCTGCATACTTCCCTCCCCCTGTATCTCCTAATCTGTGCCTAGTTAACTCTTAGTCATCTTTAATAACTGGATGTTTTAGTTTGGGTTTCAGTGGTGTTCTTCATTTCTTCCTGCAGATCTGGGTTTTCGTCTGGTATAATTTCTCTTTAGTCTAAGAACTTTATTTAGCATTGTGGTGAAGATCTGCTGCCCATAAGTTCTCTTAGCTTTTGCCTTTCTAAAAACATCCTTATTTTGCCTTCATTTTTTTAAAGTATATTTTTGCTGGATAAGAATTCTGGATTGAAAGCTTTATCTTTAAGCACTTTAAGTGTCATTGTTTTGTGTTCTGGCTTCCATTGTTTCATAAGTCATCTGTCACTCTTACTATCGTTGTCCTGAATGTAATGTGTATCTTCTGTGGTGGTTTGAAGCTTTGTTTTTTTTCTTTTTTTTTTTGTCGTTGTTTTAAAATTTAATTAATTATATTTTTGGCTGTGTTGGGTCTTCGTTGCTGCATGCAGGCTTTCTTTCTCTAGTTGCCGTGAGCAGGGAGCTGCTCTTTGTTGTGGTGCGCGGGCTTCTTATTGCGATGGCTTCTCTTGTTGTGGAGCATGGGCTCCAGGTGCACGGGCTTCAGTAGTTGTGGCTCACGGGCTCTACAGCGCAGGCTCAGTAGTTGTGGCTCACAGGCTGAGTTGCTTCACGGCATGTGGGATTTTCCCTGACTAGGGATCGAACCCATGTCCCCTGCATTGGCAGGCATATTCCTAACCAATGCGCCACCAGGGAAGTCCTTAAAGCTTTGTTTTTATATTTGATTTTTATTGGTTTGATGGTGATGAACTTAAATTTGGTCTTTTTTGTATGTATCCTGCTTAAGTTTCACTGAACATCTTTGTTCCGTGCGTTTTTTTTTTTTTTTTATTTAAATCAGTTTTTGGAAACCTTTTAGCAAATATCTTTTCTTCAAATATTTTGTCTTCCCCATTCTCTCTCTTATTGTCTTTGAGGATTCTCATTCCATGTATGTTCAACTTTTGATGTTATCCCATAGGTTTTTGATACTCTCTTCATTTTTTTTTTAATTTTCATTTTTTCTCTCTTTGTCTCTATTTGGATATATTATTTTGCCATATCCCTGAGTTCATTGGTATTTTATTCTGATATTCAGTCTGCTTTAATGCCCATCCAGTGACTTGTTTATTTTAGATATTATAAATTTCAATTTTAGAATTTCATTGTTTTCCTGAGCTTCCATTTCTCTGTTGAAAATTCTTGTCTGTTTACCCATTCTGTCCATCTTTTTCTGTAAATTTTTAAACCTAATTATTATAGTTTAAATTTAAAGTCCTTGTCTGCTAATTCCAACATTCACATTATCTGTGGATTTAACTAGAATTTACCTTTTGAATGTGGGTTATATTTTTGTATTTTGCATGTCTCATAGATTTCTCTTTTATGCAAGACATTTTGTATAAAAGAATGATAAAGCCTGAACTAGATAATTGTTTTTGCTTGTTTTTTTTCCCAGAGAGGGATTATCTTTTCCTGTGTCAGGTATGTAGGGTAAGGACCTGAGCAATTTGATCCCACCATGAGTCTTGCTAAGCTGGGCAGGGCTGTGGTTTTAATTTGTTTTAGTTTGCCTCCAGCTTCAAATGAATTAAGGAGATTTCTGCTCTGTGGCTCAATCTCCAGTTTCCCAGATGCTCAGCCCAGGGCATGATCTCTTTGATCTTACCAGCAATTGAATCTGGAGGGGGTGAAGTTTTAGCTTTTTAGTTTCAGTCCATCACTGGATTCGACTTCAGCAAGTTCCTGGAAGCTAAGCACTGTGTGAGATTGTGACTTCTCTCTGCTTCCTCCCTGTTCTTCACTGCTTCTTCACCCCAATCTGAATATCCAATTAACTTAGTACTGTTTGTTGAAAAGACCATTCTTTTCCCATTGAATTGTAGTGGTGCTTTTGTCATTAATCAAGTAACTGTATATATGTAGATTTGTTTTTAGACTCTCAAATCTGTTCTATTTTTCTATTTATCTTTAAGCCAGTATCACACTATCTTAAATATTGTAACTTTAAAAGTTTGATATCTGGTAGTAAAAAGTCTCCAACTCTGTTCTCCGGTGTTGCTTTAGCTAGTCCAGGTTTTTGTATTTCCATATAAATTTTAGAATCAGCTTTCCATGATTCCTCCTTCCCCCAGTAGATTTACAACCTGCTAGGACTTTAGTTATGATTGCCTTGATCTCTAGATCAATTTAGGGAGAAGTGACATTCTAAATATATCAGATCTTCCCATCTATAAACATAGGTATACTTTCATTTATATCAATCTTCTTCAGTTTCTTTCAGCAATGTTTTATGTCTTGCAAATTTTTTATTAGATTAATTCCTAACAAATGTGTGTGTGTGTGTGTGTGTGTGTGTGTGTGTATTTTTGGGAGGGAGGGGTACTATTCTCTGCCCTTTTGATATGTCCTCAGTGTTCTTTCAACACTTACTTTCTTGCACAAAAAGGTGTTTCAAGATCACCTCGTACTGTCTTGCCCCCAGATGTGGAATCAGCCATTTTCCAAGGAATCTTGGATCCTGTTAGTGGAAAATGGTAACTAGAGACCACAAGTTGGGTGCTTGATATGCTTATTACTGCTTGGATGTAATGACTTTTAGGTCCTTTTAGCAAAAATCATTAATTCATACTGATTCCTCCAATAATTCTAATCTAGTAATCTAGTAGTATAAACCCTGCCTTCTCCCACTCCATATTTGTATCTCCTCCCTTCCCACAATCTAAATGTATTTACTTACTTGCTTTATTCTGTAATATACACAAAATAGTTTCAGAATTAATACACTACGATTACCAATAACAAACCTACTAAGTAAGGTTTAAGATTTCTTTGCTGTTCTTTTTTTCCCTAAGATTATATTCTACTAAGGGGGTACAGAGTTCAAAAGTAAAACAGCTCAAAATATACCTAGATTATTTTTGCTTCTCTGTTATGTTACCATTTAATACAGTTAGAATCATTTGTTTCAGTTTATATTTATACTGCCTTTGTATCTTGACAAATACCTTCATACTGTATACAGAATTCTGATTATGTTGATAACCTGGATAAGTTTAGTTTACAACCACATGGTAAGATGGTAGAGTTGATATTGATAACATCTTGTCAGCTTTTTATATTTTAAATAAGTATGGAATGGTCAGGTTGCGTCATTGCTATAAAGGATAGAGTCATGAAGCTGTAATTTATTGCTTATCCGACAAAGCTGACTGATTTCACAGAAGTTCTGTGCAAACTTTATGGTAGGATATGGTGATATCCTAGAAGTTCAGAGATAAAAAAGGTAAATGTTTCTTTTCATAGAACCAGTAGAAATTCTTTATTAAGATGGTAAAGCTTACTAATAACAATTATACATCACTGAAACATTAATTTTCGTGTGAGCCAAAATTGTATTACAAATTCAAATTGTAACTGACTGGTTATTTGGGCAGCATGTCAGTACATGGTACAGAAAGAGACAAACTCCAAGAAAGCTACCTGACTTATTATCAAGGTGCAGTCCCATCAGCCTCACAAAGCCCATGCCAAGCTAAGGGTCTACCTAAACAATGGGACTGCCCTAAGTAACATCAGACAGAAGATGTTCAAACGAGAGCTGTTGCACCTAGCGTTATCATGGTTGACATCTGGATAGCTGAATCCTTAAACCTACACCATTCTCAGAAAAAGAGTAGCCAAACCCATGGTGGTCAGAAATCTTTTTTGGAATCGCTTGTAAGTATAGTGTTTACAGCAATATTATAGCTAACATAGCAGTGCAGCAGTCAGAGGTGGGATAATTTGTTTTAAACCCAAACATTATACCAACAAGTTACAATTGATCCTACAAAGGTTAACTCTAGTTAAAACTCTTGAACAAGCCTTAAACATGATCTGTTTGATACTAACTATAACTTATAATTGACTAGTCAGTTCTATTCCTATTTTTAAATTGTGAAGAGAAATCAATTAGATTATGCTAGATCTCTAATAGAATAAGTAAACTATTTGAAAGTAGAGGTTGAAAAATGAAGCTGTTTATTGCTAAAATTCTTCATTTTTGATTCTTGAGTAGATGATTAAAAAATTCAGCCTTCACCAAGCAGAAAATAGATTAAAAGCCTGTTGTCATCAATATCTAGGCAGTGTTATGTTGCAGTATTATTCAGTGCTATGAAGTGTGTGCTGAAAATTATTTAGTGGATGATGACAATTAAAACAGTGTAAGATTTTTTATTGAGTTTACTTTCACAATTAAAGAATTTCTTATTCTTTGTCAGAGTATAGAATACATTTGTGTAACCCTTTTTGAAGCAGTTCACATGTGTATATTTCCTCCTTTCATTCTTACATTTGAACCTATAAAGAGAACGATAGATTTTTATTTTCTATTTAAAATTATAGTTAAATAAAAAATATTTTTTTGTTGAAACTTAAGGTATGATTAAAACAAATCTGCTTACTATTCTCATATTATATGGTGTCATCTGGAACAGCAATTATGTTAGTACCAGATCTAATAAAGCACCCTGTGTTATTGGAGAAACAATAAGAAGCACTTTCACATACATATGAATTCATTCACTCTTAACTTTTTAGAAGGAGAAAACCTTGCTCTTTGTTACTAATTTATAATTGAGCCTTCTTATCCTTACTTTACAGAGGATGTAATCGAGTTTTAGCAAACTGAGTGACTCCTGCTATTAAGAGAAATGAATTTCTAAGAGATGACAACATAGTTGTATTTGGTAACAAAATAAATATGGGTGAACAGTTTGTATGAAGAAAGTTTTCAAATTGTGTATTAAATAGTTTAAATATTTTCTTATTGGTTTTTGCATAGAGATTGGTAGCCTTATAAATTTTATATATCTCTACTGTCAATCATACTGAAATCTCTAGTTAATCTAATAAACTAACAGATTTTTTACTTTGCATTTCAGTAACAACAAATATACATTTTTAAAGACTTTTTCAATCTTTTCATATTCTCTTGTATGTACAGTTCATTTATAAATAGATATTTATGTTAATTTCATAGAGAATGGTGAGTTTTGGTAAAAAAAGAGGAATAAATTGGCTCAAACTTTCTATAGCAGTAGAAGAAATACCTAATAGTCTGAGGTAGAGCTAAAATAAAGGAAAGACTTATTTCCACTGTGGTCTTTGTAATACTATATAGTCTCTAAAGTAGCCCTGCTTGACGTGAAAGATGTAATGATTTCTTCTAGTGTGACGAGCTTAGTAGTAGTAATATCAAATTGTTTACATTTAATCCAGTGCAGTTTTCTTTAAATTGAAAGATGGACTTATTAATATATTTAGTATATATGCAGAAACATGATGGAGTCTCATACTGGGATACTACATTATTTAATTAAGTCTAAAGTAAGCTTTTCAGAAAGGTTGATACTTAACTGTTTTAGGACTTCTGTGACTTTATTTGATCCCCTGTGCCGCTTTTAAATATTTTGCAGCCCAGGGTGGCTTGGGCAAAGAAGAAGTAAAAACAAAGATGGAGTGCTCCTTTTAAGCAGCATTGTCAGTAAAAATACTAACAGTGATGACCACAGGGAGTTTTGAAATATTGGTTATGGAGAGTTTTGCTGAAATTCACTTGAAAGAAGACAAACTATAGTTCATTTTCAAAACCAGTTCAAATGTAGTGTTTTTACTTTTGGCAGAACATTTTCTTGCTGGTGCTTTCCCTACTTTCCTTTTAGGCTACAGTTGAAGTTTTTTAGGACTTCGTTGTTGACAGTTCATGATGTTACTGTTGCTCAAGAGCTTATGCCATGTGTATCTTCCAGTTTTGCTGTTGGTAGAAAAGTTAGTAGCTTGTTTTCCAGCACACCATTAAGTTGTAGAAAAAACTTCATAGCAGCTTTCGCTTGGTGTTTCTTACTCAACAATTTTAACAAAGATACCATACACTATGAATTTTGTTTCAGTGTACCCGTGTGATGTGGACACCTCCTCTACGCGAAAGCTTCTCGTATCCATTCCTTGTACTTCAGATGCTGCTTGTGACTCATATTCTCAGGTAACTTTGTCTTATCTTTAGTAGTTGTTGTTTGTTTGTTTTGCATTGAATAACTTAAGCTAGAATTTTTTGAACTTCCAGTATAAAAAGTGTAATAAAATAATTAAGTTGATGCAGTTGCTAGGTTGAATTCATAAAGGGGTTTTAAGAGTTTAACTTCCGGGGCTTCCCAGGTGGCACAGTGGTTGAGAGTCCGCCTGCCGATGCAGGGGACCCGGGTTCGTGCCCCGGTCCGGGAAGATCCACATGCCGTGGAGCGGCTGAGCCCGTGAGCCATGGCCGCTGAGCCTGTGCTTCTGGAGCCTGTGCTCCACAACGGGAGAGGCCACAACAGTGAGAGGCCTTAAAAAAAAAAAAAAAAATATATATAACTTCAAAATATTTACTACCAAAACATTTTCTTGATCTGCCTTTTAGTCTTCTTTCCTTTAATTAGTGGTCCACAGGTACTGCTCGAGGAGCAGCAAATCTGCTTCCACTTCTTCTGCCATCTCTGCTTTCCCAAACCATTTTCTGCCACCACAGCAGCCTCCCAAAAATAGAAGAGGGAAAGCTGGTGGCAGTAGGGTGTATCCCATAAGCTATAGCCCTTCAAAGCAAAGAACGGTTCATAGAATAGGTGTGGTCAGGTACATTAATACTCGTAGTTCTTCTTTCTGTGTTTGTTTAGCATCCCTGAGAATTGGATAGTAGGGGTAGAAAGAAACCACATGAGTAGACAAAGGTATGCTAGGATAATTCCTGCTAGAAACTCAGGATTGGATTGAGCCCTCCCATGTTTCTCACTACAAGAGTGGAGAGAGTTGGACCGAGAACATTTCCCTCCCCTCGTTATTGACAGATATTGAATTTAGATTGATACTGCCTTGTTTCAGAGGGTGAAGATAAAACAAAACGGGGTCTATGAAAGAACAGAACAAAGCATGATGAAAATCTGAAGATGACCCAGACTAAGAACTCCTTTCAGTGATCTGCAGAATTCAGGAGAACTGGTTGAAGTCTGTTACATCAAACCCTTTGAATGATCTATTTCCCATGATGATCTCAACAGGAACAGAGCCATTACATGGCTTTGTCTCTTATGTAGAGTTTTTAGACCAGCCTTTCACAGAATGTGGGATGGGTGGCAGCTTTTGTATTAGCTTTTAAAGTCTCTGCAACTCCAGCCTGATTGCTGTCCCTTAAATTCCTCTTTTATTATGAAAATTAGAACTTTTTTAGCATCTTCACATAAGATGAACTCTGAATTCATAACCCTTAGTTCTGGGGCACTTTGATAGAGGTTTCCTTCTCAAACACTTCAGGAGGAAGTGTTGTGCCGTATGAGTGTCTGATTCATCACTGCACATGCTGCGTTTCCACATCCG
The DNA here is from genome assembly GCF_003031525.2 of Neophocaena asiaeorientalis asiaeorientalis. Lineage (NCBI taxonomy): Eukaryota > Metazoa > Chordata > Mammalia > Artiodactyla > Phocoenidae > Neophocaena > Neophocaena asiaeorientalis. The sequence continues at coordinate 1,243,179 of NW_020173727.1, read as the reverse complement.
CGTTCTTGATCTTGGCTTTTTTCTCCAATACAATACAATACTGTATTCTCCAATACAGTATTTTCTCCAATACAGTGGACTGCCCATCAATCTCTACTTTCTGCTTTTCTTCTGCCTCTGCTTCTGTCTTCAATCCAGTGATGACAAACTTTTGATTCTTCCCATATTCCCTTGCTAATGTGCTGTGATCTGAGCAGCTGTGTAAGGTGCTGCTCCACCTGCTAAGGGTTGCTTCCTTTAATCCATCCCGAGGGGTGTACTGTAGAAGGTTCTGCTACTTTGCTATTGCTGCTGTAACAAATCACCACAAACAGATTTATCATGTTACATCTTACAGTTCTGTAACTCAGAAATCCTAAGATAGGGGTGTCGGCAGGGCTGCACTTCTTCTGGAGAGTCTAGGGAAGAACCAGTTTTCTTGCCTTTTTTCGCTTCTAGAGGACTGCTTGCATTCCTTGACCTGTGGCTCCCTCTATCTTCAAAGCTAGCAATGGTGGACTGAGTTCTTAGCAGTCATTTTACTCCAACCTTCTTTGACTTTAAGGACCCTTGTGATTACATTGGGCCCCCCTGGATAATCCAGGATAATCTCCCTATTTGAAGGTCAGCTGATTGGTAACCTTAATTCCCCTTTGCCATGTAGTGGGCCTCTTTGGAAGCTATTATTCTACTGACCACAGTGGAGCTACTCCAACTCCTGTTTCTTGGCTTCAGGGACCGCGTTCTGTTAGGTTCTTTTGTCTTGTTTGTCAGGTGCTTTTGTGGTAAGCTCTTTATGTTTTCTTTAGCCTCCTAATCATTGTCATTTCAGCCTCATCCACCTCCTCATTCTTGTCTTTACTTTTGGTTTTTATAAAAAAGTGTTAGGTAAGGGAATTTCCTTCCTTCAAGGGCTTTTATCATTCTCTTTGTTTTTCTCTAGTTGACATCTTCCTTCTGCTTTCTTGGCAACTGCAGTCCTTTTTGCTGGGGAAAAGCACATGCTCCTTTCCTAGAGTTGTGGTAAACTTCTTACCTTTCTTCTGAAGGATGACAGCCTAATTTCTAGTGGTCTTTTAAGTCTTTCATCTTTATTACTGAATTCTCTCTCTTTGGTAGAGCAGCCATTTCCTCTAGTTCTCGGTTTCCACCTAGAGTTGACATCTCTTGATGTGGGGCGGTGGAGAGGTGAATGCCTTGAGTGAGCCAGGAAGAAGCTGAGCAATGTTCATGTGGGCTGCAGGTACTAAGGATACTGTTATAAAGCTAGAATAGACTTTTCCTAATGCTAAACATCATTTACAAATAAGGTTAGAAAGATATTTTATCGTAACAAATTGGTTTTGTCCAGTTTTGAATTTTAAGTATTTTTAGAAATTCAGTTTTGTATAAATCACCTCATAACAGCCACAGTGAAGATGTTAGGCATGTTGGGGGCTTCACAATGGTTCACTGATTTAGGAGAAAAGTACTTCTTAAAACTAGCATGAGAGAATCACCTCACCCTCCTAAAAATCCCTTGCATACAAGTCAGGACCAAAGCAAAGCCTCTGAATGTGACTCCAGAAGGACTTCTGCCATTGCCTCTTTTCTGTGTCCTACCTATGCAGGACCCAACTTTTATCCCATATCCTCCACAAAACCTCCCTCAGCTGCTCAGCCTGTATCCTGAATACTTGCTTGCTTGTCTGCAGAATACTTAGCACTTAGAATCTGCTACTTCTCTGATTTTTTCATAGACATCGTTTGTCTCTCCAAATGAATCTATTGAATGCAGCTTTAAATACGTTTGGTTATGAATTCACCAAAATATAGTTTGAAAAATCTCAATGGATACACTGACCTAGGTGCTCTCTCTCTCCTTGGAAAGCTTTGTTTTTTACAGTTATATTGGGGATTTACTTTTCACAGGAAATTGTTGTAATTGAGTGTCAGGAGGTATAATTTCTAATCCACTGGTTCATTTTATATCTGGTTTATGTTATAACCAGATCATGTTTAGAGAGTCTAATTTGCAGTGGTTTGGAGCCATGCTAGAATATTTTCTGGTTAAACTTACTTATTTTATCTTTTTAAGGGCTACAAAACTTTACAGAGGAAGCTTGATTGCACTCTGCATTTCCAATGTGTTTTTTATGCTTCCATGGCAGTTTGCTCAGTTTGTACTTCTTACTCAGGTAAGGTGCTTACATTTTTAAAACGAATTAAGCTTAATGAGCTTGATTATGAGAACTCATTTGTCTAAAATTACAGAACTGAGATGTTATATGATTCTAAGTCCTAAAAAGTTTTTTTAGTCCACATTTTGAAAGAAATTTCGGGTTAGGGAAATATATGATTTACTTATTAATGGGTGTTAATTATTTACTTACTAGTAGAATGCATTTATTGAACTCAAGTTTATAAGAATGCTTATCTTTTTTCTTCAATGTTAAGTTTGCTTAAAAGAGAACTAGTGTTATAACATTAAGTATTTCTCTTAAGGAGACTGTAGTATTTATCTTAAGTAAAATGTTTTTGTGAAAATAGTGGACTTTCTTACACATAGGATAAATACACATAGGATAACATAGGAAAAATAGCTAAACAATTTATGTTTTATATAACTCCCTTACCAGCCTGTAATATATTTATCATCTTTCCACGTACTCTGTCTGTCTCTTTCCCTTCAAATAGAGGTCTATAAAGCAAGGTAAAGGTCGCTTATTGAGAGAGGGAGTAAAAGGTGTGCTCATTTCTCCCTGCCACCACTGTTTCTACTTCTTTCTTATACTGGCCATATTCATATTCGTATAAAGCAGTATAAGAGTCGCTTTTTAATGTTCTTTGAGATGTCTTGCTTGAGAAATGAAGTCAGACCTGGATTTGTGTCCTAACTCTATTCACTGGCTGCTTGAGTTGGACAAACTGCATAACTTTTCTTAGTTTCAGTTGTCTCATTTATGAAGTAGAGAAAATGAAAGACCCTACTGTATTGGGTTGCGTTTAGGATCAGATGGGGTCATGTATGTAAGAGTCTTAACACATTACCTGCTACTTAAGACATCAGGTTTGCTGCTTCCATCATTTTTTTTTTAAAGAGGCTCTATTTGTACTTCATTCTTTCTTTGATCTTATCTTTTAGACTCCTTTGTCTTCTTTAGTTTGAGGACATTTTAAATGTTTCTGGTTTAAAATGTCCCTGAGGGTCACTCCTTAAGATTCTACCCTGTAGGCCTGCTGTGTATTGCTTAGCCCCTGGAGTGGAAAGGGAGAGTTCCTATCCTTTCACTTATTGGAGATGGCCTGCTTTTTGTTTTTGTTTTTGTTTTTTGGTGCGGGAAGGGGAGGAACTGGGGGGAGGTGCATGGAGTGAGGGTAGGCAGTACTGTGCTCCTCTGTCAGGCTTACATTGAATAACAGCACACTTCTCCACAGTTACTGTGTCATATCTGTCACCCTTCAGCAGTGCCATGTTCCCCATGGGGAAATCTGGGTCAAGGGAGACCTTGTTTTTCTTGCTACTGGGAAAATTTGTTGTAGATTATTTGGAGACAAAAAACTTGATGAATGGAACTTAAGTTACATGTTTAAGTTTCAGCTGTTTTGCCATTTGTTTAAACCATATTTGTGTAGTAGGAGAAGCGTGGAATTTAATTTGAATTGCTTTTTCCATGAAGAAAGGTGGAGAGGCATTGTTTGACATAATACCTCTCTATACTTTACTGAGGTAAATTATTTAATCAATTAATTCATATAATGAATTAATGCATATAAATAACTCCAGTACTCTTAGAATTCTTGGTAAATACATACACAGTTTTCTTCAAAACTGTTAAAAAAATTAAAAATACCTTTGTAGTGAAAGTACTTCTAGTTTGAAATTTGATAAATTTGATTATGCCCAACACTTGAATATTTGTATAAATGAAAGAAAGCACTAATGGAGATACTCGTAAAGACTGACTAACAAGCAGAACTCAGTGTATTTTTACACACACATGCATTATATAATTATTTTTTAGTTTAATGTACTTTCCCCAATTATGTATTGTCACATGTTATAATTAAATTTTTATATTTTTTGATTGAGCAAGGCACTTTGTAATTGTACATGTTGGCAGTAGAGTCACTCTGACATTAAAAGGAGTATTGTTTGGATAATCCGTAAAGTAGATAATTTACATGGTTAATTGAGAGAGATGTGAATGGAAGAGAAAAATCAACTGATATGTGCTATATCAATATATTGACCATAATAAATAATAAATTAGCAGGTAAGAGGGTAACTAAAGAACTTACTTTCAATATAAATATAAATTTGAGGCAAAATAAAGATAATCTTTTCTTAATTTTTTAATCTATTCATTATATATATAATTTTAATATAACTTCTTTTTAAATTTCAGATTGCATCATTATTTGCAGTATATGTTGTGGGATACATTGATATATGCAGATTACGGAAGATCATTTATATGCACATGGTAATGGTTTTTAATTTTTTTTTTCCCATTTACCTTGACCTTAAAACAAACTCCTGATTAGTATTTTATTTATTTATGGTTGCAACTAGTTTTGACATAATTCCATAAATAAAACAAGTGTTATTCAAAAACTGTGATATAATTAACAGACCTTGTTTTAAATAGGCCACCCAGAAAATTTAATTATCTGATTTGAGTTTGTGCCCAGCTTATACATTATCAGCAAAAGAGGTAATTCGTGAAAGAGAAACATGGAATGGTATATTATCCAGGAGCCGTCTGTTAAAATGAAGTGGAATATTCATTTATTGAGCACAAACTATCCAGGCATGTGGGACATATCAGTGAATAAAACTGCAAAGATCCCAGCGTATATGTGGATTACATCCTAAAAGAGTGGAGGAAGAAGACAGAGGATAAATAATAAACATAGTAAATGGGTAAATTATATAGTATGTTAGAAGGTGGTAAGGGCTATGGAAAAGGACAAGTCATGGTACCCCAAGGAGGTCAGGCTGGCCAAGTGTCAAGGGATGGGAGATTGAGGTGTCACATGAGGAGGTCAGAGGAGGTCTTATTGAGAAGGGGGTAGTGGAGCAAAGATTGGAAGGAGGAGAGGGAGTCAGCTAAGTAGATGTCATGGAGAAGAATATTCTAGCTTGATGAAATAGCCAGGGCAAAGGTCTTAAGGCTGGATGGTTGATTTTGATGAATATTGATTTTTAAAAACATTTGTCTTCTCTGTCATTAGTTCTTACAATTTTGATATTTTCTTTTTCCTATAATTTTAATGTAATTACAGCATGCTGTTGTTTTGTGCTGGTCTCAGCCTATCAATAACAATGTTGTGGTTGGACAGGCACTTGTGGTTCTTATGATTGCAAGATGCCCTTCAGCAGTAATTTTCAGGAAACTTTGAAAAAAACCAAGGTTTATTACTTACAGGACCTGGAAATTACACAGCACACCTGGGACCACACAGTTAGGTCGTGGGGTGTGGGGAGAGGCATGGGAGAGTTAGGGAACAAGCATGCCTTGGAGTTCTGCCTTTACTGGGGTCCAGGATGGGGGCCTAGGATTTTGAGGGCTCTTTTTTTTTTTTTTTTTTGGGTGAATTTAAAACATACAAATGGGAATTTACATCACAGGAAGAGAAAAAACTGGCCCAAAGGTCAGTTGTTGAAGTTAATCAAGATCTCTAAAACAAAGGAGCCTCAGTGGGGGCAGGTGGCCTGACCCTTTATCTAGTCATGTGGCTGGCAATATGTTTATTCAAGAGATAGCCATGTTTGGAGTGGATCGCAATAAAAGCTTTAAGTCAGACACTTGTATTACGAAGAAGAAAAAATCCCCAACTGTCAGGGTTTATACTACAGCCATATATATATATTTTTTTTTTGCGGTACGCGGGCCTCTCACTGTTGTGGCCTCTCCCACTGCAGAGCACAGGCTCTGGACACGCAGGCTCAGCGGCCATGGCTCATGGGCCCAGGCGCTCCGCGGCATGTGGGATCTTCCCAGACCAGGGCATGAACCCGTGTCCCCTGCATCGGCAGGCGGACTCTCAACCACTGCGCCACCAGGGAAGCCCCATATATTTTTTTATTCTCTAATAATTGATACATATAAATAGGACATTTATAACATATAGAGAAGGTATGGACAGAGTTCTAAAATGAACAACCATGAGCCTACCCTACAATTGAAAAATGGAACCATCATTACTTTGAAGCCCTTGTGTGTCCTGAACACATGCCCTCACTTCTCTTGGAGATAACCACTATCCTGACTTTTAAAATTATAATTAACTTGCTTTTCTTTATGACTTTACCATCTACTTATTCCTAAATAATATATTTTTATTATTAAATATTAGTATTGTTTTTAAGGTTTATAAAATGGTATCCTTTTTGTGAGACATAAGTTTTCACTCAGATTTTTGAAATTTGTATGTTGCTGGAGTTCAGACATTTTCTTTGCTTTATGTTTTGCATTGTATAAATAAAGCATGATATATTTATCCATATTCTTGTTGAAAGACATTTAGGTGTTTTCCTTTTATGTATAATGGTGTACACGTACCTCCTGGGGAATATATATTGAGTTTTTCTAGGGTATTTACATAGTAGTAGAATTTTTAGGTGGTAAATTAAATACATGTTCAACTTCACAGTTTAATGTTGCATTGTTTTTCAAAAATGATTAGACTACTTTGAACAGTAACGTATAACAGTTCTTCTTATCCTATATCTTTTTTTTATTTTGTCAATTTGGAGAGTATAAAATGGTATCTTACGGCCTTAATTTACATTTTCTCTGGTTTTCAATAAAGTTGAACATCTTTTCTTATGTTTATGGGCCCTTTGTGTTTCCTTTTTTGTGTCACTCCTATTCAGACTTTTCATCAGTTTTTCTCTTATGTCCAAGGAAAAAATGGCATCTGTTTTATTCACTGCAATGTAATCCCCTGTTTTCATTATTTGCTTTGATGCTTGAATTGTTCCCGATTTGGCCAGCTACTTCCTGCTGGCTTCTTTGTTCTTTTAACATGTCCTCATTATGCTTTGAACACTTTTTCAAAGAAATTAATAAAGGCTCAGCTTCATCAAATGCTTTTCTGCATCTGTCTAGATGATCCTCTGTATTTTTCCCTCTTTAATATGTTACTGTGGTGAATTACATTAATTGATTTTTTACATTAAGAAACCATGCTTTTCTGGACTAAACAATTTTTATACTAATTATATTGCTGGATTAATTTGCTATTTTGTTAGGGTTTTAAATCTCATGAATGGTATTGGACAGTACTTATCCTTTTTTAGACTTCAGTTTTTTTCCCCAAACTGTTTAATATGTTTTTTTTTTACATAGCAATAAAAATTCAAGTAATTGTTAAGCATTTAGAGTCTGTCAATCACACAGTCACATAGGCAACTATCAATGAGGACTTTGACTCAAAGTTATAGTTATAAAAGTACTAACATTACACAGGTTTAGTTTGTAGTAGAACCTATCCTGGGTAAATGATATACGCTTTATGATGTCACTTACTGACTATGGAACTAGTCACTTATTATCCATAGTTGCTTTATAAACTCCTAAATCCCTATAGTTAAAAAGGAAAAAAATATGGAATTGTTTCCAAAAATTTTTTCCATTTTTTTATTGTGATAAAATACACATAAAATTTACTGTCTTAAGCATTTTAAGTTTACATATCAGTGATATTAAGTACATTCTTATTGCTGTGCAAACATCACCGCTGTCTATCTCCACAAGTCTTTTCATCTTGCAAAAATGAAACTCTATACCCTATAGAGTTATAACTCCCTATTCTCCTTTCTCCCCCCAAGCCCTGGAAACCCTCATTCTGCGTCCTCTGTCTATGCTTTTAACTACTCTAAGTACCTCATATAAGTGGAATCATGCATTATTTGTCTTTTCCAGAATAGGTTACTTCACCTGGCATAATGTTCTCAAGATCCATCCATGTTGATGCAAATGGCAGGGGCTTCCTTCTTTTTTATAGCTGAATACTGTTTTATTGTGTATATATACCACATTTTCAATATCCATTCATCCATGTTTCCATGTCTTGGCTGTTGTGACTAATGCTGCAATGAACATGGGAGTGCAGATATATCTTTGATATCCTGTTTTTGTTTCTTTTGGGTATATACCCAGAGGTGGATTTGCTGGATCATATGGTAGTTCTATTTTTAATTTCTTTTTTTTTGAATTTTATTTATTTTTTTTTACAGCAGGTTCTTAGTAGTCATCCATTTTATACACATCTGTGTATACATGTCAATCCCAGTCTCCCAATTCATCCACCCACCCCCCCACGGCTTTCCCTGCCTTGGTGTCCATACGTTTGTTCTCTACATCTGTGTCTCTATTTCTGCCCTGCAGATTTCTCAAGGAACTTCCATACTCTTTTCATAGTGTACCAATTTACATTCCCACCAACAGTGGGGAAAAGGATTCCCTTTTCTCCGCATCCTCACTCTTATCTCTTGGCTTTTTGATAAAAGTCTTTCTAACCGGTGTGAGGTGATGTCTCATTGTGGTTTTGATTTGCATTTACTAATGATTAGTGATATCGAGCACCTTTTCATGTACCTGTTGGTCATTTGTATGTCTTTCTTGGAAAAACCATCAATTCAGGTCTTCTGCCCATTTTTTTTTTTTTTTTTGCGGTACGCGGGCCTCTCACCGCTGCGGCCTCTCCCATTGCGGAGCACAGGCTCCGGACGCGCAGGCTCAGCGGCCATGGCTCCCGGGCCCAGCGGCTCCGCGGTATGTGGGATCTTCCCGGACTGAGGCACAAACCCGTGTCCCCTGCATCGGCAGGCGGACTCTCAACCACTGTGCCACCAGGGAAGCCCTGCCCATTTTTTAATCAGATTATTTTGGGGTTTTTTGCTACTGAGTTGTAAGAGTTCCTTGTATATTTTGGATATTAACTGTAGCTGGTATATAGTTTGCAAATATTTTCTCCCATTCTGTAGGTTGCTTCTTCTTATCATTGATTGTTTCTTTAGCTGTGCAGAAGCTTTTTAGGTTGGCTCCACTTGCTGTGATTTTGCTTTCATTGTCTGTTTTTAAACTCATGCATGACTGTTTGTATTAGGGCTGGTTTATGAGGGATGGATAGCTGCTGGTGAGCTAAGAGCTAAAATTTACTGAAATTGACTACAATTTGCCATCTAGGGGTTCTCCTGGAAGTTGCGTGTTTTGATAGATGCCCGAGTTCCAAAATAGTTCCATCAGATAGTTTGTCAAGTTGCATTTGTTGTCTAGGTGGGGAGACAGATTCTTCCTAGTGCTCCCTATGCTGCCATTTCTCCAGAATCCTCCAGCTACACTTGCCTGATTTTGATACCAGATTTATTCTAGCCCCATAGAATTAATTGTGTTTCTACTTTCTCTGTCTGTGGTAGATTTTTTGTAAGATTGGGAGGAATATTCCCTGAAAGTTGGGCAGAGCTTGCCTGTTAAACTATATGGACCTGTTATTTTTTTTTTGTGGACAGATTTTAAATTCGTGATCTAAGTTGTTTAATGATAATAGGACAATTCAGATTTTTTCTTGAGTCATTTTTTAGCACTTTTATGTTGTTAGGAATTTTCCCATTCATCTCAGTTTTAAAATTCATTGACATGAAGTTGTTCACAGTGTTTTCTTCTTTTTAATCTGCTAAAATATAGATACTCAAAAGAGATAGAGATACTAAAATAACTTGTAATATCTCTTTCATTATGTACCTTCTAAGTTCTCAATTTTCTCAGTATAATACTCCTCAAATTTTATTCTTCACATTTAAATTAACCGATGTTTTTGAGCACCAGTTGTTTGTCAAACATTTCCTAGGCCCTTAGCATACAACAGTGATAAAAACAATTAAAAAAATCTCTTCCCTCGTGGAGCTTATATTCTAGTGTACATAGACAGAAATAAATCAAATATATAAGATAAACAGTATGTTAAATGGGAATAAACACTATTACGGAAAACAAAGCAGACAAGGAGAGTGGGATTTACTGAGTACGTAGGGGAGGTGGTAATTTAAAAGAGTGGGAAAAGAAGGCCTCACTGAGAAGGTTACATGGGATTAGATGAGGGAGCATCCATTAGGTTAAAAGAAGCAGCAAGCATAAGTGCTCTGAGGTGGGAATATACTGGTGTGTTCTAGAATCTGCAGAGTGTGGCTGGATTGAGTGAGAAGGGAAAGGGTCATTAGAAATGAGGTCCCAGAGGTTAGTGGGCTGACTCTATAGGGTCGTGTAAGTCTTTGAAAGGTCTTTGGTTTTTCCTTGAAGTGAGAATCAAAGCCCTTAGAGAGTTTGAGCAGAGAAGTTACCAGAGTTGGGAATGGAGGTTGTGCATATTGTCCTTTATATCTATCTGTGACTAAAGCAGTAATGTTAAGACAGCCTAGGAAGAACATCAATTTCCTAACGTTAGCAATAGGAATGGTTCATAAAACCCTGCAGCTCTATCCTGATGCTGCACGGCACTTATCTTGTGTGGTCCTAAATTGGTTCGTGCAAAATAGCTCTACTTCCTCAAGAGGTACCACTGACGGTGTCGCAGATGCTGCAGTTGCCCTTCAAACCAGATGTGTATTTAACTCTGTGTTATATAACTGCTGGTTCCTTTAGCCAAGATGCCAAGTCCAACTTTTTTTTCTCCAATTAATCACATCCTGGGATTGATTATAAATCCAGTATTGCATGTCTTGTGCATAACTGTTCTAAAGAATCTTACTTTATGTACCGTATGGATCAGAATAGTGTACATTGCCACGTAATGTAAAAAAGTAAAATCGACATAAATAATGCAGCCAACTATCTAAGTGTTATACCAACTAAAACAATAAATAAACCTTGAACAGTGGAAAAAAAAATTGGGAAAATGGACCCCAAATATCCCTCCAGACCCTTGACACATCCTTTCTTAATACTACCTTATATTTCTCTTGAATACCCTTAGCAGTGCTTTGCCTGATTCTTGGTTACGAATCTGTTTATTCAAAGTGATGATATTTTACTAGTTTCTGCCAAAATTGATTGGGAAAATTTTAAAGTTGGTTTTAAATTGTGGCACTTAAGGAAAAAGGCTATTGTTATACAATTTTGAGAATTTGGTTCCTTACCCATTTGAGATAGGCTGGGACCCGGAATCTTCTACTGGAGTGCTTGCACCTGGACAAAAGTCTCCATTGAGCAAGAAGATACAAAGAAACTATAAGTGACTAAAATAACTACACCATGCACAGTTGGAGCAATTATGAGCAACAGGATACAAAAAGGCCAGAAATAAACTACAAGTTTCTGAGGTGCTGGGAGCAAAAAGCAGGGTACTGCACATGATTCCTGCACATAGCACCTCCAAGGGCATGGACAGACCACCTAAGTTAGGCCTCCTGCCCAGCCCGTGGGTCCACCCCCATTGTTACCCCATGTAAGGATCCAAGCAGCTCTTCTCAGGGAGTGGGCAAGGGTACCTTTTTCTTGCTTTCGCTCCCTTGTGCTGCAGCATGAGCCCTGATTAAGCATTGCCTGAAATTCTCATCTGGCCTCTTATCAACTTCTATTGGTTAAAGAGTCCAAGGACCTGGGCAGTTAACATTTAGTAAGCATATAAGAAAAAAATAACGTGACGGTAAATTTATTCCAAGAATGCAAGATTGGCTTATTATTAGAAATTCTGTTAACATAATTTATCTCATTAATAGATTTTAAAAAGATCAACAATGTGATCATTTCCTTTGATATTATAATGGCATTTGATAAAGGTCAACATCTCTTTCTGATTTTTAAGATCTTAATTAAATGAAAATAGGTGGATATTTCATTGAACTTTTAATACATACATATACTTTAAACCAAAAGCTAGTATCACACAAAATGATGAATCAGTAGAACTATTCCCGTTAATGCCAGAAACTTGACAAATATGCCTACTGCCACTCTTAACATTGTTGCATAAATATTAACCAATAAAATTGACTAAAAAATAAGAGGAAATAAGATGTAAAAGTATCATTGTAAGTATGCTTTTGAATACTTAAAAAACCCAAATTAATGAACTAATTACTACTAGAAACAATGAAAGTTTATATTCATTTATGCATACTTAATGTAACTTTTCTAAATATAAAAAATCAGAAAATATGAAAAGATTTCTGATATAATAGCAAAACAAGTAATATACTTTGAAATAAACTTAATATGCAGGATCTATATAAAGAAAACTTTATACTTCTACTGATGTAGGTAAAAGAAGACTTAAAGAAATGGAAACAGGAAATTCCCTGGTGGTTCAGTTGTTAGGACTCTGTGCTTCCACTGCAGGGGGCACGAGTTCAATCCCTGGTCTGGGAAATAAGAAGCTGCAAGCCGCATGGTGTGGCCAAAAAAAAAAAAAAAGTAATGGAAGCAACATGTATTATTTTCAGATGCAAAGATTCAATATTAGACAGATGTAACTAAAATATAATGCAATGTACTTTTGTAGAATACGGCAATTCTAATAAAAATGTCAAATTTTGAAACTTAGGCTGATTATAAAATTCATATGGAAATTTATATATGTGGATCAAAATAAAACTTCCAGAAGAAAACATGGATTATTTTATTTTTAAAGGTTTTCTAATAATGGAGTTAAATCCTGAAGACTTAGAGGAAATGAATGAAAAACTGACTAACATAAAAATGTAGAAAGCAACTACAATAGAGAAATACTACAAAGAAAGATAAAAATGAACTGGGAAAATATTTATAATATGTTTGCTTGGTAAGGAGCTATGCTCTATCATATATGAAGAGAGTGCTTAAGGAAAATACCAAAGCCCAATAGAAAAGTGGGCACTAGGAATAGACAATTCATGCACACACAAAACAATATAAACAGTAAGTAGAAGAAAAGATGCTGTGTCTCACCCACTAATAAAAGAATGGAACAGTGAAACAATGAGGCAACATCTTTTTTTGGATTAGATTGGCAAATATTTGAAAGAATAATACACGGTGTTGGCAGGGGTGTGTATCAGCAGGAACTCTTATGCCCTATTGGTGGAGAGTACAATATTTTGTATGGCAATTTGTCAGTATTTTCTCAAAGTTTGAAATATGTGTATTGTTGATTCATTAATTCCATGATAGTAATTTATCCCATAAATGTGTTGACATGTACATAAGATACATAAATAAGGGTGTTTTTCATAGCGGTGTTTGTAATAGGAAAAACAAAACTAACAACAAAACAAAACTGGAAAGCACTTAAGTTTTCAGAAGTAGTCAGAGGACTGTAGTACATCTCTAGAGTGGAGTACTTTTTTCAGTTATTCAACAGAATGAGTTAGATTGGTTTGAATTGATAGGTAAAGCTCTTTGAAACAAACTGAGAGTAAAAGCAAGCAATAGCATAGCTTCTGGGCCAAGTTTCCATTTGTGGTTTTAAAAAATTATAAACTGGGGACTTCCCTGGTGGCACAGTGGTTAAGAATCCGCCTGCTGATGCAGGGGACACGGGTTCAAGCCCTGGTCCAGGAAGATTCCCACATGCCACAGAGCAACTAAGCCCGTGTGCCACGACTACTGAGCCTGTGCTGTAGAACCCGGGAGCCACAACTACTGAGCCCATGTGCCACAACTTCTGAAGCCTGTGCACCTGGAGCCCATGCTCCACAACAAGAGAAGCTACCACAATGAGAAGCCCATGCACCACAACTAAGAGTAGCCTCCGCTTGACGCAACTAGAGAAAGCCCACACACAGCAACGAAGACCCAACACAACCAAAAATAAATAAAATCGATTCTTTAAAAAAAAAATTATAAACTGGAATTTGTACATGTGAATGTCTATAAGGATGCACAGAAAATTGTTGGTGGTGGTGATCTCTGGGGTTTTGAAGTGTGGCGTAGAATTCGGGCTGTTTTCCTTGTATATTCTCTTTTGAACAGTTTGAATTTTGTTTATCATGGGCATGTGCAATTTTCAGAATAAAATCTTTTTTTTGTTTTCTGTGTATTAATTATATTTTTCTTGGATTTTTCCAGATTTCTCTTGCACTTTGTTTTGTTTTGATGTTTGGAAACTCAATGTTATTAACTTCTTATTATGCTTCCTCTTTGGTAATTATTTGGGTAAGTGTTCCTTAAGTAGATGTCTGTTTTTGAAACTAATGGTTTACCAGTTTCTTTATCACTGGTTTGAGATTCGTGAGGGATTTTCTACAAGTACTGTTTCAAGTGTCTTACTGAATACATCTATATGTGATAATGTATTTAAGTTCTCGTTTCCAAAGAAACACAACAAAAGTTAATACTGGAAAACATAGTGCTTTGTTTCACAGTCCTAATCCGTCCTTTCCTCATCTTTTCTGTCACCTGACTTGGTCCTGGAGTTCATTTTAGAATGGTTTCTATGCTTTCCTCTTTTTCTTGTTTCCTCCCCTCTTTACAGTGTTTATCCTACTCCTGCTCCACTTTCTGACTCCCTTTCCTCCCTCTGGCATCTCAAGCAGTCTCTCCTTGTTCCACTGTGATCAGAGGCTCAAGGCCTTATATTTTTAGTTTTTTCCCCTCGTGTCTATTTGTATGAATTATTCAGATAGTTTAAATCAGATGATGATTCAGTTATATTTTACTAGATCACTACCAAGAACAGATTTAGATTATGGGGAGACTGTCTTACAGAATTAGAGCAAAAGGTAAAAGGTTATCTAACTCCTTCTGCCACTTTCGGCAGGATGACTTTCTAAATATGAGTCTCTCTAAATTTAAGGACTTCCAGAGGTGGTTACTCTTTTTTTTTTTTGCTGGTGGGTTTCTCCATTACAATGTTTTGCAAACCTAAGAGGAAAAAAATTATTCCTTATATTTAACATGCATGTGCTTTAGGATTAGGCTGGTTTTTTTGAAGATGAAAGCACACTGCACTGTCTTAACTGAAATGGTTTCTACTTCTTGAATAATCATTTAAGTAACTCAGATCATTTTGTCTTTCTTGATTTCTAGAACCCATTAACAGATTTGGAATCTGCTATTTCTTTGTCTGATTTTACAAGTAATATTTATTTAAGATCCCATTTCCCAGGAGTATGCCTCTTCCCAATCTGGGCCACCACCCTTTTCAGGTTGTGTGACTTGAGTATACTTAGGCACAGAAATTAGCAGTTAGCATGTGGTGATGCTGTGTTTTCAACAATGACAAAACAAAAACAAAAACCCAGTAACTGAGTTGCTGTGCTGTGAGATTAGTGATAGTTCTTACAGTCATGAATTTTGTTTGTAATTAGGAAATGTGTCAATGGACTCAATTCTATATTTAAATGTGTACATGGGGAAGTCCTGCTATTACTCAGAGTAAAGTACATGACTCTTGTTACTTGTCTACAGTACACAAGTACATTGAATGGAAGATTTCCTATCAGTAAATCTAATCTTAAGTACATTTTGCAGGAAATTTCTCTTCAGTTCTATTGAGCACCTACAGTGTGTCAGGTTTCCTACTAGGTGCTTGACACTGAGGTGTGTCTTAGGTATGGATTAAGCATTATGCATATTTCACGTATTTTGGTGTATAAAAATAAATGATGGCAACAGGTACAGAATATAGCATGTTTTTGCATATTTAACTATAAACACACATTTGCCTGTCTTTATTTCTAGTTATCACTTTGAAACAATCGTAACACATTTCGTGTTCTTAGATATTCAGAAACTTCTGAAAAGATTTAATTTGGGATCATGTATTTATGTTTTGATTCTAAGCATATTTTTGCCAGGTTTGAAGTAGATTTAGATCTGTATAGGTACTATACTTTGGGAGTCTATTATGTACTTGGAAAGAAATAAGATTTGATAGAGGAGAAGTATTTAGTGGATCTGTTAAAAACTCATTTGTAGTTTATTCAAGGAGTTAGTAATATTTAACTTAAGGAAAATCTTATAACTATTAGACACCTGTCTAAAATTCTGAAATTATTATATACTTCTTGGTTCTTCGGTAAATCAGAACCAGTCATAGAAATCAATCATAGAAATTTACGTATGGAGATTCTGTTTTCAACTTTACAAAGTGACTAACTGACCTAAAATACTCTGGATAAAACAGGGCTTCTTGAAATCAAATGAGCTTGTGGTGATTCTATGTGAAACACTGAAAGTGTGCTGAAGTTTAGATTCTTGAGAGTCTTATTATTTAGAAGTATTTTTTTGGTACCTGAATTTGTGTCTATAAGTATTAACTGTATGCTATGTTATTTTCTGCATGCAGGGTTTACTGGCAATGAAACCATGTTTCCTGAAAGTAAATGTATCTGAACTTAGTTTATGGGTAAGAATCAATCTATTTGAATGTATGTGTTTTTCCTTCTCCAAAATATATCATTGGTTTTATGTTTTACTTTCAAGGAACTATCCTATATAATGCAGAGGATCTAACAGTTTTATAACATATTAAGGCTCAATTTTAATGTGCCAAATTGCTCTTTCTGTGAAGCAAGTTAAGGTTAATATTGGATAGGTAGTTAAAGAATTTCAGTTTTATGTATGACCCATGTTTTTTCTGAGGAGCAGTGCATGTGTAAGAAACTGTTAGTAGAAGGGGAATTTAACTGCAATTGCTGTATAAATCTCCTATAAAATATATTAATTTTGACAACAAGATTGTGTATATTTTTCTTTTTGATGATAGCCCCTTGATTTTGGAGTAACATTCTTTATTTTAATTTAAGGTGCATTTTTTTTTGGCATTTTCTCTTGGATATAGAGATAATTACTTCACGTGTGATTAAAGCATTTATTTTTTTCTTCCTAGGCTATGTCTGTGCAATGGCTATATGATGCATCAGTTTAGTTTTGTTTTGCTATATTTTTCTTTTGTAGGTTATCCAAGGATGTTTTTGGTTATTTGGAACTGTCATACTCAAGTATTTGACATCTAAAATCTTTGGCATTGCAGATGATGTAAGTGTATTTTTGCTTAAACTTGGAAGACTTGAAATAAATCAAACAGGCTAAGAATGAATTACTAGAGTTGTTAAAGTACCACTATTTAAGCCAAATTCTAAGGTGACGTCTATTCACTTGTTATTTTATCTATTTACTATAATAGAGAGTAAATATGACTATGTCTGTAGTCCATTCTCCAAAATTAATTTCTTGACATAACTCTCATATTTTATTGGTCTTTCTATATCACAAAGATTTTAAAATTTTAAAGTAAGAAAGCTCTAGAGACTTAAGCTCAAATTTTAAGGCCTCTACAGTCATTTTTCTCTGGTTTCTTTATAATCCCCTTTTGTAACAGTTAAAGATGCCATCTTCAGAGACTCTTAAAGAATAGATCATATAACTTATTCTCTTTTTCTTCCAGTTTTCTAGTCAATGCTTGTGAAAGGTTTGTAGGTAATTTAATCCAAGTTAGTCTTATTAAGAGACATTTTTATTATTGTTATTGGTTTTGCTTTTTTTTGGTATTTGGGTAGGAGAGAAAATAAAATGAGAAGAATTCTGCTTTATAACTGTAGAGATTCACTCTATCTATAATTTTGTATTGCCTATTTTATTTTGATGTTTTGGTAAGCACATTAATTAAATTAAAAGAGAGAGCAGGACACCAACCAACATGGAAAGAGTAAAGTAAGCCACATATTTTTTTCTGTAATTTATTTCAATTGATGGTCTTTCTTCCTTCTGTATTAGATTAAAGTTGTGCTTTTGAAACTGAGTTCTGTGAAGTTCTGGGACTTCAAGGACTCTTTGGTGGGGTCCATCTACTTCTCAATCCCCCTGCCAGCCCCTCTTCACCCAGGATAGTCTTGCTTTAATCTCCTACATAGTGGACATTTATACATGTTTTCATATGAACAAAGGAATTGTTTGCTTAAAAAAGATGGAAAACAATGGGCTATTAAAGGGGTGGTTACAACCTGTGAAAGACATTTTAAAAGTTTAAAAGCATAGTCTAAAATGCATTTATTTATTCATTCATTCAATGTACCTGCTATGTGCCTGGTAGTAGAATGCATCCTAGAGATACAGAACTGAATAAGACATGGTCTAGTGGGAGACAGGGACAATTTCTAGCAACTATAATACAGTGTAATGAAAGCTCTGATAAAAATAAGTACAGAGTGGGACTTCCCTGGTGGTCCAGTGGTTAAGACTCCATGCTTCCACTGCAGGGGGCACAGGTTCTACCCCTGGTCAGGCAACTAAAGATCCTGCATGCCACATGGCATGGCCAAAAAAAATAAAATAAAAATAAATTTTAAAAATTCAAAATGTATTTTAAAAAAATTCATTAAAAAAAATAAGTATAGAGTGCTGCAGGAATACACAGGGAGAGTCAGGGAAGGCTCCTAGAAGTCAACTGTGAAGATGAGCACTAAGTGGTGATTGAGTCAGCCAGGAGGCAGAGAATGAGCAGGAAGAAAAGGGAAAGAGCCCAAGTCCTGGGTTTATGGAATCTGTCTACTCACTGGGGGAAGACAAGCTGGTTAGAGTTTTAATTCAGGTTAAAGTGACTATTGTCATTTCTATCACAGCCTGATGTTGCACCAGGGCCAAAAAAAAAAAAATGCTGTAAAAAGTTATTTCCAAATCAGAAATAAGTTAGTTGCAGCTTTAGTATTTCTAGAAATCTGTAACATTGATCAAGGACATCAATGTTATAAATAAATACTTAATTTTAACATTGGTCAAAGGAAGAGAATGGCAAGGCCACACGGCTCTTGAGAAGCATTTCCACCCACCCTTCTCTGTTAATTAGACACACACTTCCTGTCCTTTAGGAACCCAGCGAGGCATTTCTCGGTCTATCCTGGATTTCCCATCCTTGCTCCTATCAACATTTTTCGTGGTAAAATCCTGATGTTGTATACCAGGGAAGCTCAGTACTAAGTGCCCCAAGGTTTTTATTGGGGGCTGGTAACATAAGCATCCTCTGCCTAGCACGTTATCAAAATTCCAAACTCCCAGAAAGAATGTAGGTGTTCAGTATGAGCCACTATTATCATTTAGGGTGATGGGAGCCTTCCGGAATTCAAGTTCCCTGATGCCAGCTAAGGGTCAACCTTGCAAGCAGGTTTTTCAAAGGATCCCCTTCAGACCTACTATGTTAACTCTCATCTGAACAGCAAGTTGGTCTCATCTTTTCCTTTCTGTCATGCCCACCTTGGATCTCCCATGA
Source organism: Neophocaena asiaeorientalis asiaeorientalis (assembly GCF_003031525.2). Lineage (NCBI taxonomy): Eukaryota > Metazoa > Chordata > Mammalia > Artiodactyla > Phocoenidae > Neophocaena > Neophocaena asiaeorientalis. The sequence goes on along the minus strand of NW_020173727.1, from coordinate 1,224,027 downwards.
ATATGCATACCACCTCCCAGTCAGTCATAGATTTGTAGAGAGCTTGGGCTCTCTTGGACCCACCAGCATCTGTGGACAACTTTCCAGTGCACCAGGGATGTGAGAACTTGTCTCCTGTTATTGGTTGTCTCCTTTTCAGAATCTCTGTAAAATGTCTAGCTAGTCTGCCAGTCTACTGTTCACCAAACGAGTACTGTAACCCTAAGCTGGCAGAGCTGTGAACTTCCGCCTTTCATTTCCTCCTGAGTTTGATGCTTTTACTGATGGTGCATAAATTTTTTGCTCTCTGCCCCCAAACAAGTCAGCTCCTTGCAGTAGCAAAGGTTCTGCTTTTCATGGCCAGCCCCACCTGGGTAGGACCATTGGGCTGACCAAGCTGGGGGAAGCAGAGGTGATGTAATGGTGGGAGGGAGCGGCCAAAGCAACAATGCCACAGACTCCCACTATTTCCACCCAGAGCTCATCAGTTTTTTTTTTTGGTTTTTTTGGCTGCATAGGGTCTTCGTTGCTGTGCGTGGGCTTTCTCTAGTTACGGCAAGCAGGGACTACTTTTCATTGCGGTGTGCAGGCTTCTCATTGCAGTGGCTTCTCTTGTTGCGGAGCACGGGCTCTAGGCACGTGGACTTCAGTAGTTGCAGCATGAAGGCTCAGTAGTTGTGGCACGTGGGCCCTAGAGCATGCGGGCTTCAGTACTTGTGGCACATAGGCTTAGTGGTTGTGGTTTGCAGGCTCTAGAGGGCAGGCTCAGTAGTTGTGGCGTTGCTCCACGGCATGTGGGATCTTCCCGGACCAGGGCTCGAACCCGTGTCCCCTGCATTGGCAGGCGGATTCTTAACCACTGCTCCACCTGGAAAGTCCCTCATCAGTTTTTTTGTGAATGCATGTTTCTCCATTTGTTTTCCTTTTGATCAATTACTTGATCCTAATATGGTTTTTGATAGTTTTGTCCAATTTCATAGTTGTTATATTGAAAGAGGGGATTTACTAACTTCTTCCTCTGCCATATCTGGAAGTCCCCACATTCATTGATTTTTGTGTGTTGATCCAGCCTTATATTTCTCAGATAACGTCACTTGTTTACAATGTATTAGTTTTTCTAAATATTGCTGGATTTGGTTGGCTAATATTTTTAAGGACTTTTGCTGGTATTTATGGGGATATTAGTCTGTAGTTTTATTTTCTTGTAATGTTTTTGCCTGGTTTTGGTTTCAAGGTAATGCAGCCTTCCAGAATTATTGGGAAATGTTCAATCTCCTATTTTTAATGAGAATTTATATAGAATCGATATTATGTCTTCCTTAAAGGTTTGTTAGAATTCGACAGTGAAGCCCTCAGGATCTGGAGTTCTGTTCATGGGAGATTTTTCTACTACAAATCCACTTTCTGTAGGAATCTGTTGGTGTTTTATGTCTTTAGAGGAAACTCACCCATTTCATATATATCATCAAATTAAAAAAAAATTATTGTAGAATTCAGTTAGCGTAAAATTCTTATTGAAATTTTTTGCATATATGTGAATTGTCTTTTATGCTTTTTAATTTTCCTTATTTGGATTTGATATTATATTAATCTGTAAAGACCTGCTTTTTATTTTTTTGCTATTTTTTCTACTTTCTATTTATTATATTAATATTTTCAAAGTACCACTTCTTTAAAGTCTTCCTTGGTTTTTTTGTATTGCTCTTTGTAATTGAATTCTGTCACCCTCATTTCTTATCTTCTCATTTCTTTGGGATTGTTCTGTAGCATTTTCTGATGCTTGAGGGAAAGTGCTTGGCTCTTGTTTTCACCTCTCTTATTTTCTGATAAATGCATTTTAAATCTATAAATTTCCCTCTAAGTAGTACTTTTTTGTGTGTCTTACAAATTAACTATTTTGCGACTTTCTTTTTAACCTAAAAAGTTTTATGTTATTTAGTTTCTAGCTGAAAGGATTTTTAAAGCCATTCCTAGTTACCATTTTCCAATTTTGCTGCATTTATGATTAGAAAAAAATAATTTGCATTATATAAATTCATTGAGATTTATTGTGGCATAGGATGTGAACATTAAAAAAATCTTTACTTGTGTTTGAGGGTAACATATAGTCTCTCTTTGTGAAGTTTGTATTTTCTGTTGGTGAGCTTATTAATATTGTTCAGATTTTATGTTAACATTTATCTGCTTTTTCTACTTTAGAGGGAAATTAACATTTCCAATGAACACTGTCAACTTTTTCTTCCTACAGAGTTTTTCAGTTGTTCTTCTATACACTTTGAATCTATACTGTTAATTGCAAATTGCAAATATTATATGTTCGTGATATGTATAACCTTGCTTTGCTGTTTGTTTTATCAGCATATAATGTCATTTTGTTGTCTTTTTTCGTATATTTTTGTTTGAATTTAGTTTTGTGAGACATCACAGTAGCTAACCCAGATTTCTTTGGTTCATTTTATCTGGTATATCTTGTTCTCTTTGTCTGTTTTCAACCTTTCTGCGTACTTTTAAGTTTGTCTTTTGTAGACAATATGATATTGAAATTTTCCCCTTAAATCCAACTTGAGCATCTGTCCTTTAGTTAGTGAATTTAACCTCTTTACATTTATGGCAGTTATCATTATATTAGGACTTACTTCTTTCATTTTATTTGAGATTTTCCAAACATTTTACTTTCTTTTTAGATTCTTTTCCTTTTCAGTGGTTAGGTACTTTGTGTATTTTAGACCTATGTACTCTCCCTCCTATTGATTTCTTAAACTTATCAGAATACATTTCTTCCCCAGGAGACAGAGCATTTGAGATTCTTCAGCATATCCCACCACGCTTTATAGTTCCTACTCACTCCCTGACCCCCTACTTCATTTAGGTATCGTTTAGGGTTTTAGTCATGATGTGTTTCAGTTATGATTTATCCCCTTTTCTATGGTTCTTGCTCTTCTTGCTCTTTTAGACAATAATGAATTGAAAGTTTGGCAAATGTTTTCTCATTTGTTAAATGAAAATAATTCCAGCTGCCTCACATGGCTTCTTGTGGGAAGTAAGTTAGGGGATATAAGTGTGAGCACTTGGTGACATGTGAAGAATTACACAGTTGATTGTGAGGCAAAAGTGTGTTTTATTCCAAGGCCTGCCCATTTTCTACTTCTTTCAAAAAGTCTTTCCAACCGCTTTTCAGAAATCTGAATTAACGTTTGCTTTGCTTTGCTCTATCACACGCTGTCCCTTCGTGACTGACAGATGCCTGTGTGTGTTACCAAGCCTACCGGATACTGTGTAGTGTATTTCACCAGGTTTAACACCTTGAGCAGGGAAAACCCAAGGGTAAAAACCTTTGGAATGTTGATGATGGAGCGTGGACAGCAGGGTGTTGTTGGAGCTATCACTTGTCAGCAGTAGAAGGGAGACTGTGAAGTTGGAGGGTCCAGAAGTAGCCAGGTGTGGGAACAGCGAGCTCTGTCATGCAGTGGAAACTATTTTTAGGTACTATTAAGATTAAAATGCATTATTACCATATATGGCATAATCTAATGGTACCTCCCTTTATTCCTTACTAGGCTCATATTGGCAACTTATTAACATCAAAATTCTTCAGTTACAAGGATTTTGACACTTTATTGTATACCTGTGCAGCGGAGTTTGATTTTATGGAGAAGGAGGTAAGATGTGATTTCTCCTTTCTTTCCTTAGGTTTTGGTCCATTCATTTTTCATAAAGGGTGCTCCTATTATTCAGACTCTTACCTCTGTGCTCTTATCTCAGTTTGAAGGAAAAGGAAAACCTGGCAGCTTAAAGGAAGATATTCCTATTTACATTAGTACAGCTTCCTGAAATATATGGTCTTTTCTTATTTTGATAATTTAGAAACATGCATTCAGTCTAGCAATAGTTTTTAGGATTGAGTAAACACGGAGGCATTTCAAGTCGCCTCTTTTTAGGGATAGCATTAGTTCAGTGAAGCTCTCAAGCTTTTAAGTTTCCACTCACTTTGTGGTTGTTTGTTTGAATGATCTCATTGCTTTGGAATATCATTGAGTATAAGTTTTTCATTCCAACAACATTTTGTTCCTAAAACTGTATTCAGGTGTTTAGAAGGAACCCAGCGAGTAGTTTAGTGGATAGTGAGACAGAAGTCTGTGATATTACTTGATGTTCTTGAACAAGTGACTCTCATTCTTTGAGTTGTAGCTTACTAGTTTCTGGTAGTATGCTACAGATAGATATTGTGAGGACGAAAGGAGATACATAGGAAAGTACTTTGATATTTTAAGATATTTTATATTAAATACCATTTTGCAATACTTTATGAGCTAGTTTGGTTCAACAGACATGTGTATATATATGCCTTTTTTTCACACCACCCTTGTGGCCCCGATTTATGATGATATTTTATTATCTGTCAGACATTTTTCTTCAAAGCTGTGTGTGTGTGTATATATGGAAGTGGCCAACAGTCCTCTGCTGACACATTCATCTTCCCCGACCCCCACTGGGTCAGCCCATGTCCTAAATTACAGGCCAGTGGAGGAGAGTGCAGCACACAGCAGACTTTTACCAACCAGACATTCCGAGTTGAGCGTGTCCTGCAGATGTACTGTTTCCTCCAGTGACCTATCAGTCTTCATTTCCTGTGTTCTGGCAAGTGGTTTTGACACATAATGGCTGATAAAAAGTGTACAAATGATACACTTTGAACCTGCCGAAAGAAACTAAGGAAAAGTATCTTGCAAGGCTTTAAAATGCATGCTTAATAGCAGATCAAGACTCTTTCAAGGAGGTGGTAAAGGAAGTAGAGTATAGACATCAGCAGAGAAATGAGGACTCAGTAGAAATCCTTTAACATTATTGAGGATATACACGCCGTTACAACCTGAAAGTATGAACCATCAGTTATGTGATAGAAGAAATTGTTTATTGAGGCATAAGATGCCTTCAGTCAATTTGAAGAAAATGGCAAAGCTGTGTCCAGCCTGCCATTCCTCATCTCCATAGGTACCTTCACAGGGACGATGCTGTAGAGACAGAGCACAGTGCCAGTTCAGAGAGGGCATCTCTTGTATGGTACGTCCATATAGTGGGGAAGAGGGAACAATTTAACATGATATCATACCGATATGGAAAGACACTTAAGATGTATAATGGGATGAGCAAAATGGTCCGATCTTATTGACCTATAATTAGCACACATAGAATTAAGTGTAAGAGACCAAAATTTTAACAGTGTTTTTTTTTGGTGGAGAGATAATCAGTGATTAACTTTTTTTATAATTTGCATCTTCTAAATTTTCTATAATAATCATATTTTAATTGTTTTGTGCTACTAAAAAAAAAGTTAAAACAGTGAGGGGGATCTTTGCTTTTTAGATATGAAAATGGAAAGCAATAATATTTAAAGTACAAGGATACCAAAACAGGAACATTAGGACCAAAAACAGATAATGCTGGATAGACCCATGTGTAGGTACTTAACTATGTTTATGTGTATGTACTTAGTATGAAGTGAAGAGAGCACCACATAATATATCAATAAATGTTTAAAAGATGCATTGTTTCATGAATATTATTTGAAAAATTGAATTGGGGTGGGGAGTCAGCTTAAGGCCTTGTATCATATTATACACCAAACTTCATTTCAATTAATGTGTTAAATATAAATGAAGCCTGAAAAATTAATCTGAGAAAAATTTGAATGAATATTAACTTCATTATTAATGAGCATAATACAAGTGCAAAACATATATGAGAATGATTAATAGATTTGTCTGCATGTAACTTAAAACATCTGTACATTAAGTATTATAAAAACTAAAAGAAATGACTGGGATGATTCTCGCAATAAATAAAATAAATGAAACTAGAGATTAATATAATTAGTATAGGAGCTTGTTCAAATCAATAAAAAAAGTTACCAAGGGCTCTCACCCTTTCCCAGCACCAAAAACACATCCCCCCTCCACCCTCCCCCCCCAACATATGCAGAAATGAGCAAATGTGAACATACAATCCATCTGGGAGGAAATGCTGATAACTGATTAAAATGTGAAATTCATTGTCTCCTTTATTTTTTCTCCATTTTCTAGTTTTCACAATGAGCATATGTAACTTAGAATAAAATCAACAATTACAAGAAATATTAAAAGAACTTACAGTTCTAATAGAACACACACACACGTGCATACATCTCTCACTGTGTGGTTTGCATTTATTCTGTGCATACCCTCTCTCTGGTGTATCTTTTGGCATTGAGGAAGTTTTATAATTTTGTTTCCTTTACATTAATACTTATATATATTAACCTTAGTCCCTTCTATCGGTTTCCTCCTGAGAGTTATACTGAACTTAGCTAGTCGTTTCTTGCCCCATGCCTATTCCCACCCATTTCTAATTTATTGTAATACTATAATCAGGGAGATTATTTTGCTTCTTATATACTCTCCCCCTTTTACCCCATTTTTAAGAGTCCCATTGTATCTTCATTGTCAGCACGTATAACCTCCCATACTCTTCTGTCATCTTTATATCCCTTTCATTGTCGTAGTTCTGTAGATCATTGTTTTTATTGTACACTATGAGTTGTAGGATCGAAGAACACATTTCTTGGCTGTGTGAAGATTTCTCTCCAGTGGATTCCTCAGGAAGGGCTCATGGGAGCAGTAATCCCTGAATTTTTACATGCTCAAAATATTTTATCAGTGGCTTTTATGTGTGAAGGTCAGTTTGGCTAGATACAAAATCTTTGGCTCACCTATCTTTCCTTGAGAATCCTAAATAAATTACTGTACTGTCTTCTGGTCTAAAGTGGTGCTGTGAAAATCTGATGCTAATATGATTTTCTTTTTAAAAGAAATATTTAAAAAACACCTTTTAAATAAACTTTTGGAATATAATGTTAAAATTGTTTGAACTCCTTACTAAATTTTGTTAAATACTTTTAACACAGTTTTGACATACTTCCTTTTCAAACTAAACATCTGTATCTTACTACTTTTCTTATATTTATTGTTAACTGTTATTAGCAAATGTCTAACTTTTAAAATAATAAAATAATTTTAGGGGACTTCCTTGGTGGTCCAGTGGTTAAGACTGCGCTTCCACTGTAGGGGGCATGGGTTTAATCCCTGGTTGGGGAACTAAAATCCCACATGCCATTCAGTGTGGCCAAAAAAGTAAATAAAATTTGAAAGTTTAGATCTATAAAAAATAGTTGTAGTTATGACTTTTGTGTAGGTTAAAACATAATTTAAAAATTACAAAATAGAAATATATTTATTATTTTAAAATAATAACATGCAAATGTTTATAAAGGTAAAGAGTAAAATGAAAACATAAAAGTTCTTTTTAATGGAATTTCTAACTCATGAAGAATGCATTTTGTATAATGAATTATGAAAATTACTTGTCTAATACAGAATAGTGAGAAAATTGGACTAAGGAGAGGGAACTCAGAAAATGCTACTTACTGTATACTTTGTAGCATTAAAATGTACCAGCATTTTTAATATGGTTGAAGCTAGATTTCTCTTTATAAACATATTGGGGAAAGCATACATCATTTTACTTAATGATGTAAGATTATTTTTCTGAGGGAAAGTGTTGGTAATAAGCAAATCAATTGCAATTTAGAAATTTCAAGCCCAGGATTGTTTAAGACTGTGATCTCAAATTATCGAGAGGTGTATAGAATTACAATGTGTGGGGCTTTTTTAATAAAAAAAATTTTTCTGTAGATTTTTATCTGTTACCAAAGAAACGTAAACATGTTTTTATTCCTCTTATAAACATTAGTCATTATTGTGTGTGTGTGTGTGTGTGTGTGTGTGTGTGTGTATCTGGAGATCATGGTTATGATTTTTATCCCAGATAAAATACACAGTAAAGCTCATGCCATTTAAAGGAGTTCTGCTGACCCTAGGTGAATAATAAGTTATGCTCTCTAGTTAGAAAAGTAGTGTGCAAAAGTGAACAGTAGTCTTTCTAGTCATGTTTTACAAGTGTTTGGGAACTGTATTTGTTAGTGTTTTCAACTCAACATTTTGGGCAAGTTCGTTTCTATGGAAATGCATCTTCATTTTTACAATGGGAGTCAGTGAGTAGATTGGACCCTAGATGGGTGAATGCTTATGCTTCTTTACTAACATGTTTTAAAATTCACTTGGATCATGATTTGAAATTTCATTTGAAATCATCTTTTCTTCTAACAAAACATCTCTTTGAATTTCAGACTCCACTGAGGTATACAAAGACATTATTGCTTCCAGTTGTTCTTGTCGTGTTTATTGCAATCATTAGAAAGGTAGGTCTATCACTTAAGAGCACTTTCTCATAATAGAACATTTTCTTATTTCTTCATTTCTTGTGTAGTTACATATACTAGGCTACATGTTAATCTAATACAATATTTTATATAGATTTATTGAAACACATTCTGTATTTTCTTACTAATAGCCTTTGATGAACATTTATAAGCCTTAAAAACATTGTGCTAGTTGCCAGCATAAAGTAGATCTAGGGAAAGGATGCTCAAGTTTTGATAGTCATGTATTTTGAAAGATAGGATCAGAGGAACCATATTGACATAGATACAATTGTTTTTGCTTATGTGAATTATTACTGATTCACTTTTAACTTTTATGTAATATTTCTTTAAAATATTTAATATATGCCTTTCTAAGTCATTTGTGCAGTATTCATTATCTTCTGGATAGAGTTTATTATTAATCAAAAGGAAAAAATAGAATATTAACAGTGTATTACTAAACTTGATAAAATAGACTCCCAACTTGACTTTGATAATGAAATTTTAAGTCCACATATAAATCAGGCCAGGGAAGTTCCACTCTTCAGTAAAGAGTGATGTAATAGTCCCTCCTTTTTTCTTTTAAGAGTTGGTGAACTCTGTAAGTACAGGTGTTTTAAGAGAATGAATTGGGGTTAGTCTGTAATCAAAATGATAGACCCTAAAAGTTTTCTGATTTGTAGCTATTATTTTTGTGTTAGTACAGTGTCATATATTTGTAGAATATTCTGTACTATAATTATTATTTACATCATATGTTTATAATCTCCCAAAACATTCCATATACCTTATTTCAATTGGTTCTTCAACAGCATTATGGGGTACACAGATGTTATTATTTCTATTTTGACAAGTTATTACCAGCCTCACATCATGTCCGTTAAAAAAGCAAGGGAAGAGTGAGAATCAGACTGTACCTTTACCCCCCCTCATTGAGTGTTGTATAGTATTCAGCTTTGTAGTCTCACAACCCTTTTTAAATCTTGTCTGTTTATGGTTAGTCAGTTTCTGCTGTATGCCAGGCTCTGTGCTCTTGGCTTCCTTTGCTTTCTTTATGTGGGTGGGCACCCAGTAGGTAATAAAAAAATACTAGATGTTGGCAATCCAGCATGTATTAAAAAGATAGCAACCTGGATGGCTAGAGATGATGAAAATGACTAGATTGGGGTCAAAGAAAGTGGGATGTTTGATGTAAAGAAGAAAGACTTAAATGGAAAGAGGATAATTCTTTTCAAAGACTTAAAAGGCTACCACTTGGAAATAAGATTATACTCATTTTGGCTCCTTAATATTATGGCCAATTCTAGGAGTTAGGGCTTTTGACCAGCATTGATCTGGACTGATTAGGAAAGTGTTATAGGTTTAATCAGCAGCTAGGTGGTTCTTCCAAGGGCTGAATTAAAACCTATCAGGCAGTGTCACAGAGGACATCCACATTAGGGACAGGATTTCAGATTAGATGACCTCTCAGTGACTGCTAAATATGGAAGCACAGTGTTTAGTTAGTTGTGCTTATCAGTCTCTGAGCCAGTTCTCCAGTTATGTGTGTGTATAATTAAGGAGAGGCATTGCCAACAACCTGGGCATGGTGGAATTCACTTAAAGGTGAATCGGAAGCCAAAAGGTCAAGTTTCAAGACCCTTCTTAGTTGTTGTCCACCTTTAGGGAGATCATTTAATCTTTCTGAGCCTGTTGCTCATTTTTAAAATGAGGATAATAAAACTTATCTGAACGGGGTTGGATGTAGATATGATGAAGTACTGTACAAATGTAAGATTTTGTTGTTGTAATTACTATTTTCTGAATTACTTCTTATCTCCATACTTACGTATTTTTAAGTAAATAAAAGTTTGAAAGTTTAGAAGATACATTATTTGAAATTTTCTTTTTCCCAATACAGCTGTTATAAAATGTTAAAAAATCTATTTGCAGATTGTTAGTGACATGTGGGGTGTCTTAACTAAACAACAAACACATATAAGGTAAATATGCCATTAATGATTTTGTTGCCTCCTCTGTTTATTAAGTAGTTATTTACGGTATATTAATTTTATAGTTACATGTTGTACACTCAACATTTGTTAATTGGTGTTTCGATTGTTGCCATCCCTCTTCTCCGCTTTTCTCATTATTCCCCATTTGTGTAGAGCTCAGCACATCACTTGTTCATTCCCCAGATCCCATCCAGTATGATCTGACTGTAGCCCTATACTAATCTATACTTGAAGGATACAGCTTTGTGCTTCAGTTTGGCAGGGAAAACAAATTACTCTGTTGATGGTTTTAGGACCAATGGACAGCTTTTTGAGAGAAGAGCAGGGAAATGTAAAAGTGGACCCACACCTCATTTTTACATAAAATAAATTCCAGATGGAGCAAAGATTTAAATATAGAAAAGAAAAATGAAACTCCCAAATAAACCAAGAGATTATTTTTATAATTTTAAGGTTAGAGACGCCTTGTTAAGTATGACATAAAGGCTATAAGCTAGAAAGAAAGATTGACAAGGTTGACCAGATAAATTCTTTGGTTTGGTAAAATACTGTAAGCACTGTTCAAAGAAAAATACAACTTGGAGAAAATAGTTGCAAATTATAACAAGGGCCTAATGACCATCATACATAAAGAACTGCTATAAATTAATAAGAAAAATACTAAAAACCCATTTGAAAAATGAGTGAAAGACTCAAATGAGCAATTGAGAAAAAAAAAAAATTCCCATTTTCCCTTTTCCGCTATACTAATGTCCCACAGATCTCCTTTCTGCTCTTTGACCATGACAAGTAGTTTCCTGCCTCTGCAATTTTGCAGTGGTTGTACGCTAAGTCTGTAATTGTGCCTCCTGCTTTCCGCAGCCTGCCTTGGCGTGACTCACTCCTTTAATCCTTGCTTAGATGCCACCTCCTTCAAGAAGGCTTTCCTGACCATCATTTCTGAGTAGATCCCTTGTCTCCTTCCTTGTTATTCTCCACCATCACACCCTTTTTCTTTCTCTCGGCATTTGTCACCATGTGTGCTTACATACTGATGTGTTGCCTGTGTCTCCTGAAGGGGGATGGGGTCATTTCTGTTCAGTTCAATGGTTTATATGCAGTGCCTGGCACATAGGAAAGAATAGTAGTTGAGTGAGTCAAGACTTATGCATGACTTACAGATACATGAAAAAGTGCTCCGTCCCATGGTAAAGATAAAAGTGAAAGCCTTTTTACTTATCAAGTTTGTAAAAATTAATAATAGCCAGTGCTGGCAAGCGTGGGAGGAAGTGGGTGGTAGGGCAGTTAGGCAATACAAGCAAGACATACAGTGGGCCTGTCCTTTAACTCTGCAGTTTCACCAGTGCAAATGTGTCCCCTAGAAATGCTCACGGAAATGTGGAGGTGATGTTACAGAGATGCCCACTGTGGTGGTGTATGTAATGTGGAAAATGCGAACAACCAAAATATCCACTAGTGCGGGATTGATTTACTTATGACCCAGTCATAAAGTGGGATTTCTTTATGGAAATACTTCATCATACATCCTTGAATTAAAAAATTATAAGACATATACATGATGATTACACTTTTGTTTAAAATATAAAGATTTTGTATGTGTCTGTACATAGGAGGGATATGGAAGGATAAAACTTGTAACTGTTAGGAGCATGGGATTAGAGGATGGAGCAAAGGAAGTTTTAATTCTAATTTCATTCTTTTGTGGGATTTTTTGGGGGAGTAGAGATTATTGAATTTGTGTGTCTATATATTTTCTTTTATAACACCAGCCTTATCTATTCTTCCTTCATCTCCAACCAGTGATAAATTATTGCATGCACTCTTGAGACAATCCTTGTTCTCGTTTAGAAACAATTTACTGTAACTGTGCCCTTACTTCTACCTGATGCCTTTGAGGGCTGGGGAAAAGAAAAAAGCTTCTGGTATGTAATGCCAAAATTTCTCTTCAATTGAGATGAAGTTTTTTTAAGAGCTCAGAAAGGGGCTACCGTTATAACTATAGTATGCACCTCTGGAAGAGAAAGGTGGAACTTTTCACAGAAACAAAAGAGTCTTTTCAATAATAACTCAACTATAGAAGTAACTATAGAAAAGCACTGAGCTTCACGGGGCTCTCAATTCAGGTAGGATCAGAGCTTTTTGGAAAGGAGAATGGCACATCGACATTTCATTTTGCATAAGTACCAAAGACATATGCCAATGTAAAAAGGGGAGAGGTAGGACATACATTTTAATTCTCAAGGTGTGAGTATCAGTATCTCCTTTATTCAGGGAGCTAGGGGATAAAGTAGGATAGAGACAGCATGATGAAGTAGAAAATATATTGACTCTGAAACCAGTCAATATATAGACCTGGCTTCGCCTCTTACTACCTCTGTAACCTGTTTTCCTGAGCTGCCAGTTAGGATAATAAATAGTTGTAAGTAGGATAATAAATAGTTGTAAGATCAGAGTTAATGGAATGTAATGATCATATTAACATTTTAGGTGCTCGGTAAATGGTAACTGATAATTTTTACTTGGCATGAAAGAAGAATAAAGGAGGATCCATTTCACTTCCTTCATTTGCCCAGTAATTTTACTGTTTGCTAACACATCAATATATTTGAAAGCAAGTCCTCAAATCAGATTGTGTGCTACCTAGATTGTGTGCTACCTATTCAATTAACCTACCTTAGGGGTTAATTGAATCATTTGCTCATTCATTCAAAAAAAAAAAGATTGAACTCTATGTGCCAGGCATTGTTTTCTAGGTCTTGGAAATATATCAGTGTTTAGGATAGAGAAGGTATGTGTTATCAAGTCGCACATTTGTGTCGCTGATCCAAACTTCTCCCTTGAACTCCAGATTTATACATACGATTCCCTGTTTGTCATTTCTACTTGGGTGTCTAATGAGAATCTCAAATTTTGTGAACGCAATACTGAGCCTCAAAATGTGCTTCCCTGTCAGTACCGTTCTCCTGGATCTCCCTCATCTCATTCTGCTCCTTGCTCTCTCTTCTCCCTAATCATGCGGTCTTTGTTGTTAGCCTATCAGGGAGCCTGCTACCATGAGGCTTTGCCATGTCTGTTCTCTCTGCCTGAAGTGCTCTTCTTCCCTGAGGGATCCTCAGGCTCAAACTCTCAGCTCCTTCAGGCTATGCTCAGATGTCACTCAGTTGGTGACCACACTGATAATATATGCCATCCCAGTCACCCAGCACTCCCTGCATCTTTTACCCTGTTTCCTTTTTTCCCCACAGTATTTATCGCCATGTGATGTATGTTTATTTGCTTTTTGTTTGTCTCCTTCAACTTATATGTAAACTCTGTGAGGGCACGGATTATTTTCCATCTTGTTTACTGCTCAAGGCTCAATGAAATTGAGTGGATGGATGGATTTGTACCTGGTCCTCCTGAAGGGTTCATTTTAGTTAGGAGAGACATATGATAATCAAATAAACCAATAAGTGAAAACTGTGTTTTCTGTGAGAAGATAAAACAGGGAAATGGAGTGGGAGTGATCAAGGTAAGGGGCATTGAATATGGGAGTCAAAGGCGGCTCTCTGATGTTTTAAGGCATAAAATTAGTCTAGTGACTGGAGCACAGTGATCAAGAGGGAACCTGGTAGGAGATGAGTTTCCAGGATGGGAGGTGGGGAACCAGATTAGGAGGACTCTGTGTAGCATGATAAGGATTTGAGAGTTTACTTTAATTACAAAAAACCCCATAGCCGATTGGAAAGTTTTAAGTAAGGGAGTGGCATGTCTGGATTCCCATTTTCAAAAGGTTGCTCTCACTGCTGTGATGAGACTCAACACGGGGTCGGGGTGCGGGAGGGGACCGGAGTGAGATGTGGGGAGGATATATGGCCCTATAAAGATGCATCCTTTCTTAGGAAATTAAAACTGTCAAGCAGAGGTAAAGCTGGCATTATGTGGCTATTTTTATATTCCAGAGCTGCTGCTGAAAAAAAATCTTGTGTGTGGCTTCCTAAATTGTCTCTAAAGCAGCTAGAATTTACGGCAGAGCTGAGGGACTGCTGAGGACTGGAAGTAGGGGTATGGGACTGTGAGGGCTGCAGAGTTTCTTTTCACTCCCTGCTTTGCCAGGTTATATTACCAGTGAGGTACCTGATACACAGCCAGCGAGCTTTGTTGGCCTAATAAATATCCGTGTAGTCAGATATGGGATATGCAAAATAAACTTTTAAAAGACTGTAGCACCAGTTTTGGTTTATAACTTTCAGTTATTTTGATTTACATGTATGTGTCCTGAGGACATATTACAGAAGTTGTAAAACTCCTATTTGTAAGATAAAAATGCGCATGACTGAAGTAAGTGCTTCAGTAGTGATTCAATGATAGTATTTCTTTTTCCATTTCAGAAAACACCAATTTGATCATGGAGAGGTAAAGACTTAATATTACCAAAATTTGGCTTGTTTTAATGTTTGTATATGTTTGGATTTTTCTTTCTAGTTCCATTTTCTAACTTTATTGGTAAGTCACTAATCATCTTCAAAATAGGCCTGTATGTGTTTTTACGAGAATACTACAAACATGACCATTCATTTGTTAGAGCAATTAGGTAGGAAACTCATTTGGTCGGCTCTGGTCATCCTCAAGGTAATAGCAGTTCATTGCTGGAGACCATTTAGACGCGTATGCAGAGTGTCTTTCACATGATTAGGGATCACTTTTCTCTCTGCTCACCTTGTCCTGAGGCCTCAGAGATGTGACTGGTTGCTGTTCTCATCTCCTGGTGATTCAGCCTGGTTTTTTTTTTAATTGAGGTATAATTGACATATAATATTATATTAGTTTCAGATGTACAACATAATGACTAGAATTTATATGTATTGTGGAATATCACCATGATAAGTCTAGTTAACATCCATTACCATACATAGTTACTCAAATGTTTTTCTTTTTTTTTCTTGTGAAGAGGACTTTTAAGATCTACTCTCTCAGCAACAGCATGGTGACTATAGTTCATGATACTGTATTTCGTATTTCCATCTGTTTCAGAAATGTGGGCTTTATTAACCCTAGGCTTGATTCTGAGCAGAATTATAGGACCACTTCCCTTAGGGACTTTATAATTTTAGCCCTCTAATAAAAGGGACAAGTTTGAAAGTGAATTTTAAGACTTTCAGAAGTCAAAATATTGATTATAATATTAAATATTATTTCAGAAATCAAAATATTGTTACTAAGAAAAAGTACCCTTTTCCATATATTCACCAATTTAACAATATATTCTTAAACTTCACAAATAGTAGGAGTAAAAATATTTTCTCTTTCTTTCAGCTGGTTTATCATGCATTGCAGTTGTTAGCATATACAGTTCTTGGTGTTTTAATTATGAGACTAAAACTCTTTTTGACGCCACACATGTGCGTTATGGCTTCCTTGATCTGCTCAAGACAGGTGAGATGATTGTTATGTTGGCATTATAGCTGCTATGATAATTTTACCCCAGCCTTTGTTATTGAGTGGCCCTAAAATAATATTAAATTACCCAAAGTTCTTTAAATTGTTTATAATTAAAGTTCTTCATGGTTTTGTACTAATCTTTCCTAAGGGGTAGGGGCCAAAGCAGATCCCTTATCCTTTTAACTTCTAAAATAGTCCTTGGTGTACAACAAACACTCATTCAGTGCAGGCTGAATTCATGAATGATAACTACAGATATTGATAGAAAGCAATGATCGCACAGGGGCCCACACTCAGAAGGACTCTGCACCTAGATTGATGCTCTGCTATTGCTGTTTTGAACATCTTAAAAAATGTCAGACAAGGAACCCACATTTTTTTTTTTGTTTTTTTGGCTGCACCACGTGGCATGTGGGATCTTAGTTCTTGACCAGGGATTGAACCCATGCCCCCTGCAGTGGGAGCATGGAATCTCAACCACTGGACTGCCAGGAAAGTCCCAAGGAACCCACATTTTTATTTTGCACTGAGTCTGGCAAATTATGTAGGTAGGCCTGGCCTTACCCGAATCTGGGAGTAGAGCAAGTTGACAGAAGAGTTTCTTAAATCATGTCCCACCTATATTAGGCTAATGGTAGAATTGTTTTGATCCCTCAGGTTATTGTTTCTGGAACTTTTCCTTATAATTATTAGTCCTGAATCAGGGATTCTAGCAGAGACTGTATTCTTCTCTGGGAGGTTGGATGCAGGCTGGTTTGTACTAACAGTTGTCAATGTATTCTTAATTTGGTTTCAGCTATTTGGATGGCTCTTTTGCAAAGTACATCCTGGTGCTGTTGTTTTTGCTGTGTTAGCAGCCATGTCAATACAAGGTTCAGCAAATCTGCAAACCCAGTGGAATATTGTAGGGGAGTTCAGCAATTTGCCGCAAGAAGAACTTATAGAGTGGATTAAATATAGCACTAAACCAGGTAAAAAAAGGTCATATTATTTAGCTGTGGTTTTCCCTACAGTTCTATGTACAACTGCACAATCCTGAACCCAAGTTACTTTCAGTCTTTCTAAGCAATCCTGCTTCTAGGTTATCCAGAAAGAGAGAGATGTCAGTCTTGCTTATGTAGTTTGCAAAGGAAATGTTACATCTATTTTCTTAGTAATTTATTTCTCTATTTTACATAAATTCTAAGTTTTTTCAAAGTATATCCAAAGTTTTGCATGGCACAATTTAAAATAATTTATGTTATCCTTATTTTCCTAATTAATTTTTAATCTTAGCCCTTCACATTCCTTTTTGAAATGAACTCATGGAATGTGATATTTTATTCATATATAGAAAGAGAGGTTTTTGTTGTCATCTGAGTATCAAGTGACTGAATATTAAATCATCTTCCAGAATTCCTAGGTGCTATAAAACTTCCCTAGTCAATTTGTTACTTCTTTCCTAGAAGCAAGAAAAGACATTAAAAACAAACAAAAGAAACAGAAATCCTCAATGATGAGACATATGATGAGGCTTTATCTTCCAAGGAAAATAGTTTATCCAGGCTTGGTTGCTGACCACCATTTTATTAGCTACCTGACTTCATTCTGGTTCTGTATTGACTCTGTATCATGATTCGGGCCTCAGTTTTTTCACCTGGGAAGTAACTGAGTTGACCAGAAGGAGACCCCTTGTCATGCTCACCAGGTGTCTTCCTAAGACCTTCCTTCCTGCTTTGCAGATGCAGTGTTTGCAGGTGCTATGCCTACAATGGCAAGTGTTAAACTCTCCGCACTTCGGCCCATTGTGAATCATCCACATTATGAAGATGCAGGTTTGAGGTTAGTACACAAATATCACATTGCTGAAAACAAATTTTTCTTACAAATAGTGAGTGAGGGAACCAGCAAAATAATGAGAAGTGTTTCAAAAGGATATGGTGAACTGGGGTTTATAGAGTTTGGGGACAAAGAATGCTGAAATAAGATGGCTAAGTTCAATACAAACTGTTAAGACCCCATAGGACAATAAAACTACAGTCTTTGGGGTTATCTTCTCTCCTAGGCAGTAAAAGGAAATCACCCCATGTCTGTTTTATACAGGTTACAGGGCTCCAAACACCCAGGTCCTTATTAGTTATCATCACCTTTTAAGTTCCCCAGAAGATTCACTAGCCTATAGTTTTTATTAAGGTTTTCTTATAGGCTATTTTTCTTGAATTCTGAGGAGTCAGTTGAGATGGAATCCCATTCAAAGAGGATTTTTTTTCTCATTTTCACCAATATAGCCTACTAGAATGATCTTGTTTTTTTGTTTTTACTAATTTTTTATAAGTTAGAGTGTTGTGTTCTCTTTGTAAAGGAAATAGATTTAATTTTCATGCACTTTCTAGGTTGGTCAGCTAGTCATTTCCTAAGTAATTGGTGAATCCTTACTAATATTTTGTGTAACAGCAAGACATACCTTTTATAAATAAAAAGCTTTTTCATTAAAAAATCAATGTTAGCAAACTAATTTCCAGAGCAATTGTGTTGAATAAGTTCCGTTTTTTGTATTTTGTTTTTTTTTAAAATTAGGAATAAAATGGAGAGCCATTTAATGCTAATCGTTTGTTCTCAAAGTTAGGACTGTTGTACCTTTAAAGTAGTCCTGTAGTTGTGTCTGTGTAGCTCATACTCTTACTTGTGATAGAGTGATGGAGAATTTAAAACAAAAACAAGCACTCAAACAAACCAAAAGACTAAGTTTGGAAATGAAGAGATTCATTAAACGGAACTTTTTCTCTCAGGACTCTTGTGCTACCTGTGCTTTTCTCCATTGACCTCCCCAGTGCCCCTCAGCAGGAACTCCTGTGCAGAATGTTCCCTTGACCTGATTCTTCTGTAGAGACTTTCTTCTAGTTCCATTCAGTGCTTTTGTCCAAATAGGTCGATCGCATTCTTTTGATCTTGAAAATCTTCTGCCTAATTATTTTTCTTTAGAGCCAGAACAAAAATAGTATATTCAATGTATAGTCGAAAAGCAGCTGAAGAAGTGAAGCGAGAATTGATAAAGTTACAAGTGAATTACTACGTTCTGGAAGAGTCCTGGTGTATAAGAAGATCCAAGTGAGTACTCAATACAGTATTTTATATTCAGAAGACATTAAAGTTAATTCAGTCTCATGGCAAGTGCTTTACTAGTTGTATGTGTGAGATGTATATAATAGCAAAGTATAAGCAGAAAAAACTTTTTTGATAATTATTTGGAATCTTTTCTTTTCTAGTCATTTTAAACATCTATTTATTTTATAATGATTTACATGTGCACATTACCTTAAAGGTATTGGCACTTATTGATAATTTCCCAAATTGTTCATATTTGCCTTTGCTGTTTTTTTGAGAAACTTTTATTTAAAGTTGGATGTATTTTCTTTCAAAAGACTTGTGGAGTCTGAAACCAAATAATGGAGAGTCTCATTATAATGAAGTCAGGCAGCTTTGTCCATACCACATCTCTGCACCATACCATATCCTGTGATAGATGGGAACCCCCCTCCCAGCATCAACTCAGAGTGAACTTCTTTCTTTCTGTTTTGCATCTTATTTGAGTGGGAAAATAATTAACCTTACGGTGACCCGTATTCTCTTGGGTTTATAGTTTTAAAAAGTATCTGTTTCCACAGAGAAGTTCACTAAGCAGAGTAGAGCAATAAGAGTAAGATTTTAAAAGCAAATGTGAATTCTAAAGTTGACTATTTAGAAATGTTACACTTGGGTGACTAGACAGCAGATGATAGCTTGCTATTAAAATATTAGAGCATTCACCCCATGAGGAATACAGAAAGGAATAGTTTTATCAGAAATCAAGGATATTTTATGGAATACTATTATTTTTAAAATTCTCACTACTCTTTAAGTAAACAGAAGTCTCCAGGAGATTGCTGTATCTGTGGCTTAATCATACTCATTTACCATGTATTTCAACAATACACAAGGGTGTTAAGATGAAATGATTAAATATTGACTTAGGAGTAGATAGTTCTGTGACACAGTACCTATCAAGCATTGCCCACAAGGAAACTCAAATAAATTTTTATTGTTGAATGATTTTCCATTGAATATGTCACAGGTGATTTGAATTTAATCAGGATCTACAGAAAATGTTCTTGAGTCATAATTTAGAAAACACTTTAAGTCTTTATGAACGTAAGAATATATGTGAAACTTATATACATAAACTTTAACTTTGTTATATAAATTTAGGACAAAAAGTCATAAGCATCTCTCATAACAATTTGATGAAGACACTGTAATAAATGAATGGTGGGCTGACATTTGCAGTCAGAAGGACTCAGTTTTTTGGCAGAGATTTCCACCAGCACTGGGATCTTCTTTACTGACTTAGGGTTTACTCTCCAACTCTGCAGTTCAGTGATGCCAGCCTGAAACACCTGTAGGTTACTGGAACATAAAAATTATTTCATGACCTTTTTTCTCCAAGCTAATGATGAACCTTGATTCAAGATTCTTCATTTTTTCCTAGCCTCCTGCATAGTGTTTTGAATATGTGGAAATTGCAGAGGCTAAGGTGCTTCATTCTGAAAAGAAAAAAGGGACTTCCCTGGTGGCGCAGTGGTTAAAAATCCGCCTGTCAGTACAGGGGACATGGGTTCAATCCCTGGTCCGGGAAGATCCACATGCCGTGGAGCAACTAAGCCCATTGATGTTGATGGAGCTAAGATGTTGACGGAGCTCCTTGGATTTGCATAGTTGTAGTAGTCTTATGTTCTGATGGGCAGAGCACTGGTTTTTGTACCCAAGAAAGGATCAAAAGACAAATTTAGGAAGTATGGCAATAAATCTTGCACACTAAACAAAGTCAGCAGTAAAGTAACTGGCTTCTGATCATCTCCATTTAGAGCTCACTTACAGGCATTAAGACTGAGAGTTGAGAGAGGTGGAGGTGTGTGCCAGCTTCCCCACCTCTGGACCTTGACTTGCCCTTGTTGTATTTGTTGCAGCAGGAGTGGGGAGGGAGGAAGCTGAAGAAGTGGCTTCCTCTCATCTGGTTTCCCTGCTCAGTTACTGAAAGAACACTATCTACTACAGGATTATAAGTCTCAGGAAATCTTAGATAGGTGCACTCTGCTTAAAGCTGGAGACAAAACACAGCTGTGCTTTCTGTCCTGACAGGGAGGCAGGTGGAGGGCTCAGACAGAAGAGGAAAGGGAAGAAGGACTAATACTTAGCACATACCTTTGCAGAAGAACTGAGTTTCTGGCCAGAGAGCTCTCTGCCAGAATCGGGATCTTCTTTATTCCCTTGGCCCTCACTCTCCAATTCTTTCTGTTACGCCAGCCTGGGACAGCTGTATGTTACTGGAAAAGAAAGCTATGGCAGACAGGGGGAGCAAGTGGGGAATTCAAATAGGAGAAGAAAGGGAAGAGGGACTAATACCTGTCTGGAGCTTAAACTGTGCTTGGCACCTTGGTGGGCACTATATTTATGTGCTCTCATTAACAGAGTGGGTTAATTGTGTGCTTGATTATTCCTTAAATACTTGATACCCTGTGTTCAAATACAAGTAGGAAAATATACTCAAATGCAAGTTGTAGATGAGTTTTTAATTAACTCCTTTTTTATTCTCAGTTCTCTGCTCTCTTTCTCATTAATTCCCATAATAGAGTTGACATAAAATTAAAATACATGAATTCAGAAGAAAATTATTCAGATTTTCACTAATGCCATTTTAAAGATGTAGCTGGCTGGCCTGGGGAAACTTCAGAAAACTCAGAAAAGGACTAAAGGATGTTAGACAGAGCTCACAAAGGCAGCTCTTTGCCCTCTTCTTTTCCTGAAAGCAATTGAACTCAGTAGCTGGTACTTCATATATGTTTTACTCTCTACTGTCATTGGCCTGCCGTGTAATAACGGTTTGGCCTTAGTATGTGTGAAAAAATTAAAACATAGAAAATCCAAGTTCAGTCATATTTTCGTACATCGATAGAATCTAGTGTCGACAAGGGTGTGCAAAAAAGTGTGCACTGAACACTCTTTGCAGGAACACTCACTGGTAATACCTTTTTGGGAGATACTTTGATAGAAACAAAGTGAAAATTGTATAGTGATAGTGCTGCTTCTAGAAGTTTAGCTTACAGAAAAATATGGGCATAACATTGTTTATATCAGCATTGTTTTATAATGACAAAATGAGAAACAATTAAAATATCCATCCATAAAAGAGTGGTTAAATAATACATAGAAGTACTAGCATCTATGAAAAAGAATAAAGTAGGTCTTTATGAAATGCAACAATGACCACTTTTCATTGCTAGGTGAGGAGTCCCAGATTAATCTTGTTTTTGTAAAAGCAACCCAGGAGCATCTGTGAATATAAATATGTCTGTGCCTATGTTTTTGTGTGCTTGTATGTCTGAACGTGAAAAGGTCTAGCAGAATGTATGCTGGATTGTTTATAGAAGCCACCTCTGAGAAACGGTGTTGGAGGTGACAGTGACTCACTTATTTATTTTGATAGGTTTATATTTTGACACTTTTTGGGTGAAGGTTACCTTTAAATTAAAAATGTTATTGAAAAGGAGAAAGCATGTGCATTTCTGTCTAGTGCTTGCCTCGTGGTGGAGAGCAGGGGAGTGGGACTGCCATTGGGAATAAAAGGGACTTGTTGGAAATGGTTTTTTCTCTTATAAAGAAAAGTGAAACAACTATGACAAAACATAAGCTGTTGCAAATCTCTATAATCTTTCCTTGATTTTTCTGTTTTTAATATTAAAAAAATATATAAACATTGTGAAATTCCTTTCACCTTTTTTGTTTCTATTGATATTTGGAAGAGTCCAGCCCAGTTGTCTTGTAAGAATGTCCCACATTTGGATTTGTCTAATTTATTCCACATGATTAGATTCAGTTTGACAAAATTTGGCAAGAATAGTACATAGAAGATGTGTACTTTCCATTATGTCACTTTGGTAGGTACCTGTCACTTTGTTCTATTATTGGTGATGCTAAGTTTGATCACTTGATTAAAGAATGTTCCCCAATTTTCTCCATTTTAAGGAGACAAGTCTCCTTTATAATCAATAGCCTTTCACCAGGTAGTTCTTGCATCCACTTCTTATAATTCCCTGAATCAGTTATTACATTGATGATTATAAAATAGTTAGGTAATATAGATTTGAAAGTAATATATCAGTTACTGATTAGGTGATCTTTGACGTTACTATTGTAATTGTTTGGGGGCACCATGTACTGTACCCATATAAGATGGCAAACTTGATGGGTGTGTGTGTCCTGACTGTTCTACCAACCAGCCATTCCCCCCATCTCTCTCCCTCTCCTTGGGCCTCCCTACTCCCTGAGACACAGGCCAATTAATAACCTTTCAGTGGCCTCTTAAGTGTTCAAGTGAAAGAGCTGCATGTCTCTCACTTTAAATCAAAAGTTAGAAATGTTTAAGTTTAGTAAGGAAAGCATGTCAAAAGCCAAGATTGGCCAAAAGCTAGGTCTCTTGTGCCAGACAGTTAGCCACATTGTGAATGCAAAGGAAAAGTTCTTGAAAGAAATTAAAAGTGCTACTCCAATGAATACATGAACGATAAGAAAGTGAAACAGCCTTATTGCTGATATGGAGAAAGTTTTAATGGTCTGGATGGAAGATCAGACCAGTCACAACATTTCCTTAACCCAAAGCCTAATTCAGAGCAAGGCCCTAACTCTCTTCAGTTCTATGAAGGCTGAGAAGGTAAGGAAGCTGCAGAAGAAAAGTTTGAAACTATAGAGTTTGGTTCATGAGGTTTAAGGAAAGAAGCCGTCTCCATAACATCAAAGCGCAAGATGAAGTGGCAAGTGCTGATGTAGAAGCTGCAGCAAGTTATCCAGAAGATCTAGCTAAGATCATTAATGAAGGTGGCTACCCTAAACAACAGATTTTCAATGATGAAATAGCCTTCTATTGGAAGAAGATGCCATCTAGGACTTTCATAGCTAGAGAGGATAAGTCCATGCCTGGCTTCAAAGCTTCAAAGAACAGGCTGACTCTCTTATTAGAGGCTAAAGCAGCTGATGACTTGAAGTTGAAGCCAGTGCTCCATTTTATCATTCTGAAAATCCTAGGGCCCTTATGAATTATGCTAAACCTGTTTTGCCTGTGCTCTGTAAATGGAACAACAGAGCCTGGGTGACAGCAGAACTGTTTATTTACAACATGGTTTACTGATTTTGTTAAGCCCGCTGTTGAGACCTACTGCTCAGGAGAAAAAGATTCATTTCAAAATATGACTGCTCATTGACAATGCACCTGGTCACCCAAGAGCTCTGATGGATGTACGACAAGATTAACGTTTTCATGCCTGCTCATGCAACATCCATTCTGCAGCCCATAGATCAAGAGTAATTTCCAAGTCTTATAATTTAAGAAATATATTTTATAAGGCTATAACTGCCATAGCTAGTGATTCCTCTGATGGATCTGGGCAAAGTCAGTTGAAAACCTTTTTGGAAAGGATCCACCATTCTAGATACCATTAAGAACCTTTGTGATACATGGGAAGAGCTCAAGGTCTCAACATTAGCAGGAGCTTGGAAGAAGCTGATTCCAGCCCTCATGGATGACTTTGAGGGGTTCAAGACTTCAGTGGAGGCAGTAACTGCAGATGTGGTAGAAATAGCAAGACAACCAGAAGTAGAAGTGGAGCCTGAAGATGTGACTGAATTGCTGTAATCTCATGATAAAACTAATGGATGAGGAGTTACTTCTTATGCATAAGCAAAGAAAGTAATTTTTTGAGATGGAATCTACTCCTGGTGAAGATGCTGTGAAGATTGTTAAAATGACAACAAAGGATTTAGAATATTATATAAACTCAGTTGATAAAGCAGCAGCAGGGTTTGAGAGTACTGATTCCAATTTTGAAGGAAGTTCTACTGTGGGTAAAACACTGTCAAACAGCATTGCATGCTACAGAGAAATCATTCATGAAAGGAAAAGTCCATCAAGGTGGCAAACTTCATTATTGTCTTATTTTAAGAAATTGCCACGGCCACCCCTCTGATATGGAGAAAGTTTTAATGGTCTGGATGGAAGATCAGACCAGTCACAACATTTCCTTAACCCAAAGCCTAATTCAGAGCAAGGCCCTAACTCTCTTCAGTTCTATGAAGGCTGAGAAGGTAAGGAAGCTGCAGAAGAAAAGTTTGAAACTATAGAGTTTGGTTCATGAGGTTTAAGGAAAGAAGCCGTCTCCATAACATCAAAGCGCAAGATGAAGTGGCAAGTGCTGATGTAGAAGCTGCAGCAAGTTATCCAGAAGATCTAGCTAAGATCATTAATGAAGGTGGCTACCCTAAACAACAGATTTTCAATGATGAAATAGCCTTCTATTGGAAGAAGATGCCATCTAGGACTTTCATAGCTAGAGAGGATAAGTCCATGCCTGGCTTCAAAGCTTCAAAGAACAGGCTGACTCTCTTATTAGAGGCTAAAGCAGCTGATGACTTGAAGTTGAAGCCAGTGCTCCATTTTATCATTCTGAAAATCCTAGGGCCCTTATGAATTATGCTAAACCTGTTTTGCCTGTGCTCTGTAAATGGAACAACAGAGCCTGGGTGACAGCAGAACTGTTTATTTACAACATGGTTTACTGATTTTGTTAAGCCCGCTGTTGAGACCTACTGCTCAGGAGAAAAAGATTCATTTCAAAATATGACTGCTCATTGACAATGCACCTGGTCACCCAAGAGCTCTGATGGATGTACGACAAGATTAACGTTTTCATGCCTGCTCATGCAACATCCATTCTGCAGCCCATAGATCAAGAGTAATTTCCAAGTCTTATAATTTAAGAAATATATTTTATAAGGCTATAACTGCCATAGCTAGTGATTCCTCTGATGGATCTGGGCAAAGTCAGTTGAAAACCTTTTTGGAAAGGATCCACCATTCTAGATACCATTAAGAACCTTTGTGATACATGGGAAGAGCTCAAGGTCTCAACATTAGCAGGAGCTTGGAAGAAGCTGATTCCAGCCCTCATGGATGACTTTGAGGGGTTCAAGACTTCAGTGGAGGCAGTAACTGCAGATGTGGTAGAAATAGCAAGACAACCAGAAGTAGAAGTGGAGCCTGAAGATGTGACTGAATTGCTGTAATCTCATGATAAAACTAATGGATGAGGAGTTACTTCTTATGCATAAGCAAAGAAAGTAATTTTTTGAGATGGAATCTACTCCTGGTGAAGATGCTGTGAAGATTGTTAAAATGACAACAAAGGATTTAGAATATTATATAAACTCAGTTGATAAAGCAGCAGCAGGGTTTGAGAGTACTGATTCCAATTTTGAAGGAAGTTCTACTGTGGGTAAAACACTGTCAAACAGCATTGCATGCTACAGAGAAATCATTCATGAAAGGAAAAGTCCATCAAGGTGGCAAACTTCATTATTGTCTTATTTTAAGAAATTGCCACGGCCACCCCTGCTGTCTGCAACCATTACCCTAATCAGTCAGTAGCCATCAACATCAAAGCAAGGCCCCCCGCCAGCAAAAAGATTGTGAAGCCTTATCACTGAAGGCTCAGTGATGGTTAACGTTATTTTAGCAATAAAGAATTTTTAAATTAAGGTATGTAATTCTACTGCACACTTAATAGACTTCAATATAAACATAACTTTTATATGCACTTGGGAACTAAAAAATTCATGTAACTCACTTTCATTGCAATGTTTGCTTTATTGTGGTGGTCTGGAACCAAACCCACGATCTCCCGGAGGTACGCCTGTATAATGTTCTGTGTCAGTATATTACCACTGAGTACGTGCTTGATACAGTCTCTCCCTTAATCCCTTATGTCATGGGTACTTCCCATTTTACAAATGTGGAGAGGGAGACTGAGTGAACTACCCAACACAAAATTCTTGGTAAGTAGCTGAGGCAGAATTCAACTGAGATTTCCTACCCCAACACCTGAATTCATGTATATTATATGTCTTTTCTTTCTTCATAGTTACCTTTGCTGTGTTCACCTTGTTCTCAAGAGGATTTATGGTAGCTTACATAAATATAAATAACTATGATAGGATTTAAAAAAGAAAAACTAAGTAGAAAAAAATGACATGAGAGTAGGAACATAAAAAGTGTGTTCCTTTATCTGCCATTATATAATGTACATTGATTTTTAATCTGCACGTTAACTTTTCTAGGCCTGGTTGCAGTATGCCT
This sequence comes from Neophocaena asiaeorientalis asiaeorientalis, assembly GCF_003031525.2. Lineage (NCBI taxonomy): Eukaryota > Metazoa > Chordata > Mammalia > Artiodactyla > Phocoenidae > Neophocaena > Neophocaena asiaeorientalis. The sequence goes on along the minus strand of NW_020173727.1, from coordinate 1,197,140 downwards.
GAAATCTGGGATGTGGAAGATCCTGCTAATGCTGGGAAACCTCCCTTATGTACCCTCTTAGTAAAGGAGTCCAAGCCTCACTTCACCACTGTATTCCAGAACAGTGTTTACAAAGTCTTAGAAGTTATAGAGGAATGACCACTGCCTACAGAGAAGTCCACCAGTAATGGTTTTCATGTTTTGCTAATAGCTCATGCCTTGTTTTTAATTCAAATCCCCAAAACTTTTATAAGTAACTGTTTTCAAATGAAAAACATCTTATTTGGTCAATTTGAATGTCATTCTGATTGTAAAAATACTTATACGTTTATCAGTTGGTTACTATTTCAATGCACCCCTTAAAATTTGCTATGCAAATGAGTATATGCTTGTACTTGACTTAAATATTTGTCCTGAAGTGAGCAAAGCTACCTGTATAAAAAATATGATGGGTCGTGACAAGGGTGATATGAAAATATAGTCACTTACGGACTGTTTAGGGGCTCATTTTACAGTTCGTGGACTATTGATGCCACTTGCTTTTTGCTCTGCCTTTTGCTGTTGTCTTTTGAACATTTCAGCGATTATTGTAAGTTCCTCAGTCAAGTCAGCCCCTGTCATCAACTTCAGTAAGAATAGATGGGGCAGACATGCGTATTTGCTATGTAGAACTCTGTTTGTTTCACTTCTTCACATTCTTTTGTTCTCTGTTGCTCTCGTTAATGAAGCATTTCCTGCCTGTTATTAATCCAAGCTCTTGGACCTGGTCCTTAAGACCAAATTCCTGTTAACTACCAACCATGTGGCATTAGTGTGTGTGCGTCTGTCTGTCTGTCTCTCTCTTTCTCAATATTCTTTGTCAAATAAGTGCTATTTACACATTTAGTTGCTTATCAAGTACTTATTCTTGGTTTAAAAAAATTTAATGACAATTGTGTATTTTTAGTATTCATTTTTAGTATTGTTCAAATGTTTATATTTTAATAACTTTAAACCACTTAAAAATTTTCATGTATAATTGTAGACTTAAGAAAACTATTTTGAACAACCACAAATATAATGCATCTAGAAACTAATGTATATTTGAGTAGACATAATTTATAGTGGAACAGTAGACTGTAGTATGTGGTAATTTTTCTTTTACTATTAAAATACAATAAAATATGACTAATTTTTTTGTCAAATAAGTAAATGAATAATGATAAGTGAATGGAGTTTTTATATTTTACTTTTAAAATTGCCTGTCTTTAATAAGACGAAGCCTTAAACCTTATGTTATAAAAAAAACCTTATGTTATAATTTTGGTTCCAGAAAGCATCATTTCAGTATGAGGAATGATGAGTATATTCAGCCTTCCTCTTTGTTTTTTTTCTTTCCTGTTTATTTTTATTTGGAAAATTTTCCAACCTGCTTTAAATTCCTAGTATGAATTTTTGTTTCTTAAAAGTTAATTTGTGTGAAATGAGATTCTTCAAAACAGTGAATCCTCCTAGTTTTGAGAAATGGTTTTAAGATTTAACGTTCTAAGCAAACCATGACTCTGGTGGACTACACGTTTAATTACACAGTGTTCTCTTTATTAACCACAGGCAGATTAACCTCATTGTGGATTGTCCTTGAGACCTGAGTCCTCAGGGATGGTTTCCGGTGCCCACTCCAGGGAGCCAGTGAAGAGCTGTTCTCTTTCTGCCTTCTCACCAGAGCCCAAGGACAAGCCTGGTCTGGGGGAGGCACTAGCTTGCTTAGAGCAGACAGCTGCCGAGACAGCCTGGGCTGAGGACTGTGCAGCCCCCAGCCTGCCCCAGAGCCCGCCTCTCCCAGGGAGCCTCCTTCCAGCGGAGATTGTCAGTGTCTTCAGGTGCCTGCCCCCTCTTTCTCACTTACCGGGTGACTTATTTCTTGGTCTTTTACCAGTCAGAAAACAAGGAAGCATCTGGGGAGTTGTGGATTAGGAGTAGAATTTGAGCAATGATGAAGCAATGCAGAAAAATGGCAAGTGGGCACTTGAGGTCGAGGAGGATGAGAGGCACCATGGGCAGGAAGAGCGGAAGTGTGTGCTCTGCTTTATTTGCCATTGTTTCTCTCATAAATATGTTTTATACATCCAGCAGTTACAATTTTTTTTAAAAAATTTTACTTTTAAAGTTCTCTCTTCTTCCCACCTTTCAGGAATTCCTTTCCCAGTAAGTTCACATGTAATTATTTGAAATTCTATATAAGAAAAACATTAAAATACTGTGATAACTGTTTCATATGCTGGGAAAAGATAAAAGTAATCAAATTAGTTTTTTGGTTTTTTTTTTTTGCCAGAAGACTCCTTTTGTAACAGTATTTATTGATGTAACTCCACCAGCAAACTATGAGTATATTTTAGGCCAGTCAGTTTAGAACAGAGGCCTTGGGCTACACTGCCCACTCAGCCTTGGTCACATCTGGTAGCAGCCGGTGCTGTAGATCATTAACATCTTTTATGGCAGCACAGAGTAGTGGTAGATTTGATATACATGACAAAATAGTATTAAAGCTCAGTATTTTATGCATTTTTAGCATTTAAAAATATTTTGCTTTAGTGTGAGGAAGGTTAGGATGGGCAAGGAAGTGATAAAATAGCTATTGCTATGACATAAAAGAAACAAAGTTGGGGCATTATTTCTATAAAAAGATAAGCCTCTAAAAGTGCTTAGCAGAAACAGCGTAGTGTTAAAATAGAACAATGATATTAAGGAAAAAATGAAAGGATGTATCAGAAATAAAGTGATAATGCATAGGGGAATTGTATTTTTATGAATTTTATGCCAGTTTACATGTACTATATATGTTAAATAAAAAAGATCATGAAAAATATAGAAAGTGTTTTTTTGATTGTTATTTTCATTTCCTCCTTGGCTGTGGACATGTTCAGCCTCATTCTGTAGTCAGATAACCATGAACTGGTTTGTGACAGATTGCAGTCCTGAATAAATGGGAAGGGTTAAAGGTCCATGACACTACTTAGTCCTCTCCATCAGTGGTGGTATAGGTGTTGAGGTTCCCCATACTCTTCTTATATTTATGGCATTATACACTAACATTTCCTTTATCATTTCCATGAAGGGACACAATCATTCTTTAAAGCCATATTTTGAGGATAATTCCAGAATTGCTGAAACCTTTTTTTCATACATTAGTTCTAAACCACAGTTTGGTCTCATGACATTTCCTAAATTATAGCTCCTTGTATTTGCTTGATATAAGCATCAACTTAGTTTTTGTTTGTTTTGTTTTGTTTTTAATCTGCTTGGAGGAAAGACAGTTTAGCTTAATTCATGCCTGTATAATTAATATTTTTACACAGTAACACCTTCATTCTCTGACATGTTTGAGGTCAGTTATTCTCAAATATAGTGTGCATCAGAATCACCTGGAGGGCTTGTTAAAACACAGATTGCTGCACCCCACCACAGAGGTTTCTGATTCAGTTGGCCTAAGGTGGTGCTATATGATCTGAATGATTGTGTCCCCAAAATTCATATGTTGAAATCCTAATCCCCAAGGAGATGATATTAGGAGGTGGGACACTTGGGGGTGATCAGGTCATGAGGATGGAGCTCTGATGAATAAGATTAGTGCCCTTATAAAAGAGGCCCAAGAAAACTCCCTTTCCTCCTCCACCATGTGAGATCACAGCTACAAGGTGTAATCTATAAGCTAGGAAGTGGGCTCCCACCAGATGCTGAATCAGCTGGCACCTTGATCTTAGACTTCCACCCTCCAGAACTGTAAGAAATACATTTCTGTTCTTAATAAGGTACCCAGTTTGTGGTATTTTGTTATAGTAGCCCCAAAGTAGTAAGTCAGGTAGGGCCCCCGAATTTGCATTCTAACCAGTTCTCAGGTAATGCTGATGATGTTCCTGCAGGGATTGTACTTGAGAAAAGTGGCTCTAATGGATGGGAAGAGACTATCTGGAATCCTGGCCTCTAGAGGGTGCTCCATTCCTGAGAGCACTTACCCACCAGGACAGGCTAGAGGGTCCCTATATTGGGAACTGAATTTTACAGAGTCCTTTCTTTGTCTCTTAGGGAGCATGCTTCAACGGAACTTGCAAGGAACAAAGAATAGATAAGGTGATTTTTAACCAAGAACAGATAAGGTAATTTTTAACCAGACACTAATACAGCTCACTTGCATTGTGTTTTCTGAATAGGTGGTATGGGTCATTTAAGTATTTTGAACTTGTACACTAGACTGGGCTTAGACCTGTTTCTTTTCAGTTCAGAGATGGAAAAAGAGTGAAATCATTTGAGATCAAATTTACTTTTGTAAAATTACTTTGCCTAAAAGAAAATAGATATATTCAGTGATGTGTGTGGATTTTAAAACTTCATTTTCCACTTTATTACTTTTGTTTGGCTCCAAAAATCCTTAGTCTTCTCCCTCTATTAGGGAGCAGTTAAGGATCAGCTCTGGTTCACAGATCACCTGTTTCTCTCTTCTGCCTTCCCTTTCTCCTTCCCTCAACTAGACCTTTTTAATTTAAATCAGTAAAACTGTTCCCTGTGCAGAAAAAGAGGAGGTGCTTTTGAACTTCATCACATTCTTTTTTTTTTTTTTTTGCTGTACGCGGGCCTCTCACTGTTGTGGCCTCTCCCGTTGCGGAGCACAGGCTCCGGACGCTCAGGCTCAGCGGCCGTGGCTCACGGGCCCAGCTGCTCTGCGGCATGCAGGATCTTCCCGGACTGGGGCACGAACCCGTGTCCCCTGCATCGGCAGGCGGACTCTCAATCACTGCGTCACCAGGGAAGCCCTCATTACATTCTTGATTTTTATTTCACAGTACTGTATCAGTACAAATACATTTTTACATTCGAAGTTAAAAAGGACATTAAGATACAGAAAAGTCTTGAAAACTCTTTCCTCTTACCTTTCCTCCCATGAGAGAGATTTTAAAATTCTGAATGAATGTGAGAGTTGGAGACTTTTTCTCAAGATTTTGAGTCATTGTAGTGTAATTAAAAGGTAGATTTTTTTTTTTGCAAAGAGATTAAGATACTATTGATATTGGCTCTGCTTTCAGAGCAATGCTTTCTGTACTTTTAAATCTAACCCACAATTCTAATTAAGTAATGAGTTGTCAAAATGACTTTCAAATAAACGGTAGCACTATCAAGTATTCTGTTTATGCAGCATGTGCATTTAAATTCAGCATAATATAATTTCATTGATTTTTTAAAAGTAGCTGGACTTTTTTTCCCCTGTATGCAGATTTAATACCTTGAAAGAAAGTTGAATGTAGCAGAATTATGCTCATTCAGTTGTTATGCTGATTGCTTTTAAAGCTTTAGTACTTACCATTTCTAAAAAAATAGAAAGAACTGAAAATAAAAAATGACCATTTCTAAGAAGATTTGGCATCAGGCTATGAAAACTGATTTTTTAAAAATGGTGCCTGAAGGCCAGCTCTTCAGCTCAGCTTTATGGACACAGCTAACATCCCTGGTTCTGCCCCCCTTGGTGATGATGCCCCCTCTGGTCTTCACTCTTGGTATCTGCTTATTAACCAGAGTCCAGATTCAGAGGCCTCCCTCTTGTCCTAGAACATCCTCTTCCTAGGAGCTGCAATTCGGTTATTCACTCCAAATCTATGATGAATTTGGCTTTTTCTAACAAAGACTTTTTATGGCAGTCGTCCTCATACTTGTCTGTACATTGTAAATAATTTGCGAAGCTTTGAAAATACTGAAGCCTTTCCCTCACCTCCACAGATTGAGATTTAATCAGTCTGGGGTGTGTCCTAAGATTTGGAACTTCAAAAAAATGCCCAAGTGGCGTTTTAGAACCAGCCCTCTCTGCCTTACATCTGTATGTCCACCCTTTGCATGCCTCTGCCCAATCGAATTAGAAACGGTAAGCAAGTTTCTCTCACACAGTCTCCTTTATTAATAATGATTGACTCTTTCTACTTTATGAATAATGGAATGTAGTGCTGAGTAGACTCTCTAAGGAAAGAATTCTGTGTTTGGTTAGAGATGAGTGCCATGGTAGCTGTGGGCAGCGGGAGAGTGGCAGCATAAGTATGTATATGTGTAAACCCTGATTTGAGTGACAGTGAGAAATGGGGATATAGCAGCCAACAAACAAAAACCAAAAAGGAATAAAAAGAGACTAATTTAAAAATCACTTTGACAATTTAATATTAGTTGTGGAGAATCAGGTTTCTGTTCTTTGCTGATTTTTTTTTTCTTTTTCGTGGAATATGCTTTCTTGATCAGTTTTCATTTCCAGATACAACTCAACTCAAATGTCACCTCCTCTGTGAAGCTTTCCCTGACTGCCTATCCTTTGGCTGAGTGAACTGCCCCTACTGTCCCCACTCCTATAACCCCTAAATTCTGCACATTTAACATGACTTTTTCTACTGCATTGTGTCCTGTCAGACGGGACCTATGTCTTATTCCATTCCGAATCCACAGTGCCTCCTAGCACCGTGCCTAGCAAGTGGTAACACTTAATGATTTTTTAAATAAACCATACTTTATTCAACAATGCAGTCAATTCCATTGTAGATGGCACTAAAATTTATTTTTTTAAACTAAAAGAAATGGAAGATTATGTATTCCAACTGTGGAGATGAAATAATAAGGAAACACAGTATCTCCAGATTAGATTAATATCATATATAGGAAAAAAACGTCCTTGATAAACAGCTAAACAAAAATGAACCTCACAACATATCCTAGCTAGCTACCTTGATACATTCAGAAATGGCTGGTCACCAAATAACTGCTGGGAAGCAATATGGCAAAGATGGATATGTCTGTCTCCAAAGGAAGGATTCTCTTCGGCCTAGTTTGGGTTGTGTGGCCCAGGATACTATGATGGCCGGTCCTAGGATACTAGGATGGCCGGTCCTGGGCACATTCACTGCTGGTCAGGAAGCAGGGAACTCTGATTAGGAATTTAGTTCAAGTCTGGGAGGAGGGGATTCCCAAAGGATGGGGAGAGACTCACGTTATCACTAGATGAGGATGTTAGACAAAACAGATGACAGCAGTCATACAATTAATATTACCATAATTGAGACAACTAAATTAGAATCCTGGATCCATTCTTTACAAACTTTTTAAGGTAAGACATGTTTATTTGAGAATCAGTCTTCTTTTAAAAAGGATATGCCTCCAAGGGTGGTTAAAAACGAGAAGTAGACAAATTCACAAACACAGCAGGAAATTTTAACATACCTGCCTTAGAAATTGATGTAATAAGCAGGCAAAAAGGTCAGTAAGGATATACATGATTTGACTAATAAAATAATGTTGATGTAATGGTCATATATAGAACAACTACACTGAACAAATGAAAAATACACATTCTATTCTAACATGTGGGACGTTTTCAAGAACTGACAAAGCATGTACTCCAGGGAGGCATAAATTTTTTATCCATTTTTTTCACTGATGTAACCTAGAATAGTACCTGGCATATATGTGTGCTCAATATTTGTTGAATGAAAAAAATTGATCCTACGGGGGGCCAAATAGTGATTCTTGAAAAAAAGATTAATGATTAAAACCCCTTAATGTGAAAAATCAATACAAAATTTAAAAAACAGTTTTAAATACTCCATGAATCAAAGAAGAATCTTATGATGAAAATTTGAGGAAAAAACTAGAACAATGGTATACTACAAACTACTTGAGGGATATAATTAAAGCAAATCTAGAAATTTGCTTTTTTCTTATTTAGTCTAAAATGCACATATTAAACTAAAAATGAATTCAAATGTCAATGTCAGGAATATAGACAAAGAACAGCGGAATACTCCCTCCCCCAACTGAAGGAAATAACGAGCAGAACTTGATGAGATAGAAAACAACGGTATCAAAGCCAAAGTTGGTTATTTGAAATAATTCATAATTGAGAGAAAATAAGAAGGCATAAAAATTAGGAATGGCAAATTACGGAAGCTGCAGAGAGTAGGTGGAGGAGATGTTATGAAAAACTTTGTCAATAAATTTGAACACTTAGATCAATGGTTAAATTCCTAGAAAAATACAACTAGTCCAAAAAGAAATAGAAATTAGGAATAATCTTATCCCTAGCAAAGAAATTGAATTAATAATATTTTAAGATCTTCCCTCAAAGAAAACAACAAATCCAGAGAGTTTTGCAGACCTCTTCTACTAAACATTCAAGATACCGATTATATCAATTTTGTACAAACACCCAGAGAATAGGAGGTAAGAGAACTCCAGTTTTTTGGCGACTGTAACATTAAGCAACAAGAGCAGAGTAGGATTAATGCAGTATAGGAAAATTACAAGTCTGTTACATTCATGAACAAAGATGTAAACAAGAACCAAGAATGAATTGAACATAAGTTGTAAAAATACTAGTTTACCTCAAATTGACCTATATTTTAATCAACATACCAATAGGCTTTTTATAGAGCTTGACAAGCTGAATGTAAAAATTTTATGGATGAATAATCAAGACAAATCTGAAGAAGGACACGAAAGGACATTTTTGCCTACCATCTAGAAAGGTTTATCACAACAGCAGTAAAAGTATCGGCACAGGGATTTGGAAATTGACTAATAGAATAATCGATAGCTCAAAATAAACGTGCATATATTTAATAAATGAAGCTGAAAATTGGTTATCTATATGGAAAACAATAAATTGTTTCCCTACCTCACATCATACATACAAATAAAATTCCAGATAGATGAAGACCTAAGTATGAGAGATAATACTATAAAATCTAGAATACAATGTAGGATAATATCTTTATGTCCTCAGGGAGAACTTCCTCAAAGAAGGACTTCCTAAAATCCCCAAACAATAATTTCTTGTTTTTAATTTTATTTATTTTTGGTTGCATTGGGTCTTCGTTGCCGTGTGCAGGCTTTCTCTAGTTGCGGCGAGCGGGGACTACTCTTGGTTGCGGTGCATAGTCTTCTCATTGCGGTGGCTTCTCTTGCTGCAGAGCATGGGCTCTAGGCGTGTGGGCTTCAGTAGTTGCAACGTGCGGTCTCTAGGGTGCGTGGGCTTCAGTAGTTGTGGCACACGAACTTAGTTGCTCCACGGCATGTGGGATCTTCCCGGACCAGGGCTTGAACCCATGTCCCCTGCATTGGCAGGCGGATTCTTAACCACTGCGCTAACAGAGAAGTCCAAAACACTGACTTTAAAGGAAAGGAGCGATCAATTCACTATGTTATGGTTAATAACTTCTATTCACTAAAAGACATGAAGAGAGTGAAGCAAGCCATGATGTGTAGAAGATATATGCAACTTGTCTACCTGACAAAAGATTAGTATACAGAATAAAGAACTCCTACAAAGAGTAAAAATAATGGAAAGAAAAATTGGCCAAAAACATGGCATTTCCTGAAAAAGAAATGCAAATGGCTCATAATCTTTAAAAAAAATCCAACCTATTCATAATCAGGGAAATGCAAAATGCAACCACAATGACAACATTTATAACTTGCAACATTGGTTAAAATTTTAATGTACTAGGAAAAGGGTGGGACAACACGAAGTCTTTTTCCTTCCCAGTAGAGGGTAATTATTTTGGAAATAAATGGCATTTCCTGATAAATCTGAGATTATACATACTAAGACCCAACTTCTCCATGCCTTAGATTTATACCCCAGAAAAATTCCTACACGTGCACCAGGATACATGCCTAAGAAATTTACTGCCAAGTGTTCATAACAGCAGAAAATCAGGAAATCACTTGCACATGTGTCTGGAGTAAATAGAATGGATAAAGACATTGAAGTATAGTCATCCAGCAGTGTCCTATTGAATATGTAAAACTAAAACAGCTGTAGGCAACAACATGGATGACTCCTGGGGAACTATTAAGCCAAAAAAGCCCCACTAATTTGCAGAAGAATGCATGTGATGTGAGTTCATTTAGAGAAAGTTCAATAACATGTAAAGTTAACACATTTTTAAGGGATTAAAACATGGTAAAATATGAAGAAAAACAAGTAAATTATAAGTAAAATTACATTAGTGACTGTCAGAGGATGGAAAGCACAAAGGGGTCTTCAAAGTTGAAGTGTATATGTTCTTTGAAATGCAGTAGTGGGTACATGGATGTGATTTTACTATAATTATTTATACTTTATGCATATTTTATAATTATTCTTCAACAAATATTCAATATTGAAAAAACAAATAGACACTCTCAGATACTAATACACATGAAAAGAAGAGCCCATCATAGGTGTGGCAGGTTGTTGAGAGAAAATCCTCAATTTCTCTGGCAATCACAATTTGTAAATAATATTTCCCTTGGTGCCTGGCATACCATTGGCCTTCAGTTCAATATGAAGGGAACAGAGGGAGAAGGGAAACAGGTGTCTCATTTAAAAGGCCAGCAGCAACCATTTAGGATGATAAAATCTGTTACTGAACTCAGGTCCAGCTGCTCACTGCTCAAAAATCAATACCCCAGTTGCAGTTGGTGGTGGAAAGGAAAGTTGCTTTTAATCAGAAAGCCAGTGATCCGGGAAGAAGGCAGACCTGTGTCCCCCAAAACCAACTATGAAGATTCTGCTCAGCCATGAAAGTTTTAAAGGGAAAAGGGGAAGGAATCTCAGTTAATCATTGAGATACGGGGTCAGAGGAGTCGCCACCCCACCCCCCACCCATTGTGTGCAGGCTCCTCGTCTTGTGATCTTCCTCTAGACGTTATCTTGTTCAAACAGTTTGTTCACACAGTTTGTTCTCAGGATTACTGAAGGTGAAGCTAGGGAAGAGATCTGGTCATCTGTTAATTACTTATTCTTCATTTCTACTTCTTTGATCTACAGAAAGAACCAACAGGCTAGGCAACGTATCGTGTGATCAGAAGATTTGAAAAGTGTGCTAGGGCTGGAGATGAGCAGAGCACGGGAGTGCCTGAAACCAAGTTTAGTTACAATATAGCTTTGCTAAAGTGACAAGGCAGACAGTAACACAATCATAGTAGGGGACTTTAACAGCCCACATTCACCAATAGACAGATCATCCAAAATGAAGATAAATAAGGAAACACTAGCTTTAAATGACACATTAAACAAGGTGAACGTAATTGATATTTATAGGACATTCCATCCAAAAACAACAGAATACACTTTCTTCTCAAGTGTTCATGGAACACTCTCCAGGATAGATCATATCTTTGGTCACAAATCAAGCCTTGGTAAATTTAAGAAAATTGAAATCGTTTCAGGAATCTTTTCTGACCACAATGCTATGAGATTAGATATCAATTACAGGAAAAAACTGTAAAAAATATAAACACATGGAGGCTAAACAATACACTACTAAATAACCAAGAGATCACTGAAGAAATCAGAGGAAATCAAAAAATTCCTATAAACAAATGACAATGAAAACACAATGACCCAAAACCTATGGGATGCAGCAAAAGCAGTTCGAAGAGGGAAGTTTATAGCGATACAGTCCTACCTCAAGAAACAAGAAACATCTCAGATAAACAACCTAACCTTACACCTAAAGCAATTAGAGAAAAAAGAACAAAAAAACCCCCAAAGTTAGCAGAAGGAAAGAAATAATAAAGATCAGATCAGAAATAAATGAAAAAGAAATGAAGGAAACAATAGCAAAGATCAATAAAACTAAAAGCTTTTTCTTTGAGAAGATAAACAAAATTGATAAACCACTAGTCAGACTCATCAAGAAAAAAAGGGAGAAGACTCAAATCAACAGGATTAGAAATGGAAAAGGTGAAGTAACAACTGACCCTGCAGAAATACAAAGAATCGTGAGGGTTTACTACAAGCAACTATATGCCAAATGGACAAATTCTTAGAAAAGCACAACCTTCTGAGACTGAACCAGGAAGAAATAGAACATATAAACAGACCAATCACAAGCATTGAAATTGAAACTGTGATTAGAAATCTTCCAACAAACAAAAGCGCAGGACAGATGAATTCTATCAAACATTTAGAGGAGAGCTAACACCAGTACTGCTCAAACTCTTCCAAAATATAGCAGAGGGAGAACACTCCCAAACTCATTCTACGAGGCCACCATCACCCTGATACCAAAACCAGACAAAGATGTCACAAAAAAAGAAAACTATAGACCAATATCACTGATGAACATAGATGCAAAAATTCTCAACAAAATACTAGCAAACAGAATACAACAGCACATTAAAAGGATCATACACCATGATCCAGTGGAGTTTATCCCAGGAATGCAAGGATTCTTCAATATACACAAATCAAACAATGTGATACACCACGGTAACAAATTGAAGGATAAAAACCATATGATAATAGATGCAGAAAAAGCTTTTGACAGAATTCAACACCAATATATGATAAAAACTCTCCAGGAAGTAGGCATAGAGGGAACTTACCTCAACATTATAAAGGCCATATATGTAACACTCTTTGACATAAATTACAGCAAGATTCTTTTTGACCCACCTTCTAGAGAAATGGAAATAAAAATAAATAAATGGAACCTAATGAAACTTAAAAGCTTTTGCACAGCAAAGGAAACAAGACAAAACAGACAACCCTCAGAATGGGAGAAAATATTTGCAAACGAAGCTAATGACAAAGGATTAATCTCCAAAATATACAAGCAGCTTATTCAGCTCAATATCAAAAATACAAACACCCTGAACCAAAAATGGGCAGAAGATCTAAGTAGACATTTCTCCAAAGAAGATATACAGATTGCCAACAAATACATGAAAGGATGCTCAACATCACTAATCATTAGAGAAATGCCAATCAAAATTACAATGTATCACCTCACACCGGTCAGAATGGGCATCATCAAAAAATCTACAAACAATAAGTGCTGGAGAGGGTGTGGAGAAAAGGGAACCCTCTTGCACTGTTGGTGGGAATGTAAATTGATACAGCCACTATGGAGAACAGTATGGAGGTTCCTTAAAAAACTAAAACTAGAACTACCATATGACCCAGCAATCCCACTACTGGGCATATACCCTGAGAAAACCATAATTCAAGAAGAGTCATGTACCACAATGTTCATTGCAGCACTATTTACACTAGCCAGGACATGGAAGCAACCTAAGTGTCCATTGACAAATGAATGGGTAAAGAAGATGTGGCACATACATACAATGGAATATTGCTCAGCCATATAAAGAAACCAAATTGAGTTATTTGTAGTGAGGTGTATGGACCTAGAGTCTGTCATACAGAGTGAAGTAAGTCAGAAAGAGAAAAATACCGTATGCTAACACATATATATGGAATCTAAAAAAAAAAAAAAAAAGACATAGAGAATGGATTTGAGGACATGGGGTGGGGGAGGGGGAAGCTGGGATGAAGTGAGCGAGCGGCATTGACATATATACACTACCAAATATAAAATAGATAGCCAGTGGGAAGCAGCCACCATAGCACAGGGAGATCAGCTTGGTGCTTTGTGACCACCTAGTGCGGTGGGATAAGGAGGGCGGGAGAGGAGACGCAAGAGGGAGGGGATGCGAGGATATATGTATACATATAGCTGATTCACTTTGTTATAAAGCAGAAACTAACACAACATTGTAAAGCAGTTATACTCCAATAAGGATGTTAAAAAAATCATATAAAAAAATGACAAAGCAAAGGGGGTTTCCTGCTGAGGGTGGTTACAGTACCTGTAAAACAACTGAATCAGACAGTGGGTCTGTGACTCTACTGTCCTAATCCTTAACTGCTTAAGCCTGCTTTTTTTTGACTCAGGGAGGCGTGGGAGATTTCAGCTTATCTACAAACAAGAGACAGGAAACATGGAGCGGTCTTTGTATTGTACTTGAGGGGGCTGGGGGCACAAGGTTCTGCTGGGTTCCAAAACCACAGGCTGTTAGAAGAAAGTGTTTGCTGGCAAGGTTGAAGTCAACATCTTTTTATAAGTGGAGAAGCTGAGGCTGTGAGAGGGGAAGTGACTTGCCCAAGCTGGGGCTAGTACTCAGTAGTAAAGCTGAAATTAGAAAGTTGTTCCCCGGGGCCTAGCCCGAGGCACCCCATTCACCTTGGTGTGGTAGGAAGAACACGGCCTTGGCCTTGGGAACACAGTTAATGGGGTTGGAATCCAGACTCTGACACTCAGCTCTACAAGCACAGAGTCACTTACCTCTGGAAAGCCCAATTTCCCCCTGGGTAAAGTGGGGATAAGAAATAATGCTAGTCTCACATGGCTGTTATGTAGATTACATGAGGTATTGTATGTAAAAGTTTTGTAGTCAAAGTGTGATAAATGCCCGTTCCCTCCTACCCAGGATGGCAGTGGATAAGGAGGCTGAAATGATGTGGCCTGATCAGCCTCCCCACACCCAGGCAGGAAGGCACCACACTGGAGAGTGAAAGAGACTCCTGTGTGCGCTGGCACACACAAGGGCACATTGGGGTTTCTAGTTAAGTGTGTCTTCGTGCCCCTTGCTTCGTGTTTTTGATACTCATACAGAATTTATTTCTGGTTCCAGGTGACTAAACATTCACTTTGCCTTTGTGCAAATGATTATTGTGGTTCCATGTTTACTCCAGACACAAAGACCTTTTTTTTTATCACCAAAAGATCCCTATGGTAACAGAAGAATCACGCTGAGCAGAGACTTCTGCCAAGAATCAGTTTCCTGAAGTCAGGAGGCCTTATCGTTCCTAGTCTGTGTGCAAAGCTTTTTTTTTTTTTAATGCACGATAGCCTCCTTTATTGATTTCTCCCTTCACCCAGCCTCCCATTGCTTGCTGTTTCCCCCTGACTTTTGGAATCTTACCCTGGGTGGTAAAGAATTGGCGAGACACTCCCTACCCAAGGAGGTGCTGTGCAAAGCCAACTCACCCGAGCGCTGGGACCTTTTAGCTTGGCCGGGAGCACAGGTGTGGCAGGCTGGGGGGCTTTGTGGTGCCCCCAAAGGGCCACTGGGAGGTTGGCTGAAGGTCCTCAGGAAATGTTTACTTGAGGCAGATCTGGGTCACGTTTTAGCTATGTGATCTCAGGCAAACTTATTAACTTCTGAGTATCTGGAGAATATTCTCCATGACAGAAATTGTAGGATTTAGTTTCATTTTTTGTTGCAGTTTAACGTACATATATTGCGTACCTGCTGTATGCCAGGCACTGGGAAATTATCATAGAATAAATAAGTCACGCTCCCTGCTGTCAAGGAGAGCCAGAATTAAGTTCAGGGACGTGCAAGTTTTATCCCAAGCACACTGGTTAGGAGCACATGTGCTGCTGAGGGTCAGATCAGGGCATGCGGACTGGCTTTGCCATTCTCTGGAAAAGGCTAAGGGATCTTAGGCAACACATTAACCTTTGTAAATTTCTGTTTTCAAGTCCGTAAAATAGGAATAATGATTCTTCATAGCCTGGGTATGAGGTTTAAATGAGATCTAATTTTTGTGACCAAGTTACTGCCAGCTCTCTGTGCTCAATCTTTCATTTAACATAAGAATAAAAATGATCTAGGGATCTCTTCCCACCTGCTGTTTCACCTCGCTGGCCTGTCAATCACACCAGCACCCTCTTTCATCTTCTTTCCTATCGCTGTTTTTTCCTCCTCACCCTGAACTCAGCAGGCAGCTCTTTTCCTTTAAGCCCCTGGACACGGCTGGCCAGACACCAGAGCCACCACATCACACACTTCCCCTGAGGTCTGGGGTGAAAGGAGGGCCTGGGTGGTGGTACTGCCATTGTGCTCCCATTAAGACCTCGGGAAATGTTTCACTGGCTAGGCTTCCTCCCTTGGCCCTGCCCTCTGCTGGGCTGCTGGACGCTGTCCTTGCTCTGTTTCACTCTCCTTCCTCCTCTGGTCAACAGCCCCCCACTTCCAGCCACTAGTGAGCCCCCTCTGGTCAAATCCTAAGTTCCCCTTCATTACGCAGAGCAATTTATCTCCTCATTGCCTAACCCTTTTTTAAAAAAATTGCGGTAAGAACACTTAACGTGAGATCTGCCTTCCTAACACATTTTAAGAATACAATAGAGTATTGTTAACAGTAGGCACAATGTTGTACAGCAGTTCTCTAGAACTTTTTCATCTTGCTTAAGTGAAACTTACACCTGTTGGTTAGTAATTCCCCATCTCCCCCTCCCACAAGCCCATGGCAACCGCCATTCTATTCTTTGCTTCTATGAGTTTGACTATTTTAGATACCTGATATAAGTAGAATCATGCAGTATTGGGCCTGTGACTGGTTTATTTCACTTATCATTATGTCTTCAAGGTCCATCCATGTTGTCACATATAGCAGGATTTCCTCCTTTTTAAAAAGGCCGAATAATATTCCATGGTATGTATATACCACATTTTCTAAATCCATTCATTTGTTGGTAGACACTTAGGTTGTTTCCACAAGTTGGTTATTATGAACGCAGTGAACATGGCAGTGCTAATATCTCTTTGAGATCCTGATTTCAATTCTTTTCTCTCTAACCTTCTTATCTAGGTTATCTATTCCCAGGGGGCTTCTCATTCATAACCAAACATTTCTGTTAGGTTATTTTTCCCAACCAGAGGATCAGGAATCTCTTTGAAAAGAATTCCCTAACAAGCTTAAATAGCAGACACCTTAAAAACATTCTCCCTCTGGGACTTCCTTGGTGGCGTAGTGGTTAAGAATCCGCCTGCCAGTGCAGGGCACATAGGTTCGATCCCTGGTCCGGGAAGATCCCACATGCTGCAGAGCAACTAAGCCTGTGCGCCACAACTGCTGAGCCCACGTGCCACAACTACTGAAGCCTACATGCCCTTGAGCCCATGCTCTGAAATAAGCGAAGCCACCACAATGAGAAACCCGCACAGTGCAACGAAGAGTAGCCCCTGCTCGCCGCAATTAGAGAAAGCCCATGAGCAACAACGAAGACCTGATGCAGCCAAAAATAAATAAATTAAATAGAATAAATTATAAACAAAAAAATTCTCTCTTCAATTCCCTTCCCTTAATCATAGTGCTGAGCACAGATGAGCAAATCAGGGTGGAACTGATCACTAACCATTCTTTTTTTTTTTGCGGTATGCGGGCCTCTCACTGTTGTGGCCTCTCCCTTTGTGGAGCACAGGCTGTGGACATGCAGGCTCAGCGGCCATGGCTCACGGGCCTAGCCGCTCCGCGGCATGTGGGATCTTCCCGGACCGGGGCACGAACCCGGGTCCCCTGCATCGGCAGGCGGACTCTCAACCACTGCACCACCAGGGAAGCCCTAACCATTCTTAATACTGAAAACCTCTGAGGTTTTCTTTTTGTGCTTTTCTTCCCAGATGTCTCCCCAACCCCACCAGAATAATTTTTTGCTGTTCCTCTTTGCTGTTCATTGAGAGTAGGAATAATTCATCCAAACATAAGGAGAGGAAAAAAAAGCTTTGTGGGGGAAGGGAGGAGAAAATCAATCTCCTGTCAAAATAGTCTGGCTCCCACATCTGCCCCTTTCACTCAGACTTTGCTTAAAGTGGGCCTGGCTGGTTGAGATGGGCTGGGCCGGGAGCTCTGCTCAGCACAGCATTTGTCACTCCCTGCAGAGCTAGGGATGCCTTCTGAGATGAACAGGAAAATGACTAAGTGATGACAGAGAAATGGCTGCTAATTCCAAGTAGAATTGCCACCTTGGAGAACGCACAGCATTGCCTTTTCACATGATATTTTCACAACGACCTTGAACTCCCTGCAGAGGCTTATGATCTGAAAATTTGATTCCTAACCAAATGCCCAGGCATCCACTGACTCCTAGAGTTGTAGAGTTTTATGCTGGGAAAAATCCTTTTGAGTGAAAGGCAAAGTTATAAGCTGTGAAATTGGTTTTGGAAGCATTACCAAACCAAACCTGGGTCCACTTGCTGGCATAATACAGCCAACCTACTGACACTGGTTTGTGGTGAAAGAAAGCGCAGCATTTATCCTAAGGTGCCAGATGTGCAGTCCAGGACAACTCATGCTCAAAAGACCCGAGCTCCTCGAGGGGTTTCAGGGACGTATTTTTAAAGGCAAGGTGAGGGAGGCGAGTTGCAGGGTATGTGAATAGCTTGTGCACAGTTGTCTAATTGGTTGGTGGTGAGGTAACGGTGGTGCCACAGGGGTTAGGTTCTCAGTCCTCAGGTACCAGTGGGCCTGGGGGCTATGTGCTCCCTGATTTTCAAGTGGTTTACTTCTTCCACGTGGCAGAGGTTTTAGCATCTGTAAAACAACTCAGGAAATGTGCATCAGATACTGTTATCTAGGTACTTCAGAGAGGAACTAGAGCAGAGGATATGGGGGAGGGGTCTGTCCCAGGCCCCATAGGATCCTGCTTGGTTATAGAAGGATAGGAAATTCCTAAGGAAAGTTTCAAGAATTCCAAGATTTCTGAGTGAATGCTGAGGAAAGAACACTGGACTTATTCTGGAAGACTTAAGTGTTAGTTTCCACTTTGACACTAACATTTTGTGTGTTATTGGGCAAATTACTTCTCTGAACTTTTTCTCACCTATTAAATGAGGATGTTGAATGGGAACAATAATTTTCAAATTGTGTTCCTAGGGTCCTATGTGTCAATAAGTTGGGGAAATGCTGGAATAAATGACTTAGAATACTTTAGTAATGACCTTCTCAGAACCTTTAATATGCCAATATGCACAATGACTTTCCAGGACAAGGATAACCTGCAAGTTCTCATAAGCAATTTAAAGCCCTTTAGTGGAGGAGGTGGCAGTCAAGCCACTTATGACTTTATTGGTACTAAATGAAACTTGTTCTGGACGTTTAGTTACACAGTTCAGGAAGGTGGAGAGAAGCTAGAGGAGTGTAAAGAAGAGCAGCACCAGTCCTGAAGGTAAAGAAAGTGAGTCCCATGAGAATAAAAATCAATAGAAATGAGGATGTGAAGTTAGAAGGAGAGCTGGATAAAAGGCAAGTTGACTGATATTCACTTATATGAAGGGCTTTAATGAAGAGTTGGAGGTCTTGGAGGACCAATTAAAGGTAGAATGACTTGAAATTTAAATAATAAGAAAAAAATCTTACATGTTTGCTCAGTTCCACGTTTGCTCTTCATGCCTTTGTGTAGCTCAGGATTTCCACCTGGTATCATTTTCCTTCTACAGGAAGGACTTCCTTCACACTTCCTGTGGTGCAGGTCTGCTGGTGAGGTATTCTTTCAGCTTCAGTATGACCGAAATGGTCTTATTTTTCCTTTGTTTTGAAATATAGTTTTACAGAGTGAAGAATTCTAGGTAGACAGTTTTTTCTTTCAGTACTTTAAAGATGTTGCTCCACCGTCTTCCTGCTTTCACCATCTCCAAGAAGAAATCTGCTGTAGTTCTTATTTTTATTCCTCCATATTCCTCTAGCAGCTGCACTCCCCTGCTAGAACCTCCAGTCAAGCTCTCCAGGTCCATCTGCAGGAAAACGTAGGGTAGTCAAGCTTCCAAGATTGCAGACACATCCAAATGTGGTGCTGCATGTGGCAGTCTGCCTTTCTTTAAATAATAAAATAAATGCAATGTCAGAATTCTCTGGTTGCTTTTAAAATTTGCCGTTTCTCACTTGCTTCTTAGCAATTTGATTGGAATGGGTCTTGGTATAGTTTTCTTCATGTTTCTTGACCTTGGGCTTCATTGAGCTTTCTTTGATCCATGGGTTTATAGTAGTCGTCAAATTTGGGAAATTTTAAGCCATTAGTTCTTCAAATAAATTTTCTGTCCGTACCCCTTTCTCTGTTGTCTCTTTTGGAGACTCCAGCTACTTACATTTTAGGCTGCCTGTAATTGTCCTGCAGCTTACTGATTTTTTGGGGTGGGGGTGGGGGGCAGGAGGGAGGGATTCTTTTTACTCTCTGTGTTTCATTTCAGATGGTTTCTATTGCTGTGCCTTTAAGTTCACTAATCTTCCCCCCGAAATGTCTAATCTACTGTGAATACCATTCAGTGTACTTTACATCTTAGACATTATAGTTTTCATGCCCTGAATTTCTATGTGGGTCTTTAAAAAATATTTCCATGTCTCTCCAGAACTTTTGAGCATATTGGGTAAAATACATTTTAATAAATGATTTAATGTCCTTTTCTGCTTGTTCTACTATCTATGTTAGTTTGGGGTCAATTTCTATTGATAGATTAATCTTCTCATCATGGGTCATGATTTCTTGCTTCTTTGCATATCTAAAGATCTTTGATTATGCCAAACATTGTGAATTTCATCCTGTTTGGTGCTGATTATTTTTATATTCCTATAAATATCCTTGAACTTTGTTCTGTGATGCAATTAAGTTACTTTGAAACAGATCTTATATGTCTTGCTTTTATGATTTTTTTAGGTGGGTTCAGAGCTGTGCTCAGTCTAGGACCATTTATTCTCTACTACACGATTTTCCTGGGTACTCTACCCAATGTGTATGAATTATGTGTTTTTCTCTCTGGCTGGTAGAAACAGTCACTATTCACAGTCCTGTGTGAGCACTGGGCACTGTTCTCTAATCCTTCAAGATGGTTTGCCCCCAGCATTGGGTAGTTTCCTTAAGTGTATATGCTTATCGGTACTGTGCTGAATACCCAGGGAACCTCTACAGATCACCCTCTGAGCAATTCTCTCCTTTTTGGTGCTCTGTCTTGCAAGCTCAAACTCCCTTTACCTCCCCAGACTCTCAGTTCAGGGAGTCCATGATCCTCTTTCTGGCTTCCCCCTTCATAGGCTGCAGACTGTAAACTCTCTCAAGGCTGTAATCTGAGGCAATTCTAGGGCTCACCTCATTAGTTAGCTATCTCTGGGATCACTGTCCTTCATTGCCTAATATCCAGTGACTTAAAAATCTTTTTTTCATATATTATGTCTTTGTTGTTATTTCAGTAGGAGAGTAAATCCAGTTCCTTTCACTCTATCTCAGGTAGAAGCAAAAGTCTTTAACTTAAAATTGTAGCAGAAAGTTTAAGTTCAACATAAGCAAATGTTTTTTTCTATGACTATTAGGAAAAAAATCATAGAGATAGGAGACTCAGGGATATTTTGGAGTCCTCGTCTTGGAGGCCTTAATAAAGGGGACAGAACGTGAGGGCAATCTGACTGTGACATCTGTCACCCCACTGATCACGAGGGTTGATTTGGCTGATCTGGCTGGCTAGGCAGGTGTCCCCTTCCTCCCTCACTGCTCCACAAGCATCCCTCCCAAAGCTGCACACTTAGTTGAAGAGGACAACCTTCACTTATAGAGGAGAACCAGCCTTTAGTCAAGGCTACATGAGTAGCTGCACTCCCCTGCTAGAGCCTCCAATCAAGCTCTCCAGGTCCATCTGCAGGAAAACGTAGGGTAGTCAAGCTTCCAAGATTGCAGACACATCCAAATGTGGTGCTGCATGTGGCAGTCTGCCTCTCTTTAAATAATAAAATAAATGCAATAAAGTAGACAAATGACATTAGTAATGGGTGGTTATTTATTAAGATTTCTGTCTGATGTATGTGACAGAAAATAAATTCCAACCTTCAGCAAAAAGAGTCATTTATTGGCTTAATACTTTTCTGGGAAGTCCGAGGAGTTGGGCCAAGCACATCTGTCATTCAAGATATGAATGGCCATTCTAGATCCACACCTTTCCTTAACTCGAGGGCCAACACAGAGAGAATAATCCTCTCCCCAGCAGAAGTAATCTGAATGGCCATTTAAGTCATGTGAACACTGCCAGATTAATTATTGTTTCTAGAGAAATGATTTAAATTACTCTCTGGTTGTTTAGTTTGGATCTTTTAGTTTGGATCTTTCTCAGCATCTCCACACTCCCCTCCAACCCTCCCCTCCCCATGATGGACAGTTTTATTAGAATTACATGCAGTGGGGGAGGGAGGGAGTGGGTAGTCAAACTTTTACCCGTGAAACATGGGAGAGCTATATGAGATGATCTTACAAGATTTCCACCTACTCTAAAAACTCATGATTGTAAGGATCAAAATGAATATAGAAAGGATTTGAAAAATATCAATTATAGGGCTTCAGACAACACACAGTAAATTGATTTCCTTCTTAGGAAACATTTCTTAAAGTTTTATTTTTCTGAATTTTTTAAATTGACATATAGTTGATTTACAATGTTGTGTTGATTTCTGCTGTACAGCAAAGTGACTCAGTTATACACATATATATATTCTTTTTTATATTCTTTTCCATTGTGGTTTATCATAGGATATTGAATATAGTTCCCTGTGCCATACAGTAGGACCTTGTTGTTTATCCTGTTTTTCTGATTTTTTTAAGTAATGCGTGCTTATAACTGAAAATTTGCAAAATTGAGAAAATCTCACTGCCCAAAGAAGACCCCTGATAGCATTTCAGCATATATCCAAATTGTTAAAGAACTTGATCGATTTGAATTAAAAGAAGGCATACCTGAATAAAGTCTGTTGCTACGTCTCTTGATATTTCATGCTTACAGAACAAGTTGAATACCAAATCTTGGCATTTATGCTCCTAGTAACAGTGAGCAGATTTTTCAATTAATTATGGCATGTATGCACTTTTGAAAGTCTTACTCCTTTAATCACTTACTAGTTGCTGCTCTGCATTGTGCGGATATTCAATAAAAATGCACATCATTAATGTCCAGTCACTGCTGCTCTATCCTGCATTACAAAACTTCACTGTGATACACAGCTTATCTTGACATATTTCTGAAAGGTCTTTATATAAAAAGCAATGGTGAGGTATGGGTTGGATGGAAGCCATGGTTAATTTTGTGCTCTTTCTACTCATTCATTCCTGCATTCATCATTCATTTACTCATTTATTCAACAACTTTTTATTGAATTCCTACTATATTCCAGGCACTTACAGGGTAGAAGAGAAATAAATGTGAACAAAACACACATGGTTCCTTTCCTCTCATAGTTGGAAGTTTAATGGGAGATATGGAAAAAAGTAAACAAGTCAATGAAATAATTACAAACTGCGATAAGCGCTATAAAGGAAGCAAACAGTGTTGAGATTTATAAAATTTAGACTAGACAAGGTTCTTTTCTCTTCAAACCATCCATAGCTCTGCATTGCTTATATAATGCAGCCCAACTCCTCAGCATGACATTCCAGGTTCTTTATAATATGGCCCCTACCTGATATTCCCAGCTTCCTTTGCCCCCAACACTCAGACACATGTATATATTCAGCACTCCCTGGACATGTATGTAATGCCAAGGAGCTCAGATTTTGACTTGCTGATGCTGGTACCTTGGAGTAGTTCCAAGTGAGGCAGTGACACAAGCTCAGACAATGTATACTTTGGTTGGTAACTGCAGAGTGGAGTGTGCAGGAGGACCTAGTCAGGTGGGTGGATGCATGAGGATCTGGTAGGAAACATCCGCAGGGCTTCAGCAACAGGATGGCATAACCTGAAGTGTCAGTGGGAGTGACAGATCTACAAGATACTGAAGTGATCCATTCTCTAGGACCTGGCTGTGAGGGCCAGGAGAAGGAGAGAGCAAATGACTCCCAGCCTCCTGGCCTTGAAGAGTTTGGCGAGCTGCCAGCTGAGGCAGTAAAAGTAGCAGTAAAATGGTGTTAAGGTAGTAATACTACTTTAATCAATATATAGATTCTTCCAGAGAAACTCAGAAATAATTTCTTCCTCTGGGGCTCATCAGAGTCTTACAAAAAAAGTACCCAGACTTCTTGCCGGTGGTGTTCTGACATCAGAAGACATGGCAAGAAACGTAATTTCATAAGACTCTAAGCTGGGGTCTCACAAGGGTGTTCTATAGGCTGAATCTGTCTTACAGACCAATGAGCTGTCTGTTTAAAACATAGGAAGTTCCCCCCTGAAATTTCTGATTTCCAGCTTCTCTTAATTAAAAATGAGATCTGCTAAAATGTTCATGACACCGATTGGCTGGAACTGAGGGGGGACTGACTCTCTCTTTCCGAAGACGTCTGCCCCACAAGTTCACCAGGGGCCCCACCGCTCCCTAATGTCCATCTGGACAGCAGATTGAGAAGTCCTCCGTGACTGTTCTGTATAAGGGCTCTTGTGCAGTGCTTGCAGGGACACGTGTGAGACCATGCGGCACACAGGTGAGGTCATAAACGCAGTCATCCTTCTCTGGTTCAGAAGGCTTGGATCTTCCCCCACACCGCCCCTGCAGGTGCCTGGTCCTGGAGTGCCCCGCGCTGTGGCTGCTCTCCCCACTCCTGAGTCTCTCCCCCAGCAGAATGTGCCCTGATGCGGTCAAACCCAACACTCTGCCCTGTAGCAAGGAGTCCTGCAGGTGAACTGCAGCCTATCTATTATTTAAGCACTGTTGGCAATAACACTTTCCGTGATATTAATAGGAACAATTATAAAGCACTTAGTCTAGATATACGACTCCTTCAGTGCACCTCAGGGTAGACATTATTATTCCCAGGCTACAGATGTGGAAACAGAGGTACAGAGAAGTACCTCGCACAGGGTTACACCATGGGTGATTAGGGAGAGAGGAGAATCTAGGTTAAATCCTTAGCACCTACCCTTGAAAAATTTCTTGACAGATTATGTATTCTTAAATAAAAATTATTCCTCTTACATCTATTTTTTTAAACCTTAGTATTATGCATGTTTGGAATTATCTTTAAACAGCCACATCTATCTGGAATTGCTGATTAACTCTACATAGTGGGCCATATGCTTTCCTGTCCTGCCTCTTTGTGCACGTGTTTCTTCTGCTTGGGTTGTGGTCCCCTCCTCCTCCTCCTCTTCACCCATGTGAATCTCTGCTCTGGAAGCTTCCAGTAACAATTTGCATATGCCTCTTTAAAAATTTTTTTTTAATTAATTTAATTTTTTTACTGAAGTATAGTTGATTCACAATGTTGTGTTCTTTCAGTTGTACAGCAAAGTGATTCAGATATTCAGATATATATATACAT
>NW_020173727.1:1067990-1172310 GCF_003031525.2 Neophocaena asiaeorientalis asiaeorientalis | reverse complement strand
ATATATATATATATATATATATATATATATATGTATGTATATGTTCTTTTTCAGATTCTTTTCCCTTGTAGGTTATTACAAAATATTGGGTATAGTTCCCTGTGCAGGTCCTTATTGGTTATCTATTTTATATACAGTAGTGTGTATATGTTAATCCCAACCTCATAATTTATCCCTCCCTCCCCCCACCACCTTTCCCCTTTGGTAACCATGAGTTTGTTTTCTATGTCTGTGGGTCTATTTCTGTTTTGCATATCAGTTAATTTGTATCATTTTTTTTAGATTCCACATATAAGCAGTATCATATGATATTTGTCTTTCTCTGTCTGACTTACTTCACTTTGTATGCTAATCTCCAGGTCCATCCATGTTGCTGCATATGCCTCTTATAGGTGGCAGGGACACATTTTCTGAGGCAGTCTTGATTTCAAATATTTGGTCCTATTGTTATACTTTCTCACAGCTTGTGTCCAGACCACGGATTCTTGATTCAAAATATATGACCATGGTGTGTGTACAGTCCTTTTAATCTCTACTGAGAGTTTGGGTTTTTTTAATCGCACATGAGTCTCCCTTATGAGACAATGAGGTCCTAAGAGCAGAAATCACATCTTACTCATGTTCATGCTGCAGCCCGGCTTAAATGATAAAGAGCATTGCATGGAGTGGGCAGAGTTTGTCTTGCATCCATTTAGATATCAGTTCTCTTTACTTAATAGCATGTTCAGATTCCTTTTTCTCTGTCACCATTAAACCAGCTTGGTTGAAATGACAGAAACTTACTCTGAGGCATCAGAGACTAATGCCGATTTTGTGTGGTACTTAATTTTCAATTGGCATCAAAGACCTCATCCAGAAGCATCCACACAGAAAAGGTCAGTGACTAGAATCCCATGTGTGTGAGGGCAAGTGCATATTAAAATGGACAACCATGGTGAGTTCAGAGCAGAGGTGCTGAACTAGGGGTGATTTTCCCCCTTTCTTTCCCCCTCAAAGCAATGTCTGAAGACGTTCTTGGTTGTTGTAACTTGGGGAGGGACCTTCTACTGACATCTAGAGGGTAGAGGTGAGGGATCCTACAAAATATCCCGTAGTTCACAAGACAGCCCCACAACAAAGAATTTTCCAGCCCAAAATGTCAATAGTTCTGAAGTTGAGAAACTCAGGTTGAGAGGGTTTCCTATTGCTACTGTAACAAATTTCCACAAACACAGTGGCTTAAAACAACACACATTTATTATATTATAGTTCTGGAGGTCAGAAATCTGAATGGGTCTCACTGGGCTAAAATCAAGGTGTCAGCAGGGCTACGTTCCTTCTGGAGGTTCTAAGGGAGAAAACATGTCCTTGCTTTTTCCAGCTTCTAGAGGCCACTCACATTTCGTAACTTGTTCCTCCTGCCCTCTTTCTTCAGCAATGTCAGGCCAAGTTCTCAGGTACCATGCCTCGGGTTCTCCCTCTGCTGCCTCCCTCTTTCACTTAAGGACCCCTGTGATTAGGATGGGTCTATCCAGATAAACCACAATAATCTCCCTATTTTCAGGTCATCTGATTAGCAACCTTAATTCCACCTGTAACCTTAATTCCTCTTTGCCCTGGAACCTTACATACTCATAGGTTTGGAAATTAGGATGTGGGTATCTTTGGGGGCCATTATTCTGCCTACCACAGAGGTCTGTCCATGTCCTAC
Organism: Neophocaena asiaeorientalis asiaeorientalis; assembly: GCF_003031525.2. Lineage (NCBI taxonomy): Eukaryota > Metazoa > Chordata > Mammalia > Artiodactyla > Phocoenidae > Neophocaena > Neophocaena asiaeorientalis. Next base: position 1,170,620 of record NW_020173727.1, on the reverse strand, counting down.
AAGTATTGGCCACAACACAATCCTAAATCAAATGCATTTACTGGCTTTATCAAGACCAATTTTTCAAGTCATTTAAGTAATGCCCAAATACCATGATATGATTTTAAAATAATTATGTGTGGACGGCTCAAGATATATAATTGATTTCATTCCCCTTCAATTATAGTTACTTACTGATCAAGGCCTACCATATGACCTCCTATGGCATTATTTCCTGAGCTGTAGGACTTGTTAAGGGCTCTGGGCTCAACTATACTGGCCTCCCAGTGTCAATACCTGGTAAGAGGTTTACACACAAGCATCAATAGCCAAAAGGAACTCAAGATGTCTTTTCGTTAAGTGCCAGATGCCACAACTCTCAGTGTAAAGATAGGAATCCAAGAGAGGCTTCACTCCCCTTCCCTGAAGATGTAAGACCTCAGCCTAAATTTCCCACCCAGTTACAGGCAGAGTGGAGGTGGAAGAGAAGGAACTCTGGCTGGGCCTGCCGAGAGACTGAGGCCCCGCCCAGGTCTGCCTGCCAAAGGACCCATCATTGTCTGCTCCCTTAGATCAACTTAGAAAATTAGGTTAAAAAAAAAAAGCTAACATAAGCTTAGGTAGATATTGGAGAGTTAGATTACCCTTAGGAGGCGTGTTGGAATTTGGGGGCCTTCAGCAAAAGGATTGAGGTTACCAGTGGCGGTACAGAATGGGCGGTGGAGAGTACTGGTATTGGAATCAGAAGGTTCTGTGTTCTGGTGCTGGCTCACCTCCGCCTGGGAAAGCTGCCTTATATAGCTTTCCAGGATCTAAGCCACTGTCCTGCCCCCTGCTGTCCTACAGCGTGGTGTTCCAGCCCCCTTCAAGCAGGGCAGGTGCATGCAAATTACTATTCCCTACAGAAAATGCACCTGCAGGTCGGTGGTCATTATTTTAGGAACACAGTAGGAACATTGCTCTGATTCCAGGCACTCTCCAGCTTTTGATAGTAAGGCCTGAGTACCGGGCATGTCATAGAGGCTGTGGTGCTATTGTTTCCTGGGTTGCCATGTGAGCCCAGAGGAATATTCTCTTGGGAGCCAGTAATATGATTTATTTGAAAGAAAGTCTATAATGAACATGTGCTTCAAATGAAAGAATCAGGATGGTACTGCCAGGGTTCGGCCGGTTACGCTAATGCTCTGCAGGGTGGTAGCTTGAAATTGCTTTTACTAAGGGAATGGAACACAGAGTGGAGAAATGGAGCCTGCTGGCAGCCAGAGGTCTCCTATCTCTTCACTTTCTATTTGCAAGCATCTGGGATGCCAGCTACGATTGGCAGGGTGTTGGTGCTGGCCTGGCAGGCTGACTGGGCCTGGAGAAGTGCCTTCCCTGCATCCCACAGTCTGCCTGAACTTGCTTTCCCCGGCTCTCTTTCCTCTCTCTGGGTGAGAGTCAGGAAAGAAGAACAGACCCCATTGTCCCCACAGTGCCAGGGTGATGCAGGTCACGCTTTAGTTAAGAGACCTGGTGACAGGTGGAATGGCTGTGTCCCACTGGCGCTAACATACACAATGCCGTCAACCTGAAGGATTCCAACAGGCTCTGGGTGGACACTGGCCTCACCACGTAGGTGGATGACCTTGTTGGCAACATAAAAAGCATTTTACCAAGTGAGTGAGTGACCCAGAGATGGCCTGGGGACCGCAGAAGGTATGGATGTTGCCATTTGCAGCATATCTTGGCCCATGAAGTTTTGGAAAATGTCCAAAGCCCCCATGTGCTCCCATCAACCCTCCCTGCACTATATGGAGGTGTATTCATCCCCTACAGCCACTGCAACAAATTAAATCAGATTTAGTGGCTTAAAACAACACACATCTATTCTTTTACAGTTCTGAAAGTCAGAAAGCGAAAACCAAGATCTTAGCAGGGCTGTGTTCTTTCTGGAGGCTTCAGAGGGGAATCTATTACCTTCTCTTTTTCAAAATCTAGAAGCCATCTGTATTCCACTCCACTCCAGCTTCTTGCTTCTGTCATCGCATCTGCTACAGACTCTGAGCCTCCTGCGTCTCTCTTGTCAGGACCCTTGTGATTACATTGGGCATAATCTCCCCATCCAGAGATCCTTAACTTACTCATATCTGCAAAGTTCCCTATACTGTAAGGTAAAAGGTTCCAGGACTGAGAGCTGAACATCTTTGGAGGGCTATTTCTCAACCTACTGCAGGGGGACCACAGCTGGTGGTGGTGTGGGACGGGGGGACCGCACCAAACCTTGCCCCATCCAGCCCAGCAATGCCTCCTTCAGTGTGGCGGCACCGGACACCATGTCAGAGGGCAGCTCTGGACCCCACTTGCTAGGATAGGCCTACCCTAGCCACTTTCCATGACCTCTCTACTGAACCTGAGGCTGCTCATCTTTACTCTGCTGGCAAGTGACCTTGCAGCTCCTTCTCTCCTTTCGGACTTTTTCTTCATCACTAGAGTGATCAGGTTGTGCCATTTCCATTGTTCTATCCTTGGATTCTCTTATCCACATCCCACTTATTCTCCTTGTGGCCCTACTCAATTGAACATTTTCTCCAGAAAGCTTACCATGGCCCAAGAAGTTCTGTGAAGTTTGAAAACATTAATGTTACAACAGAAATGCAGAAATATACCATGTCTTGAAGCCAAAGATAAAATCTGAGGGTAGCATGTGGGAACAGGGATGAGGTCTCAGTGCTTTGGGCATGATGACCAAGGGCAGAGCAGAAGTAGAACCAGTGGGACAATTTGGGGGCAGGAAGCAGAGATTTGTCATAGGTGAGGGTGCCTCAGGGTGAGACCTGCTTAAGAAAGACCTGAAAATGAATGAGAAACCCCCAGGGGATGCTGATGAGACCTCTGCTCAGGAAGTGTTGTCTCTGGGACAGATGAGACAGTCACTGCTTAGGGCAGCTGGCGGGGGTGGGGGTGGGGTCCCAGGAGGACAGATTATGAACCCAAGACAAGACCTGGACCAACCAGAGAAGATCAGGAACGTGGGAGGGTGAGTTTTCTCACTTATTAGTGGAATCCATCTTTTACCATGTGTATTAGTTTCCTGAGGCTGCTGTAACAAATTCCCCAAAACTCAGTGGCTTAAAAGAACAGAAATTTATTCTCTCACAGTTCTGGAGATGAGAAATCTGAAATCAGTATCAGTGGGCTGGTATCAGGCATAGGACTGTGCTCTCTCTCAGCACTTTGGGGAGAATCTGTTCCTTGATTCTTCCAGCTTCTGGTGGCAGCCGGCATTCCTTGACTTGTGGCTACTTCAATCTCTTCCTCTGACTTGTAACTACGTCAGTCTCTGCCTCTATGGTCACATTTCCTCTCCTCTGCGTGTGATCTCTCACTGTGCTCTTTTATAAGGGTACTTGTAATCACATTTCGAGCCCATCCTGATAATCTAGGATAATCTTCCTATGTCAAAATCCTTACTTTAGTCATACCTACAATGATTCTTTTTCCTTATAACATTTACAGGTCTCAGTAGTTAGAACCTGATATATTTGTGTGACCAGTTTTCAACACATGACACCATCTTTACACCAGCCTTGTCAGTGGCCATCAGCAAGGAAGGGGGATAAGTGACTGCATTTCCAGCCTCTCATCATAGCTGTGACCTTTGTAAAATCAATCACGAGGTGAGTGCCAATGATGATGACCCTAACATTCTTAGAGAAAAATGCACAGAACTTTCCCAGGCTAAGAAGACAGAGGATGTGTCTATGGACTTATGGCATGGGTTCCTTGTTAAGTACACCATGAAACCCTCAATGTACCAACTTTTTGACAGATGATGGAAGACAGATGACCTGTTCTAAGAATTCCTTTTCTTTGGTTCTTTTCTCTTCTGGTCACTGTTTTCAGAGATAGTGTCATGGGAGGAAAAACTGTGGAAGCAACTGAAGACCTAATGCCATAGGCAACTCTTCTGTTGTAAACACAGGGCCCTCAGATCCAGATCCTACCAATTCCCAAGGCTTTTTTCCTCTCTCTCTCTCTCTCTTACTCTTTCTCCCTCTCCCTGTACATGGCTGAGTGGTGAGATTTTTAATAAGAATTTGTAATTGAAATACATCAATTCAAAGTCTCAGTATCAAAATTTGTTGCCCTTTTCCCCTCTATTTGACATTGGGAAAATCACTACCCCTTTCTAGACCTCAGTTTGCTCCCTTGTAATTTGAAGGGAATGAACAGAGAGGGCAGAGGCAGGAACGGATGTCTAATGTGAAAAAAGACTGTATAAGGTAGTGGAGAAGCTCAAGCCTGAGAACCAGGCAGCCCTGAGTTAGAAACCTGCCTCTGACACTCTGCTACTCAGGTGCTCTTGAGCAAGTTGCTTTCCCTTTCTGAGTCCCTGGCTCCTCATCTGTAAAATGGGAACGACAGTTGGTGTGAGGATTGTTTCTGGGTTGAAATGTACCACACAAAAGGAGATAGTAAGTCCTAATCCCTGGTACCTGTGAAGGTGACCTTATTTGGGAATGGGGTTGGTGCTGCTGTAAGGTGTTAAGATGAAGTCATACTGGAGTAGGGGGGCCCCTAATCCAACATGACTGGTGTCCTTATAAGAGGAGAAGACACACAGGGAGAAGATAGTCATGTGACGATGGGGGCAGAGATTGGGGTGGAGTATCTACAACCCAAGGAATGCCTGGGACTACCAGAAGCTGGAAGAGGTAAGGGAGGTTCCTCCCCTAGAGGCTTCAGAGGGAACATGGCCCTGCCAACACCTTGATTTCAGACCTCTGGACTCCAAAACTGTGAGAGCATAAACCTCTGCTCTGTTAAGCCACTCATTTTGTGGTTGTTTGTTATAGCAGGCCTAGGAAACTAATACAGTTGTCATGTCTACTCAGGCTCCTCTTGTCTGTGACAGTTTCTCGGACGTTCCTTGTTTTTGATAAACTTGGATTTTGTAGTGTCCTTCTAGTGGAATTCGTCTGATGATTTTCTCATGATTGCACTGGGGTTATGTATCTTGGGGAGGAAGACCAGAGGTAAAGTGACGCTCTAATCACATCACATCAAGGGTTCATACTATCAATATGATTTATGACTACTGGTGCCGACCTTCACCACCTGGCTGAGGTAGTTTTGTCAGCTTTCTCTACCACAGAGAGAAAAGCTTATTCTCCCTTTTCCTCCTGTGCTCTCTGGAAGGAAGTCACTATCTGCAGCCCACACTTCAGAGATGGGCAGTTACAATCCACATCCTTGAGGGTGAAATACCTACCAACCTTATTTAGAATTCTTCTGTATGGAAGAGTTGTCTCTTCTTCTCTGTTTATTAATTTATTTAATGATTTTAATATGAATATGGACTCATGGATATTTATTCTACACTGTGGATTATGATCCAACATTACTTTATGTTGTTGTTCCAAGTTGTTCCAGCTTGGCCATGGGGGCTCTCTCAGTTGGCTGCTCAGTCCTTTTGAGATACCCCCATCACTGTGGGGTTTTTTCCTTCCCAAGAACTCCCTTATTTCTGGCACTACAAGATGCTCCAGGCTCATCTTGTATATTTCCTGCCCCAGCCGTAGAATCAGCTCTGGATAAACCCTGGCTTTTTGAATTAGAGAATGATATTAGAAATCACTGTGTGCTCATTGCTACTGGAGTGTCACAGCTTTTAGTCCCTCTTAGCTGACAGAGCAAGAAAATATATGTGTGCTTACTAACCAGCGTTTTTCTAAGTTGCTGTTGACCTTAGATTTGGTACTTCTTGGATTCCTCCTCTTTATATTCCTAATAGGAATAGATATTGTTGGGTCCAGACAAAAGGGTGCATCAGCAGGACAAGTCTATTAAAATGCACATAATGAATGAGTCTGAATGCGCTTTCTTTCTTTATCCTAATTATCCATGTTTGTCAAGTCTGCACTCTTATAGCCTCCCTAGTGTACCTCATAAGGTCCTACCTTGGGACTTAGACTTACGTTGTTCATTTTACCTACCACGCCTGGCTGGCCCTTTACCTTCTACTTATCCAAATTTTCCCCATTTTTCTAGGTCCAACCTGGGTGGTTGCGTGGGTGTGTTCCATTATCATGATTCATCAAATTGTACATCTAGGATTTGCACAAATTTTAAAATGTTGGCTATACTTCAATAAAACGTTTATTTAAAAAGATACCTTTGATCTAGGTAGAAGGCATCAATGACTTTGCTCCCATGAGGTTGTAAGTAAACTTCATGATACTAAACATAAAACTTATTCTTAGGCATCAGTTAAAATATATTTGTCTTGGGTCTTTCCTGGTGGCGCAGTGTAGGCCACAACAGGGAGAGCCCCGCGTACCCCAAAAAAAAAAAAAAAAAAAAAAAAATATATATATATATATATATTTGTCTTTAAGAAACCCCATCTCAAGCTGGTTTAAACAAGGACTTTATTATCTCAGGTTACAGGAAGTTCTGAGGTAGGTGGACTTCAGGCACAACTAATTTGTTGGCCCACTGATGGCATTGAGGACCTAGGTCTGTCTGCTCAGGCCCCCCGGACGCTGACTGTGTCCCAGTGCCAGCAGCCACATTGAAGCATCACTCCCAGACCTTTCAATACTCAGAGTGTCTCTTCCTGTGGCTCCCCCTAAAGAGCAAGGGAACCTTCTCAGCAGCTTCCCCCTCTCAAAAAAGTCTTCCCTTCACACCCCCTGAGTCAGAATTGAAAAAGGGAAGGGAAGAATCTTGGTATCTTTGTGTCAGTAACAAATGCTGTCACTCCTCCTAAGGAAGGAAAACTCTTTCGGGCAGGTGAACATATGAGGCTCACATTCCAGGGATTTTCCTCCTAACCGCCCTCAACAATTTATTTGTTGGCTCTTCTCTGCCATGTCTTCTGGTATTGCTGGAATCTGGTTTGAGTGGCCATCACCTTCTGGACCTGCTGGAGGAGGTGGGCAGTGAAGGGTCAAGCAGTACCCGTTATGAAGGAGGTTGCACGCCCCTGGTGCCCTGGTGGTTATTATGGACCAGGAAACAGCTTCAGCACCCCAACCAGGGCTGCATTGTTGGTAAAATAGACCCTAGACCTGGGCTCCTGGCCCAGGATTTTAGAGGTGGGCTCCGGGCCACTGAAGTGTTCCTTCAAAGTATTTAACACAGTTCTGATTTTATATTTTTTGATGATTAATTGATTAATATCTTTCCCCCACTATTCTGTAAATTCCCCAAGACTAAGGAATATGCCATCTATTTTGCTCAGCTTTGTACATCCAGCATCCAGAGTAGCTTCTGGAACACATGGGGGTTCACCACTATTGCTTGAATCAGTGAATATGGTGGAAAGGGTATAGGTTTTGAGATCAAACCAATATGGGTTCAGTGCCTAACCCAGGAGGACCTTTCAGTTTCCGGCTTTGACCAGGGCCATTGAACCTCTCTGAGCCTCCAAATCTCCATCTGTAAAACGAGGAGAACACTACCTACCCTTTAGGAGAGCTATGTGTTAAGCTCTCACACATGTTAGTGTGTCCCTTATTTTTCACTCCCCTGACCCCAAACACCCCACCAGACTGTTTCTTTATAAATCAAGTGGGGACCAAAGGCTTATCTCATAGAATGGTTATGGAAATTAAATAAAGTAAAATTTGTGAAAGAAGGTGCTATGTAAAAGTTGGTGCTAAAATTACGAGGGCCGTCATTTAAAGAGGAAGGTAGAAGAGTCCTGAAGTCTATGTCTACCTCACAAGATTTTCCAAAATACACAAACCTTCTTACCCTGCAATTGATTTTGCTCTGTGTCATTTAAAGACCTCAGTGGCATTTTTTGAGGGTAGATTATGCAAAGCTGTATTGACTATTTAAAAAAAATTTTTTATTAGTTATCTATTTTATACATATTAGCGTATACATGTCAATCCCAATCTCCCAATTCATCCCACCACCACCACCCCCGCCCCACTGCTTTCCCCCCTTGGTGTCCATATGTTTGTTCTCTACATCTGTGTCTCTATTTCTGCCTTGCAAACTGGTTCATCTGTACCATCTAGATTCTACCTATATGTGTTAACATACAATATTTGTTTTTCTCTTTCTGACTTACTTCACTCTGTATGACAGTCTCTAGATCCATCCACATCTGTACAAGTGACCCAATTTTGTTCCTTTTTTATGGCTGAGTAATATACCATTGTATATATGTACCACATCTTCTTTATCCATTCGTCTGTTGATGGGCATTTAGGTTGCTTCCATGACCTGGCTATTGTAAATAGTGCTGCAAGGAACATTGGGGCGCATGTGTCTTTTTGAATTATGGTTTTCTCAGGGTGTATGCCCAGTAGTGGGATTGCTGGATCATATGGTAATTCTATTTTTAGTTTTTTAAGGAACCTCCATACTGTTCTCCATAGTGGCTGTATCAATTTACATTCCCACCAGCAGTGCAAGAGGCTTCCCTTTTCTCCACACCCTCTCCAGCATTTGTTGTTTGTAGATTTTTTGATGATGCCCATTCTGACTGGTGTGAGGTGATGCCTCATTGTAGTTTTGATTTGCATTTCTCTAATAATTAGTGATGTTGAGCAGCTTTTCATGTGCCTCTTGGCCATCTGTATGTCTTCTTTAGAGAAATCTCTATTTAGGTAGGTCTTCTGCCCATTTTTTGGTTGGATTGTTTGTTTTTGTATTGACTATATTTAAAAAATTTTTTGTATCCTTAATACTCTGGCATTTGGTGCCTTGATCTTGGAGAGACTGCCCCTCCCAGTGCCAGCTAATTCCTAAAAATAGCAAATGATTTCCCCAAGAGTGCACCTGTCATATACAAACCAACCAACCCAGAGCCCACACATACATCATCTCCTTTACCAAACTTGCACACAACAAGTCAGTATTCCTTCTGCCCTTAATCACCCTAGAGCCAGGTGCCAGACACCTAGAGACCACCCACACAGCCCAGAGACTGCTGAAATTCTTCAAACTTTCCCATCCTAAGTTTACTCATTGTACCTACCCTGCCTGGCCCATCCCCTCTGGGGAAAACCCTAATAAACGCTCTGGGCCATGTTCTCTTCTCTTGCCTCTTCTGCCTCCTAACCTACCCTGGTGCTTCTCATGTGGCCCTTCATGGCATGGCATGGTGTACCTCTTGTTTCTAGGGATCCATGAGTATAAATTTCTTCCTCTGTGACAGTCTTGTCTGTGTCATACCTGACTAAAGCAAACCTGGGTACATTTTAACACAGAAATAGACCCCAGGACCGAAAGCTCTGGGTGGGTGTGGGTGGAAGGGTGTGCGTATGTTGGAGGGAGGATAACAAAGAACCCCCTTCTCATCTTCTTAGAGGACATTCAGAGTGGCAGAGGCTACGTGGACAGTGGCCTCAGACCCTGGGAAGGGTTCATGAATTTCTTGCTGATGCACAGAAGACCATCTGTACTACTCAGAAATATGTGGAAAAAATATTATTTAATACTCTCGAGACTTAACTGGAATCAAATTTGCAGGAATTTCCAGTAAAAGGGTCAGAAAAGAAAACATTCTGTTGAGTATCTACATTGTGCTTGTGTCAGGGACACAACAGCCTCCCAAAGAAGGTACTATTTAGCCTTTTGTTACAAATAGTGAAACTGGGTCATGGAAGTCCATTGCCCAGCTTGTAAGTGGTGAGGCTGGGACTGGGGCACATGTGTGTTGCTCCAAGGCCTCCCTGACCCCATCCACCTTTTGTCTCTAGACCAGAGTGACGTCATCAGATGTGCACACAGGGACAAGGGAGCCTGAGGTCACCCCCGTCCTTTGGGCAGTGGGGGTGGAGAACAGAAGTAAAGAAGAGAAAGGAATAAAGAAGAGAAAACCCTATAGTCCTATCATCCTACCACCCAGATATCTATGCATCTATATCTAATGTGTGTGTATTTATAAACTTGGAAGTATACTGTTTATTTTATACTACAAAACATATACATACACACACACACAAAAACAATTGGAGTTACACTATAATATTGGCATTTAACTACCTTTTTTAGCAGCATTTTACACAGTTGGATGGTAGTATTATTTTGCATAAATCAATACTTTTCAAGTTTGGCTGTGCTTCATAACAGCCTGAGGAGCTTAAACCTTTTTGTAAATTCCTGGGCTCTTTCCCACATGCTACTATGTCAGAATTTCTAGGTTTGAACGCTGCAATTTCACAAGCCTCCCTGCTGGTTCTGACATAGCCCAACCTGCTGTGACCCATTTGCAGAACCACTGGTGTCCGTGTGCCGTCGTGAGCAGTAGGAAGTAGCAGAGGGCTCGGGACCACCTGCAGCATGTGGTTAGAGCAGAGGAGCCAGGAAGGCCCCCCTGGCTGAGCTTCCGGCTTTCTCCTTGAGTGCATCCCACAGTCAGCCTCCTGGAGCTGACACGGAAGAGAGGACTCTGGAAAAGAGGAAAGGTTTATCGAAATGAATAAGTGCCGGGGTCTTCCTATGTGTGACCTCATTTTGATAACTCCTCACAGGACCTATAGCCCACACTCCACCCTGTTTCTCACCTTCCAACGAATACCACCACAGATGTCCTTCCCCCTACCCCTTTTTATTCTGTGAGCATCTCTGATCATTTCTTTCATCCTCTTCAACTCTTTCCCAAGGGCTGGACCCTGCTGCTGTGTCTGGGTCTGCTGAGGGGACAATGGCATCATGGCCAACTCCAGCTGAGTGGCTTCCTCACAGCCTCACAGATGCCCCTCAGATGTCAGTTCTAATCCTGTCCCCGGGGACTGAGCAAATCTCTACGCCCTTGTGAGTAAACACACAGTCCCAGATCAGCAACAGTAATCTCACCTGGAAGTTTGTTAGAAATGCAGAATCTCAGGCTGAATCCAAACCTGCATTTTCACAAGATCACAAGGGATTCCTATACACACTGAAGCTCTGTTCTAAGGGGTAACGTCTTCTAAAGAGCAAAGCTGCTTCCGGTGCCCTACACTCAAGGGCCTGATTTGAGGGGTGAGATCAGAGGCTGCAAGTTCAGGCAAGGCACTGAGAGGCCCAGTAAGGGCACCCGGACCTGCAGCTCCATCACTGGATTGGCCTGGAGATCCCCAAGTTTAAGGTGAGGAATGAAGCAATTCTCCAAGAGGGTGTCAAGCCCCAGCACTTCCTGGAGGCCTCCAGCTGTGCTGGCTCATGCCCTTGGTGACACCTGGCTGCTATTGTTAGGGGAGAATAAGGGCAAGCAGGGACAGTGGCACTGCAGATACTGACTAAAAAGGCGAGGCTCCTATCTGTATTTGGAATGACAGGCCAGATTCTGTTTTGGAAAGAAACAATGGCTCTCTTTTCACTGGATGTTACAGGATTTCAATGTCAGGAACCAGCCAGATAGGCGAGGGGATGATTAAGAGACAAAATGCAAGGCATTGTGTGTACACCACACTTAGTCCAGCCCTGAAAGCATTATTGTAACAGCCTTTGTTCACATAGTCCCAGCCTGGGCCCTACCACCTTCCTCAGAAATACTGTAGGCCTTGGACATGCTGAGGTCTATTCATCTTCTCCAGAAAATGGGGGTGAAGCTACAGCAAACTCTGATGGAGTCTTGGGAGGGGGAGTGGGGAGGGGGAGATGAAGGGGCAAAGGACATGTGGACAGAAGAAGGTGACAGTGAGGGTTGGTTAGGTCATAGACCACAGCAGATCAAGGAAGAGATGTTGGGAGCCAGATCCATATATGTTGTCCTGGGGCTTTGAGGAGAGAGAAAGAAGAGGGCAGATGAGGGCAGGGAAATGTCACCACTGGTTCACACCATGAGACAGGATATCAGGAAGCCCGAGTTCAAACCCCATACCCCTTGGGGCTATGTGGCTTGGACATTTTGCGTGCCCTTTTTGAGTCTCATTTTCCTCACCTCTAAAGTGCAGATACTGACGTGTGCCTCTTGAGGGGATGTGACAATGAAATTAAATGAAATGGAGCATGAGAAAGTATCTAGCATACTTGGCACAAAAATCATGAGTTCTAGTTCAGAAAGATGTCGCTTTCTGCTGCCTCTCAACTAATACACACCACCACCCCCAGCCCTGCCGGTTTCACCCTCTAAGAAAGGTTCAAGTTGTGATTCCCAAAAGCAGTGTGTGGGGAGGGCGCGAGGCAAGTCTGGTGGTAGTCAGAAGACTATGGCAATTATCCTAGTGGTAGTTAATTATGGTCTGAGCTAAGGCGGGGCGTGTGTGAATGGAGAAAAGGCAGCGATTTTAAACAGGATCTGATGTCACCAAATTTGCATTTTAGAATAATCACTTTCAAGCACTCTGAATGACTAGGCCTGTGTTTTCTCCCCTTGAATTGTTTTATTGTTTCACTTGAATTGTTTTACTGTCCAATCCCTGTTTCACTGATTCTTGCCCTCACCTGGCAATGAAGGACAATTCCTTCCTCTCAGTTTCCAGAGAGTGTTGTTCAGGAACAGTTCTGTCTGCTATCATACTGGGTCCTGGGTCAGCCCTGTCTCGGAGGGTGGCAAGGTGGACCGTCTTCTTTCCGTGGTCATTATGGGACTCTCTTCCTCAGAACCCTGGCCCGAAATGCTACACACAGTGAGCTTTCCTGTGAGGTCTTTCCAATTCCTCATGAGAGGTTCGTCTCAACTCCACCTGGAGCCGCTACTTCCTTCAAACAGGCTTGGTGTTGCAGCCGGGGCCCCTCGTCTTTCTGGCCATCCCCACCCAGGCCTTTGGCAATGTGAGGACTGGCAGTACCTCCTTCCCCATCTATATTCTATTTTGACGGGGTGGGGGGCAAAGCAGCCCTGATGGGTTTAAACTGGAGTTGCTAAGGTGGCAAACACAGTGACGGATACCACAGGACTCCCAAGTTGCTCTCCTCTGAAGAACCAGGCCTGTGTTACTGGACCATGATGGGCACCCAGCTCTTCCCTTTAGTGGGAGTTCACTCTCTCTCATGGCAAGAGCAGGCTCACCACCACCCCTCTCCTAGACAAGCGCAGATGCTGCTGTGTCCCAGAGGTGGGCCCTGCTAGGGTTGACGCTGGGTGTCTAGTGCAGCTCTATGTTCAGATCTCATCCCTTCCTTTGACTTGGAGGATTACTCTCTGCTAAGGGACCTTCAACTCTCATTGGTCAGGGATGCTGCAATTCCCAGTCTCAGTGTTCTCCCCAACTAGGTCAGAGCTACTCAGAGATGGATGAGCCAGGCAGGCATAAGGGAGTGCTGGGAGGTGCTGGCTGGGGGATGCTGAGGGGAGGTGCTGAGGGGTACTGCCGCCTCATCTCTCCCTAGCTTTCCAGTGGAGGATGATGAGGGGTTCCCGACTCTAGCTCGCTTTTACTTCTGGCATACCCCCTGAAAGCTGCCTTTCTCCTGCTGACTTCTTGCTCTTTAAGAAAGGAAATTCACCAGAGGTTTATATAATAGTACTCTAATGTACACCAGATTATTTGGCTACTCGGCTAGTTTGAACTCAGTGAAATTCATCTCATTTGATGGCCTCACTAACTTCTTTATTTTGGGGGCAGAAGATTGAGATAATTCAATATATTATAGCTTCCCCTGTTATAAATTTTAAAGATGAGATTTTTTTTTTTTTTTTTGGCGGCACCGCACAGCATGAGGGATCTTAGTTCCCCGGCCAGGGATCGAATCAGCACCCCCTGCAAAGGAAGAGCAGAGTATTAACCACTGGACCACCAGGGAAGTCCCAAGATTGGAAACTTTTAAGAAAACTGACGGGCTTTCTCCATCTGGGGTAGACGTGCCTCATTAGTTTATTCATTCAACAGATTTCGAAGTGCCTCCTTTTCATACCTGAACTCCCTTATTGAATGTGAGACTATACACATGCACAATGTCCAGCACCACGATGTCCTTGAAGAAACCTCCTTTGTTTCCCCATGTGGCCTGGAGAATTCTTCTTGCTGTGATGTCTTCTCCTTTACCCTAAACTCTGAGCCTCATAATAACCTAAAGGAGAAAGCAAAGATTCACCTACTTATTCTCCTTTCTTCCCAAAGTGCCGATCTTGCCAAACTTTCTATTATTCATTCACAACTTCTTCCCAAAGCTAGTTGCTCAAGCCACCTGACAGGTAGGTAGGAAGAAGCCCACATGTTCATGGTCTTCTAGGGGATCACTCATCACAGTTTGATAACATTTAGGGAAATGAATTGTTCTAGTCAGACAAGGCACAGTGATGCACTCCAGTTAAGTCAAGGAAAAAGAGGGTTATTATAAGGACAGATGTAGAAGGAACTGAACAACTGTCAGGATCCAAGATACTGCCGTGGATAGGTTCCTCCAAGCTGTGTCCTCTCTCTCTCTTTCTTTGTCTCGGGCCTCTCTCCCCACTCCTCTCTCCATTTGCATTTCTCTGTACAACTACCCCATTGTCCTTTCTCTATCAGTCAACTTCCTCTGCTTACTCATGGGTCCTGCTGTCTTATGGGCTTGAAAGTGTCCATTGTGACCTCTCCCATTTGAATCATATGAAATTTGGGTTTCAATTCCCCCTAAATGACTCAGTCTCTTGTCCATAGTATGCTGACCAGTCTGTGGATGAGCCCCCATGGATTGGGGGTCTACCTTGGTCTAATCCGCTTTGGCCAGGAGGTGCTAGGCCACATGGGACCAAACATTGGCCTGAGTATTAACGGCTGTGCAGGACAGTGTCCTTCAGAAAAGACTGGTAGGCACACTAAAGGGAGCCCAGGCCAGCATTATTCCTGCTATGGTGAGGATCTGAGCTTTTCTCTCTCCATTTCAAGCAAAGGAAGGTGGTCTCCAGGGCGGGTGGAATCTGAGGCAGGGAATTGCTGAGGGCACAAACTTCCCTCAGAAAAAGCCTGGTGATTTGTAAGGAAATGCCGCTATTCTTTAAAAGAAACAATAAAAGAATGTGCTAAGGATCTCCTGTTATGTCTACTAAGAATGACCCTTTGTGGACTCTGAAATTGGGAGCAGGTAGAGAGGCAGGTCAAGAAGGCGTTGTTTCTCCTTTAACTTTCACCCAACTTTGTCCAACGAGGACTATTTGGCTGGCTTTCCGTGGGCTAGTCACAAGAGAGAAGCAAGTGTAGTTCTCCTCTATTTTATACCTAAGGAAGTTAGGAGGGGGTGTGTCTTGAGAAAGAGCTAATTGAATCTGGATGGGGAGCAAAGGAAAGATTGTTGGAGGTCAAAACAGGGGGTGCACAAAAAGAAAACACTCTCTTGGTGGGGAGATAGATCCTTCCCTGGGAAGGTGTGATCATCTTAGTCTCTGGAAAGAGGACCCCTCAGTCCTACCTGGTGGAGTTTAATCTGACCGGCTTGAATGTGGGAAGATGATGCTGAGCATGCTCAGCTCAGCTCCACTCTCTTTCTCCTGGGCTTGGGCTGTCCACAGGGTACAGAAGTTTTCTTCTGCTCCTTTATGTCTCCCCTGCACAGCTAACTCCCTGCTGTAGGAATACCTGTCCTGGGTCAGTGCTTCCAGGAACCTGGTGGGTATATCAGGCAGGGTGACCTAAGTGCTGCAAGAAACAACTTCTGAAAATTTCTTAGCTTCACCCTTTTCTAAGTCCTCAGAGTTCTTTCCATTCAGCTTGCAGATGGAGTTGGAGAGAGCATGGGAAGTTTTTATGGATCATGCTAAAAGGGAGCACATAAGGGTGTTGTTTTAATTTCCCTTCTGTCATCCTTTGTTTTATTTTATAATCTGTTCAAAGCTCTCATGGGAAGAGAGAGGCTATTTTTGGACCCCTCAGCTCCAACATTTGGTGCAGGTCCTTGGAACATTGAGGAATAAAACATAGGAGTTGAATAACAAATTGGGAGGGAATTGGACTCTAATTTTCCTCGACCCTTAAATCACAAGGGGAAGAGAATATGATTTGAGACCTTAAATCCTTTGGACTTTAATATCTTTGGACTTTAACTTAATCATTGGCTTTAATCATTGAAATTTAATTTCTTCCCAGAAAATTCGTGGTGAGAAGGGGTTGATATTCAAACTTGGAACATCTTGTAATTGGTATTTTATTGCTGGAGTATCTTACCGTCATTTAATTTCTTTGTAGAACATATAATGATCTATATTTAGAGTGACGATATAATTTATCACCCAAACTAGGATAGTTTTGAGAGAGAAAGGAGGCTCTGTTAATAATTATGCTGGGACAACAGGCATAAACCTATACTGTTTGGATTGAACTGGGCTGTACAGTCACTCTAGCTATATTGGACAATGTGGAGGGACATCATTAGGAAAGAGAAATGGAATAGGGAATTAATTTCCAGCAATGTAGAGATTTAATTAATGGAGATTTTCTGACTCATGTAGGAACCCTCTGGGGATCAATTCTAACTTGTCCACCAGTGGTCCCAGGAGGATCCACAAAGGAGCTGTACCAGTCAGGGGCCATCCAAGGGAAAGAGGAGCCATTGTAGATATTTCAAATAGAAGGGTCTCAGTGCAGGGAATTGGGTACACAGGTGCTGGAGAGCTTAAATAGCAAAGAAGAATTGTAACATAGAGATTAATAACTGCAGAAAGCAGCTACCATCCCTCAGACTGGGGGAACAAGAGGAAAGACATGGAGTTACCCTACGAGTTCAGAGGAGGACCCCCAGGGCAGATGCTGGGATTCCTGGGTCAAGCTCTATGCACCCGAGGAGAAGTGTGGTCTGAATCCTGCTAGTAACTCTGAGGAGATGATGAAGCTGATGATTGGAAGACAGGAAATGAGCCCCCCATACTCCCCAAGATGTGTTCTTTTTTTACAATATCCTGCCCATCTCCCTTTGGTGGACCCTACCTAACAAGAAACAACTGTCAAAGGAATTGGGAAATGTGGTTTGCAGAGTCCCCGCCCCACCTTCAGCATCAAAAGTGGAGTGGAGGGTGGGCTTGGAGCTGAGAAACAGTAGGGACATAAAGGGCCCAGATGCTGTGGATGGCACTGGGGGAGTGTCTGATGAAAGAGGAGTAGAAAGGTCTTGATAGAACTTCTGGTCTCCTCATCTGAGGATCACCACACCCCTGGTTGACCATAGGCTAAATAGTTAAAGCACAAAGGGGTTGAGAACAAACAATTGAAAGTCGATGGTTGGTGATGCTTGTTCATTTCTGATGTTTCCTTTCATGTGGAGATGCCACATTTTCAACTTTTATTTGCTCTTCAGTCACCCAAAGGGGAAGGAATGGTCTAATCTGCGTCAGGAATTTGGAGAGAATAAACTGGGCATGCTCAGCTCAGCCCTCCTCCTCTCTTGGGTGCAGGCTGCTTGCAGGCTGGTGATGTTCTTCTCTGCCCCTTCTTCTGTAAATCTTACTAGTTCACTAATATTTATTGACACCTACTCTATCCCAGGCACTGTTCTGGTCCTGAGGATATAGCAGTGAAGAAAATAGACAAAGATACTTGTCTCATGGGAGATGCAGGCAATAAGCAATAAACATAATCAATAAGTACATTATATAGTGTATTGGGAGGTGATAAGTGCTGGTGCAAAGATAAACACAGAACGGCGTGAGAGATCAGGATTGCAGGGTTGGCAGCTGCAGTATTAAAGAATGTGGTCTGGGTAGGCTCACCTAGCAAGTGCATTGAGCAAATGAGGAGAGCCATTTGTCTGCCCACACTCAGGACCCTGTAAACACCACAACTGTTGAGGTGAATACTGGCCAGTCTGTTTCTCAGTCCAAGCACCTCTTGTCCCCAGTCCTGGACATGCCCTGAGTATCTTGTTTGAGTAGGACTATGGGCTGTGGCTCCCAGCAGAGACAGGTTTAATCACTAGGTTTACCTGTTGAGGTGTCGTCTTGGAGCAAAGCCTCAATCATAATTGCCTATAATTAGTGCTTTCCCCAGCTTTGCAAACAGAGGCATGTGGTCCATTAGCCTACCCACCTCACCCTGCCTCAGTTGTGCAGCCAAGACAGCAGTATTAAAACAATAGCTGTTGCTACTGGCAAACAAATGTGCACACTGTTTTTCTTTAAGGCAGCAGTCCTCCAAGTGTGGTCCTGATCCTGGTGGGTGGAGAGAAGCTTTCAGGGAGGGTCTGTGAGATTAAAACTATTTTCATAGTAGCACTAGAATGTTTTTGCCTTTTTCATTTTCATTCTCTCATGTGTACAGTGGAATTTTCCAGAGGTTACATGGCATGGACTAGCACAACAGATTGAGTGCAGAAGCAGATTAAAATACTCCTTTTTTCCCTAACTACATATTTGTGTGAAGCCTGATTTTCTTTATATATTTCTATCAAAACAACATATTGCCACAGATTGAATGCAGAAGATCTGAAAATCCAGCTGTCTTCTATTGAGCCAAACTTAAAGAGATTTGCAAAAAGTTAAAACAAGTCACTCTTCTCGCTAAATTTTTTTTTGAAGGGGGAACTACAGTTACTTTCCATATAGGAGATATTTATATTAATATGTAATGAGTTTATTATTGTTATTTATAAATTAATTCATAAGTAAATATTAAACATTTTCTCATTTTTAATTTTTTTTTTTTTTTTTTTTTTTTTTTTTGCGGTACACGGGCCTCTCACTGTTGTGGTCTCTTCCGTAGCGGAGCACAGGCTCCGGACGCGCAGGCTCAGCGGCCATGGCTCACGGGCCCAGCCGCTTCGCGGCATGTGGGATCCTCCCAGACCGGGGCACGAACCCACGTCCCCTGCATCGGCAGACGGACTCTCAACCACTTCACCACCAGGGAAGCCCTTTCTCACTTTTAATTTTTAATGCAGTAAATATCTATGGGTATAATCCACATAAACAAGCATAAAGGGGTCCTGAGATCAAAAAGTTAAGAAAGGCTGCTCTCAAGGGCTTCAATGTGATACCCCATTTGCATGTTGTTACGGCCCCCAAAACATCCCTTCAGAGGCATCGTTCTTTGTTCCCGGACATCACATAAACTTGTGGCCATACTTCCCCACTTGACTTTCTTTTGGATATCTACCTGCATGCAGAACTACTTTATACTAAGGTCTGTCTTCTTGGGTGGGGGCGGAACAGCATTTAGTTCAGAGTGGAGGGAAGAAATTAGAGTTGTCCTGGTTTTACCTAACAGATATCTGGAGAGTTGCAAGGTGATCAAGTTGGACTCTTAGAAGAACATTTGTCCTCAGGTTGGACCCAGGGCAACTGGACGGAGGTAAGCAAAGGTGGCCCACACATTTCCTGGCCATGAGGAACGTGGGCTCTAATGACCCGGCATGCTTTTGAGTGCTGGCTCCTGAGTACTGGCCCATTGAAGAGCTGCACCAGAGCCCCCTGCACCAGAATCATCTGAGTTGCTTGCTGTACATACAGATTTCCAGGCTCTACCCAGAAACCAGTGATTCAGAATGCGGTTGGGGATCTCAAAATCTGTACATTTTTTCTAACCCCTTGGGTGATTCTGTGATGCAGCCAGATTTGGGACCATTTGATCAGCCTTCTTAAACCCTGTCAAATCGTTATAGAGATGAATTACATGATTTTGGCCCCAAATATTTCTTCTAGCCCCCTCCTGCAGGCCAAAAGTACCTACTTTTTAGCAATTAGTTCTTTGGGGATAGGTAACACCACCTCAAATGTTCCCTATTTACATGAAATCCTATCTGGAGGAATGCTGATTCAGCTGTGATCTGGGATTAACGTAGCACGTGTATTATCTATCTGCTATACATGAGGGAGGAGAAAGGGCAGAATGGATGGAAACAGGAGGAGGAGACTCTTTGTAAGTACATGGGAGGCTAGGAGTAAAATCTTCAGGACTCAAGGACCCCTGAATCGGCAACAAGAGAACAGAAGCTAGTTATTGATTTTTGCTGAACTGACACCCAAGGCTCTGTGGAGGAGCCAAGATATATTTCTGCAGATTCTGAAAAATGTTGGCATCAAATATTCCTATTACTGGATGCTAATGATACATGCTGGCTCGGATGCAGAGAAGGAACCCAGAAGGATCTTTGAACCATCTCGTCTCTGCTGTTTCTTGTATGTAACTGAGACCCAATTGATCACCTCTCTGTTTCCAGTCTGGCTCCCTTCTCTGCACAGCTTCCAGAATAATGGTCCTAAAAGGCTTTTAAAAAATACAGTCTTAGAAACTCTTTTTATTGTGCAATGTAACACACACTCATAAAAGTGCAGGAAACTTAAACATATCACTTAATGAGCAATTAGAAAGTGAACACCCAGAGCGAGAAGTAGAGCCCTGCCAGCCTCTTTTCTGCAGGCTCCCTCCTAAGCACAGCTCTTCCCTCCCCACAAAGGTGCCCCAATCTTGGCTTTTATGAAAAGTAGTTTCCTTGTTTCGCTTTAGAATTTTAATGTCCATGGGTGCATCCCCAAATACAATAGTATAATTTGGCTGTTTTTGAATTTTACATAAATGAAATCATATAGTATCTTTTGGTGTCTATCTTCTTTACTTTTATATTATGTTTTTAAAGAATTTTTCATGTTGTGGCAGGCAGCTATTGTGGGAGTTTTGGTCATTTCTGCTGCTGCAAAGTAGTCTATTGTATGAAATATACCACAATCTATTTATCTGTTGTACTGGTGGGCATTTGTTTTCCTCCAGTTGGGGTTCTTAAAATCAATGCTATTATGAATATTCTTTCACAGATATCAAGGCACACATAATTATACTCTTCTGTAGTATCTGTACTCAGGAATGGAATTTAAAGGCTACAGGGTACATGCATCCTTAATTTTTATTAGTTAAAGGCTAGAATGGTTGTACTAATTATTTACCCACAAGAACAGAACGAGAATTTCTGATACTTCACATCCTCACCAACACTTAATATTGTCAAAGCTTTTTAATTTTTGTCAATCTGGTGGGTACATTTAGTATTTCATTGTGGTTTAATTTACTTTTCCCTGACTGTTAATGAGATTTAACATCCATTTTCATGTGTTTATTGGCCATTTGGAGAATCTCTTTTCTGAAGTCAAGCCTTGCCCATTTTTCTATCTGCCTTCTATTGTCTTTTCTTACTGATTTGTATGAGTTTTTATATATTCTAAATACTACATCTTGGTCATTTGCAAATATCATTTCTCATTCGGTAGCTTGCCTTTTCACCCTTTTTATGTTGTCTTTTGGTGAACAGAGTTTCTAATTTTAGGTAGTCAAATTTATCAGTCTTTTCCTTTTAGAGCCGCAGTTTTTTTGTTTTGTTTAAAGAGCTCTTTCCCTATTCAGAGATCTTAAAGATATTCTCCTACATTGTTTCTTCCAGGCATTTTGTCTCATGCAGTTAGATCCAGAATCTACCTGGAACCACTTTTGCATATAATCCACCAGGCTTTCATTTCCAATTTTTCCCATGTAAATGCACAATTGTTCTCACATCATGTATTGAAAGGAGCACCCTTTTCCCATTCCTCTGCAATGCTATCTGTGAAATAAATCAAGTTTTCCTATATGTGGACATCTTTTTCTGGACTCTTTTTTCTGTTGTGTTTGTTAATTTGTCTATTCTGACACAATACCACAACTTTTATTATTATGGCTTTGTGATAAGTTTTGGTATGTGGTCAATCAAACATTCCCATTTTTTTCGTCTTAGTCAAGAGTATCTTGGCTAATTTTGGCCCTCTGCTTTTATATATAAATTTTTAGAGGCACCTTGTAAAGTTCTATAAAATTCCTGCTGGAGCTCTGATTGTCATTGTATTAATTTTATGGATTGATTGGAGAAGAATGGATGATTTTATGATATTCAGTCCTCCAAATAATAATCATGATGTATTTATTTCTACATTTAATTAGTTCTTCTTTAATACCTCTTAATAGTGTTATGATTTCTCCATAGAGATTTATATACCATTTATGAACTTCATCTTTTAAGGATTGTAAATAATAATTTAAAAAAATAAATTTTATTTGTTGCTGTCGTGTGGAAATGATGTAGGTTTTTGTATATTGATTTTGTATTCTGCAACCTTACTTAAACCTCATGATTAATTCTAATAATTTATCTCATTTAGAATTATAGTAGAATTAATAACTCTAATAATTGTATATTATTTTGATATTCTACTATACATTTATATCAATAATACTGATTTTTATTATTCATTACCAGTTCTGACACCTTTCTTCTTCTTTTTTTTTGCTTGCTCCACGGTATTGGCTAGGATCTCAATATGATATTGAATAAAAGTGATGATGCTGGCATTCTTTACTCATTCATTCTTTATTTCAAAGGGACCACCTCAAAGTTTTATCATTAGTTTTTTTGGTAATAGCCTTTAGAGTTAGGAATTTCTTTTTATCTCAAGTTTTTGAAAATCTTTTATCATGCCTGAATGCCCAGTAATTTTATCAAACATTTTCCTGTATCTATTACACTGATTTTTTTTTTAATCTTGTAATTTTGTGCTAAATCTTGTTATTTAAGTGCTTTTCTAATATTAAGCCAGCTTTGCATTCCTGGAATGAATACAACTTGGCCACATGCTTTAGTCTTTTTATATTTTGCTGGATTTGGTTTGCTAACATTTTATTTGGAACTTTTAATTTTCATGACAGAAGTTCACTTGTAATTTTCCTTTTGGTAATATCTTTGTAGGGTTTTGGCATTAAGGCTTTCTTAGTCTCATAAATATTTTAAAAGTCACCCTTTTTGTAGTCTCCTGAAGACTGTATAAAATTGGAGTTGCTTTGTACTTCAGTGGTGGTAGAACTCACCAATGAAGCCATATTCTTTCTTTAGTAGTAATGATACTTACTACTCATATTTTCTGTTTCTTCTTCTGTCAGTTATAGCAAGTTGTCCTGTTCATTTATATTTTCAGTTTGTTTTAGTATAAGCTTGATCATTATATCTTTTTATTATCTCTTTATTGACCTTAGGACCTACAGTCATATCCTTAAAATAAATGATACTGCTTATTTGTGCCTTCCCTCTTTTTTTCTCCTTTGCCAGTCTCACAAGAGGTTTATAATTTTATTATTTTTTCAAAAAAAAGAATTTTATCTTTTGAGCTTTTAAAATTGTATGTTTGTTTTCTTTTTTTGCCATGCTATGCACAGCTTGCCAGGTCTTAGTTCCCAGACCAGGGATTGAACCCGCACCCTTGGCAGTGAAAGCTCGGAGTCCTAACCACTGGACCACCAGGGAATTCCCATATGTTTGTTTTCTATTTCATTAATTTTACTCCTACTCTTATTATTTTCTTCCTTATATTTCCTCTGGGTCTATTTTGGTGAATTTTCCTACATTTGTAAGATAGATGATTTATTCATTGACTTAAAGGAAAAGAAGAAAAATTCTTCTTTCTAGTGTTAGTTTGTATCCCGCACATTTGATATAATTTCATTATCATTCAGTACAATTATTTTCTACTTTCATGTATTTTCTTCTTTGACCATAAGTTATTAAGAAACATATTTCCTAATTTCCAAACATATGGTAATTTTCTAGTTATACTCTTGCTCTTGAGTTCTAGCATAATTGCATTGTGATCAGAGAAACCAGACTATATGAGCTCAATCTTTTGAAAGCTTTTTATTTAAAATTTTTTTTAATTTTTGACTGCATTGGGTTTTTGTTGCTGCACGTGGGCTTTCTGTAATTGTGGCGAGCGGGGGCTACTCTTCGTCGTGGTGCGCGGGCTTCTCATTGCTGTGGCTTCTCCTGTTGCAGAGCACGGGCTCTTGAGCGCAGGCTAAGTAGTTGTGGCGCACGGGCTTAGTTGCCCCGCAACATGTGGGATCTTCCCAGACCAGGGCTTGAACCTGTGTCCCCTGCATTGGCAGGCAGACTCTCAACCACTGCGCCACCAGGGAAGCCCGGCAGGCGGATTCTTAACCTCTGTGCCACCAGGGAAGCCTCCTCAATCTTTTGAAAGTTTTGAAGCCTGTTTTATGGCCTGGCATATGGTCAACTTTTATAACTGCTTCACATGTGCTTGAAAAGACTGTTTACTCTGGGGTGGTAGGATAAAGTGACCTACCTGTGTTACTCATGATGTTCCAGTTATGCAGGTCATTCCTTATTTTTGCCTGCTTCAATTACTGGAATTAAGAGTGATAAAATTCCCCACTATGGCTGCAGATTTATCTATTTGTTTTGTAGTTCTGACTTTTTGGAATACATACTTTGAGGCCATATTGTAAATGCATAGAAATTCAGAATTATTATATCATCTTATTGAACTAAAACATTTATCACTTGAAATGTCCCTGTTTAACTCTACTAGTGCTTTTTGCCTTAAAGTTTATTTAGGTTTTATTAATATAGTCTCACCAGCTCTCTTTTAGTACTGTTTCCATAGAATGCCTTTGTCCACTCTTTTACTTCCAAACTTTCTGTGTCATTGTGTTTTAGGCATGTCTTTTGCAAACAAAAGTCTAGTCTGACGATCTTTGATTATTAACTGGAGCATTTAATCTGCTTACATTATTACAGTTACTGATATATTTGGACAAAAGAAAATCCACCATTTTCCTATGTGCTTTCTATTTGTCCCAGCTGTTCATGTTCCTATATCTTTTTTCTTGCCTTCTTTTGGACTGCTAGAGTGATTTTATCATTTGTTTTTCTTCTCTTTTAGTTTCGAAGTTATATACTTTATTTCTATTATTTTAGTGATTACAACATGGATTCTTGAAATTAAAACATGCATTCTTGGTGTATCAATGTCTAATGGTAATCTATATTCTGCCCTCATTCCAGGTAACTCAAGGATTTTAAGCAATTTAACTATCTTTAGTTTCTTCTAGACTTACACATATACTATTTTTGTGTGTACAAATATGAATACTGAGTCACCTCTCTGGGACTTCTCAGGGGGTCCCTGAGCAGACTGAAAACCATGAGACTACATGACCCAAGCCTCCATCCACCTTAACATTCTATACGCGTGGAATTGCACTTTAAAAATGTTAACCAAACCAGCCCTGTTGAGGATAATGCTTTCTTAAAATGCAACTGCAGAGAAATGAAGCATGTGTTTTTCAGGTTTCCAAAAGCGAGGAGGTTGGCCCCTAAACAGGACCATCTCCTTTCAATCAAATACAATTGAAAAGCTGCGGAAAACACTGGTAGATCTGCATATAAAATGAGGTATATTCAGATGATGATAAAAGAACTGTAGTTGCCAGTAGCCCTGTAGTTCACCCAAGATGATCCTAGAAGGGCAGAACTGCTTTATTTCCTGCCAAAATATTTTTGTTTTCCTGTTTCCCCAGCAGACCCAGGCTTGTGGTCCCTTTTGGCACTGTGGATGCAGAAGGAAGAGGCAAAGTCCTTTCTGTATATGGATGTACAGATTTGTCCAAATGAAATGAGGAAGCAAATTTAAGCTGCATGTTTGTTTGGTTGAGAAGGAATACGTTTTTTCTCATCATAATCACAAACTAAAGCCATTAAAAAGGTATTACCAGTTTCTGGGGGGAAAAAGTGGGAGATGTTGCTTGGCAAAATTAAACTTCCATTAAATTATGCTCAACACAAGCCCTGAAAGTAGAGAAGTTTTTACCATTTATATTTAATTTAGTTCAGTAAAGCGGAGACACATTTTCTCTAGCATGGCTAAATATATTAAACACACTTATTCTCGTTATCCTAAATTTTCACCTGTGCCTAAAGCTATGAGATAATGTAACCATTTCTTTGACATCTTGATGTGGGAAGTAAGCACCTTTATTTTATATAGAACCCTGCTGGCTTCTCTGCCCCAACTTGGGCATCCAAGGCTACAAGCGGTGACATCACAGCACTAAGCTGCTCACTTTCTCCAAGAGCTCAAACTGTATTTCCCAATTAGGAAATGATGTTTCTCTCACTTCATGGTGATAGAGGGGGAAGTTACAACTTCTAAAGAGCAAATAACTCAGCTTTGAGTCATACAGTCATTGGTCCCCTGGGGAAGAAATTCCAGAAGCTCTGACTCTCTGGATGTAATTTAAGTCTTTACAATCTCAGAACCTGTATCTCTAAAGAACCCACAAGACCCTCTGCTCCAGACTTATTTTGTTCCCATCCTACAGATGAGACAGTTGATGCTCAGAGACATTAAATAATTTGTCCAAGGTCATAAGACTATGGAACAATTACCAGTGTTCCTCAATGTTTAAATCATGTTTCCTCAAGCTCAGAACATACATGAGAATGAAGATTCTAGAATCCACCCCAATATGAAGCAAGTTTCATTTTAATGGCAGCTTACCCTGCAGCAGCCTGTACCATCATCTTACTGATTTCCAGTCTTCACTGGGAATGGGAGACACAGCACCACAACAGCTACAAAATCACATTCACAGTTTTTAAGGAGCACAAAGCCCCTCACTCAACTCTCTCCTTAACTTTCAGGGTCTGTTGATGGGTGAGGTAGGCTTGTAATGTCTTTTGCAGACCAGAGCTTGACAGAGATTGAAAGCATCTGTCAAAAGAACCCAGGCCTCCCGTTTTGCCAGTGAGGACAGCCGCCAGATTTTGCTGTTAATAGGCTCCCATGCAGGCAGTTATTTTAGCAGTGATTCTGTGGGTCTTCTGTGGCACATCTTGATTTAAAGTGAAATGTCAAAAAGCACTTCTCAACCACTCAAAGCTTCCAGGATTTCTCACTTTTAACTGATTGGACAGAAAGGAAGGCAGCCTTCAAAACTGTTCTATAGACGTACAACTAGATTATTCAGTCTCTTCAAATTCAGAAAATAATTCGGAGAGATGGTGACTGAGGAATCTGATTTCTGGCTAAGAAATACTTTCCCCTAAGGTCAGATGGAATTGGAAAGAGAGTTTATGGGGAAAATGCCACTATGACCTTAAATGTGAAATCTTTGGGTTGACACCATAATGAGGAATAGAGTGCTATTAAAATATATTGCAGATTTTAATAACTCCACTAGCAGTAGACCAAAAAAAAAAAAAAAAGGCTTAAGCTCAGAATAATTCTGGGAAGAAGGGTTTTGCCAAGGAGATTTTAATGTCAAGAATGTATGTGAGGCTAAAAATAAGGAGCTCACGCGCATCCCAGAGCCGTGGGTGTGGATGTATATATAATCAAATTAAATTATTCCACTTCCACTTATGGAAAAATCTGATGATAAAAGTTGACTAGAAAACATTTAGTCATATTTCACTTGGATTATGCTTATATATACCAAACTCTGGACTTGTCAAAATAAGCCTCACCAGTGCTTCCCAGCCAAGGTGTTAGATAGACAATGGGTGCAACATGCAAAAATGATAAAGATCTTCCAGCAACATCATGCCTGGAAAAGCCACAGGAATTCAGCTCCCAACTAAAGAGAGAGAAGTGTCCCTGAGGTATAAGGAATGGAGCCCAGAGTGGCCTAAATGTAGAATGCAAAGGGAGGAGCCTTCAGAGAGCCGAAAGCCATGTGTTGAGACCCAGGTCCCAACTCTCAGAGCCTGGAGGTCAGGGACCCATGACTTTTTGTACTATTTCTTTTCCTACCAGAGAAAATACCCCTCAATTTCAACCTTGCTCTGGAGGGCCAGCATTTGTGTACTTTCTACAAATCATTTGTTGATACAATGAGACTGTGAGGTTGGCTGCTGCCAACACATCCATCTGCCAACCAAGGCCATCTGCAGAGGAGATGCAAAGCTTCAATGCCTGGAAGTGAATTTGTTGGCATTTCAAGACAAACATCTCTTTGGCTACAACTACTGAAACTTAAATCCAAAAATGGGAGGAAAATCTAGGCCCAGGTAAGACTTTTATTTACTTCTTAAACTGTAGTTATAAGACACATGTACCATGCTTCTTTAGTCCCTTCTGCTTGCCCAAGCTTAGGCCCTGGGCCAGTGAAGTCTCTGTCCATTGATTCTGGTGCTGACCAGTGGGACGGACAGCTGGGAGTGGTGGGGAAACACGGGGCATCTTTCCTGGCTGGTGTGAATAGTATGTGACTTCATATTGGCTAGAACTTGCCAATGCAGGTGACACACACTCATTAGGGTGTTTTCCTTGTGCATCCCCCAAGTGATGAAAAGTGCAGGGTGGAGAAGTTGGCTCAGGCTTCGTGCACATGCCCAGGGTGCTGATGGGACCGAGGAGAGCTGATGGGGCTCAGCCTAGCAATACCACTGCCTCAGGGTCTACATGAATTCTGGCTTGGACAGAATCTGCATCTCATGCCTCTCAGTTCTCTCCTGACATGTCATTCTGGAATCCCGTGATCTTTGCTCCCTAGAGAAAGAACAGAGCAGAGAGGAAAAATAATTTGACCTGATGAAAAGGGAAGTAGGGATGTTAAGAGCTAACAGTTATGGAGAATGTATTAAGAATCAGACATTATGCTAAGCACTTTATATGTAATACCCCTCACCTTCCTTCCTCACCACTCACAGCCCTCCTTCCTACTGGTCAGGACCAGAGCCCAATGGACAGAGACATCACTGGCTAGGAGGTAGGCACTGCTATTAGCCCCTTTTTACATGTGAGGAAACAGAGGTTTATGGAAGTTAAATAACTTTCCCTAGGTCACGTGTAGCTCTGAATCAGCAATGGCAGCATCAAACCTAATCCTGAAACCACTCTACGATTCTATCACGGAGACAAGAGGAAAGGGGAGGGGAGGGGAGGGGAGTGCGGCGACGAGCGAGAGGCCAGAGGCAAGGGGGGGCAGGGGGTGGTAGCCATTCTAGTACTTATCAAAGATTTTTAGGATCATTGAGAAATGCTACCATCCATAATTCTAGAAGGACTTGAAAGATCTTGTCAATTGATGGAGGAGAGATCCAGTGGAGGGCATCAAACCCAAACCTGAAACCGTTCTACTGCTCTATATCCTATGGATTTTTCCACCTATTCCCTGTAGCTTGTGCAGTAAAACAGCTGAAAAACAGCTGAAAAACAGCAGACTGAGTAGATGTGGGAGGGATCTAATTTCAGCTCTGCAACTAATTATTCATATAATCTCAATAATGTCATGTAACCTTGTGAGCCTGAATTTATCTGTAAAATGATAATAATGCTTCATGTTCTGCTATCACCAAGGCATTGTATTGTGACAACTCATGTAGAGAAGCTTTGAACTAAAAAAAAAAGTCTTCTATATGTGACCTGATTAGGATGGTTGCTACAAGAGGTGATGTAATATAGGAGAAAGCATGAGCCATGGATGAGGCTGGATTTGAATTTGTCATACTAGCGGAACATTTTTGACCCTCCAGTGTCTCATCTATAATCTGCCAGGGAGCTCTGGCATGAGGAAGACACAGGTTGGAGGTGACTGCAGTGGGCATCCCCATGTCTGACCCAGGCAGGAATGCCCCTTACCCACAGGGGAAGCAGATGAAGCTGCTGAAAACACAGTAGATGAGGGGGTTGATGGCGTTATTCAAGGGCGGCAGGTTCTGAATGATCACAGAGGCATAGGAACGCTCCTTAGTGTTTGGAAGGAGGCTGAAATTGTACAAGATATTGAAGAGGAAGTACGGACTCCAACAGCAGATGAAGGCTGGGGAGGAAAGAGCCGTTAGCACCATAGCAGCCCACAGCCCAGGGGGCCCTCTGTGTTGGCCCTGATCGCAGCTTCAACTAGGAGCTTCCTTAGCACCTGGAATCTCTCAGAAATATTTAGAACAGTTGTGTGTGTGTTAACATTAATGTCATATTTACTTAAACACACATACATACATTACATCCCACAGATGCATTGCTAAAATTGAGTAAATTTGCTGGAGCTTCTCTATTTGTAAAGGGAGGCTCCAATTTGACCACTGTAGGGATTACTGAAAGGCTGGGAACTGTTCAGCATAGCCTTAGCCTCTCATTCTACACAGTGTGAAAGAAAACCCAGCAAATCCCTTTGGAGACTCAATGGGAAAAGACAGAAAAGGGAGCACTTTGCCCCGATGGTGACTCCTGATTTAGGGTTGATGAGGCGAAGTGTGGTACCTAATGTTTCAGAACACAGCCTGGCTAAGTCACAAGATTCTCAATTTTCTTTTCCATTTCTAAGTCAGCCACTCCAGAAAACACCCACCCTATACCTCTTACAAATCAGTTGGTGTGGATAAGACTCTGTCTGATTTCTGTTTGGATCCAAATCCTCAGAGGAAAGGGATGAGAAATGGAGAGCCAGAGTGTGATGGCCAGTTTTATGTGTCACCTTGACTGGGTCATGGGGTGCCCACATATTTGGTTAAATGTTATTTCTGGTTGTTTCTGTGAGACTGTTTCTGAATGAGATTAACATTTGAATTTGTAAACTATAAAAAGCAGATTGTCTTCTCCACTATGAGTGGGCATTATTCTATCCACTGAAGTCTTGAATACAATGAAAAGGCTGAGTGGGACTTCCCTGGTGGCTAGTGGTTAAGAATCCACCTGCCGATGCAGGGGACATGAGTTTGATCCCTGGTCCAGGAAGATCCCCCATGCCACGGACAACTAAGCCTGCGTGCCGCAACTACTGAGCCTGTGCTCTAGAGCCCAGGAGACACAACTACTGAGCCTGCACTCTAGAGCCCATGTGCCACAACTACTGAAGCCCACACACCTAGAGCCCATGCTCCACAACAAGAGAAGCCACTGCATTGAGAAGCCCGTGCACTGCAACGAAGAGTAGCCCCCACTTGCTGCAACTAGAGAAAGTCCGTGCTCAGCAATGGAGACCCAACGCAGCCAAAAACAAATAAATAAATTTTTTTTAAAAAGAAAATATCTTCCTAACACTGGTTAGGGGAAAGAATTTAAATAAATAAAAAAGGCTGAGTGAGAGGCAAGTCACTCTGTCAGCTTGACTATCTTCTAGCTTCTCACTTTGACTCAGACTGAAACTATATCTTTAGCTCTCCTGGGTCTATAGATCTGGGGACTTCTCAGCTCCACAATCATGTGAGCCAATTGCTTATAATAATCTCTTTACGTATATATCTATCTTTTATTTCTCTGGAGAACCCAGATTATTACCACAGAGATAATCCTTCTTGGGGTTGACTGCACACACACATGTGCTCCCCTACTTTCTTGCTGCATCCTCTCCACCCTTTTTCTCCCCCTTTCTCACGCATAGATTTTTCCTCAGAGAAGTCAGGCTTCCTTTGCCATCTGGCTGCAGGAACCAACTTTCCTCCGTAACGGTTTGACTGACCTTTTTTTTTTTGCGGTACGCGGGCCTCTCACTGCTGTGACCCCTCCCGCCGCGGAGGACAGGCTCCGGACGCGCAGGCCCAGCGGCCACGGCCCACAGGCCCAGCCGCTCCGCAGCACGCGGGATCCTCCCGGACCGGGGCACGAACCCGCGTCCCCTGCATCGGCAGGCGGACTCCCAACCACTGCGCCACCAGGGAAGCCCGGACTGACACATTTTTTACCCCAGACCTTGGCAATCTATTAAAACGGTGCAATTCAAACACAAAGACCACTAAACATTCTGGGCTCAGGTGGTGAAGCCTGGCATTGGCCCAGAATAGTGGTTCTGGGGCATGGAGGGACAAAGCTTCCATTTGGGGGAATTTTTTAAATGCATGTTTATGTATTTGTGTGTGTTAGGGGAGGATTCTGGTTTTCCTAGGGATACCGGTCCTCGTGCACTATACGGGCAGTCCCACCCATGTCCCATACATCCTTCAAATGTTATGTAGCAGAGAACCCTGTTTATAATGATCCCAATCTAGAAACCTAACTCTGTTTTATATATGAGCACAATATTTTAAATAAATACTGAGTCTTCCAGAAGTGTAATTCCCTTGCAAATAGAGGAAAGATTACTTTGTTTAATTTGGAACTTTAGCAGGATTTGCTCACCTGCTGGGAAAATAAAGTCACTGGCAGCAATACTGCTTAGTTTTCATGTCTCCATGAAAACACACGTGCATTGGTTTTCATTTGGAGCTATTACTACTTCATTGGGCTGTGCCCAAGTATTTCTATATTGAAATCTGTGTTATTTTATTATAAATTATTTTCTTTCTATTCCTCCTTTATATTATTGTATATTGATCCTTTAAGAATTATGTTAATTAGATAGTTTTATGTATACATTTCATTTCAGGGTGGTAAAGGGACATTACAAAATATTTGTTATAGGAAGGAGCGTTTGGGTCTGATTGGGCTGTTGACACTGGCTGACCTCCTTGTGGACAGCACTGCTCTCTGACTAAAGGGAGCCCAGTGCCTGGGAATATAGTGCCTGATTACGAAAAGCTATATTGGCTCTGAAACACATGTATAAGATATGTTTCCTAACTCAACATCCAGGGAACGCACATCTGTGCTTCTGATTATCTGGGAAGGCAAGATAATCTTTGATCTACTTCAGAAGCTTCTGGGAAAGGATTTTGAGCCCTGGTGGGTGGTATATGCTCTATTCCCAGGTCTGCCTGCAGTGTTGTTTTGTGACTATGTTCTGCTCGCTGAGTCACACTGTTTGTGGTCTGTTTGGCATTTTGCAGCTGCATTTTAGAAAGGTGAGCTGGACGGTTCTGGTGATTTGATATACTAGAAGAGCTAACATGAGAGCTATGCTCCCAGAGCTCCCAAGAGCTGCAAGAAGGGTAGGGAGGGGTAGTATTTCAGCTAAATAAAAAGGAAATGGTACAAATCCCTTTCCTTCTTGCATAACCTCATTCATTCATTCAACTAATATTAATTAAGCACCTAGTGTGCGTGGACCCCCTAAGGCCTTGGTGATAATAATGTAAGGAACACAAAAGCAAAAGTCATTGCTCTCATGGGTTTCTTATGCCAGCAGGGGAGACAGACAATAAGCAGATCAATATCTGTCCTATACTCTCAGGTAGAAGTAGAAATATGAAGAAAAATAAGGTAGGGTGAAGATTACAGGAGAGCTATTTAAGACTTATCGAGGAGGTCTTTCTGAAGAGGTGGTATTGTTGGAAAACAAGTTGATGTGAGGGATAAGCCATGCCACCATCTGAAGGCAGAACATTACAGGTGGGGGAAACAGTGCAAGGTATGAACAAGTTGACATTTTGAAGAAATAGCAAGAAAACCGTTATGACTGTTATAGAATAGGAAAGGGGGAGAGCAGGGGAATGGGGCTGGAGACTTGGCTGGGGGATAGATCACAGAGGCCATGTAAGACATGGGAAAAAGTAGGACTTTATTCCAATGTAATGGGAAGCTATGTGTGGGTTTGCAGGGTAGTGATAGTGTCTGATTTACATTTTTAAAAAGATCACATTGGCTGCTTTGCAGGGAAGGAATAAGAGAAGATCAGCTGCAGTGTTCCAGGGAGAAGTTGGTGGGAGCTTAGACCAAAAAAATAATTGCATAGATGCTGAGAAATGGTTGGATTCGAGATCTCTTTTGTAGGTAAAGCCTCTAGGCCTTACTGATGGACTAGGTATGTGAGGTGGGAGAGAAATAGAATCATGACAGACAGATGATTCTTAGGTTTTTGGTGTGGACACTGGCTGAAAGATGCTGTCATTTACTGAACTGGGGGCAATAGGAGGAAGAGTTATCTTGCAGGAGGTAGGAGAGCATGAGACTTCTGGGTTTTCATGTTGGTAGGATAAGCTTATTAGAAATTATACACAGAGATTTCAAGTAGAAATCATAGATATAATTTCCAAGCAAACGAAGTGTTCCAAAGAAGGACGAATCAAATGTTGCTTAGAAGTCAAATAAGGTAAAGATTGAGAATTGATACTTGGCATTTTGTAGGTTGTGGTGACCTTGATAAGGATGCCTTTACTAGAGTAATAGGAAAGAAAGCTAACAGAAATAGACTCCAGAGAATGAGAGGTGAAAAGTGGAGGAGTTCTGCTAGAAAAGAGAGTGTTAAAGAGGGTCTGTTATGGGAGAGTTTATCGAGGGAGCTATTACAGTATGCTTGTGTGCATACGATCCAGGCAAGGGAGACATCTGTGGGGGTGAGGAGATGACTGGAGAAGCAAATCTTGAGTTGGCAGGAAGGAATGGGATACAGGGCTCAAGTGAGCATTTTGGATTTAGAAAGAAGCAGAGACAGTTTATCCATGGTAATAGGAGAAAAGACAGATAGAGATGCAGGTAGGTCCATGGATGTGAAGGCAGGAGAATGAGGAAGTTCTATTCTGATAGAGTATTTTCTCAGTGAAATAAGAATCAGGGTCATTAACTGAGAGGGTGGAAGGGGGAGAACATTTTGAAGGTTTGAGAATAACAAAGAACGTACACCAATCTGACATATATTAGGTACTCTAGAAATACCTTTTTTTTTTTTTTTCCCTGAGATGAGGTGACTTTATGGGTGTTAAGAGTAGAGAGAAAGGAAAAGGAAAGGGAAGACGACAGTAGGGTGGAGAGAAGATAAGGCATCCATCAGGGAAGGATTTATAGTGACCTTGACATTAACTATCCAGAAGAAATGGAATGCCACTTTTGTCTTCCTCTGGTTGATGGACTTCAGCCCTGGGGAGAGTGTGCCTTCAGGAAAGCAACTGGGTCAACGGGATGATGGTGAGCATCAGCTTCAGCCAGTTATGTCCTAATTGATTTTCTCCACATTACGTACCCCAGGGCTGTGGTGGACAACAATATTCATAAAGAGAGTGATTAGAAACCAAATGTCCGCCCTTGAAGGAGGCATAGATGGACTGATTAGCTCCACATATTCTTATCTAAGCAGACAAAGGTAGAAGTGCCCGTAGACAAATTTTTTAATTGTATGGGCTCTCTACCTCCCAGGTTCTAGGTACAAATTTGCTTTTGAAATGTCCACACAGTTCTGCAACAAAAGGAGGGACGTTGCTTACCAAGAATGATGACAATGCTATACTTGATGGCGTTGATTTTTGCCTTTGAGATGAGCCCTCAGTTGGAAATGTGCACCACTTTCCATCTGCAGGCACAAAAGGAGAATGGTAAAATAAATGCTGCTTCTGCCAATAGAAGCATCATAGGTTACACCCACAGTTGTCATGGGACCACTTCCATCTTCCTCACCTATGCCCAGGAAGACCCTCCTTGGACATTTTCCTAAAGATGGCTCTGGGCTGGATGCTGGAAACTGCTCAGTTTGCAGCTTAATATAAAATGCAAATGCATTGGGACATCCAGACTCTCTCAACAGGCTTGGCTGGATGCCCTGATCAACTGAAGCTGGAATTAGCCATGTGACCACAGGGGGCGATGCTGAGACACCCGTCTTGTCCCTTCAGCAGCCTAGGGCAAAGCGGTTTGCCTAGAATTGTTACCCCAGACTAACGTACTCATTTAACTCAGAAACCCTACTCTCGAGAAAAGCTCAAGCGGGGCTATAATAAAAACCTGTCCCAAGTAGGAGCCTGGTTATAACTTTAAGCCTATGTGGGTTGTTTGATAGTAAAACGTGTGAGGGTTAAATATAAGAACCCACTAGAATGTAAGCTTAATGGAGACAGAGACTTTGTTGTTTCTGCATCCTCTAAACTTAGTGAATGATGAATAAATATTTGTTGAACGAGTTAATATAAACCTCTCTCTAGTCAAGAAGTAGTGGTAAAACAAATATTGATTAGGATGGGCAGAATTCAGTGCAATAATTCTTAGTAGAAGGGGTAGTTAGATGACAAATTTGGGGATGGAGATGTTGTACACAAGGTGCCTTGATGTTGTGGGAGAGTTTTTACTGTCAGGGCTTCTACCAGACCGTATGGTGCCTTTGTGAAAATTGTGAAAAGGTGCCCTCTCTCTGGATATATGCAGACCTGCCCCAGGGCATACCCTCAATGAGGGAATCATGGATAGAATGCTAGCCCCACACACCCTCAGCTGCGTGCCATTGATTAAGGCTCAAGGGGCACAACTCTAGTGGTGGCCCAGGTCAGAGGCCCACCCAGGGCACCTAAGTCATATGGGGCAGGGCGGTTATACCCTAGAGGCCAACTACTGTGCTCGCTGGTCCTCACTACATCGTTCAGATTTCGCGTTTGAAGTGTATTTAAATCCTCATGGAAACTGGTGTGAAATTTACCTTTGCACTATTTATTCTACCCCCTCTCCAATCCAATCCAGTCCAACCCACCAAGCATAGCACATCTGCTAAGAGACAAGGACCGAACAAAATTGGCTAAAATAGAGTTCCTCTTCTCTAGGAACTTTCAATCCAGCAGGAAAGATCACACACTCCGCACACGGCTGGGTGAGATGAGAGCGACGAAAACCAAAAACCGACTATGAACGAAGAAGTAAGCCATCCCCTTACCGTTAGGCAGAGGAGGCCGCGTGGCAGAGGCAGAGATTCCCAAGGCAGAGCTGGGGGTAGGGGCGTGGGATTGGGAAAGATGTGTGAAGCAGAGGGAACGTCCTCAGCCAAGACACGGAAACAAGAAAATGTAGGAAGCGTTTGGACCTCGGTGAGTCATCTCGCTTGGCTGGAGCCTGAGAGGACGCTGGATTTGAGAGTGGGGAGAAGAACTGAGGCCAAAGTGGGAAGACCTTAAATGTCTCCCTGAGGAGTTTGGGCTGAATTTCTGAGACAGCTACCAGCCATCGAAGCTTCTGAGTGTTTTCACAGCGGAAACACTTACTCACTGGAGAGGGCAAACTGTTAGCAGGAATCATAGGAATAAGGGGCTTTTTATGTGCAATGAACTGAAATGCTAATTAGAATTGATTTTTATTTCTTAATGTCTCCCCTGGAAGGCCACTCTTAGGCACTATTAGGGCCTTCAAATCATTCCGTGCATTTCACAGCACCATAAAACTTCAGTGGTGTAAGGAAGCAAGTGCTTCAGAAGCATTTACAGCCGTGGTTCTCAAGTGAGGGCAATATTGCCCCCTGGGTTATATTTGGAAATGTCTGGACACATTTTTTTTTTTTTTTTTGCAGTACGCAGGCCTCTCACTGTTGTGGCCTCACCCCTTGCAGAGCACAGGCTCTGGATGCACAGGCTCAGCGGCCATGGCTTCATGGGCCTAGCCGCTCCGCGGCATGTGGGATCTTCCCGGACTGGGGCACAAACCCGTGTCCCCTGCATCGGCAGGCGGACTCTCAACCACTGTGCCACCAGGGAAGCCCTGGACACATTTTTGATTGTCACAAATGGTTGGGGGTGGGTGCTACTGGCATCTAGTGGGCAGAGGCCAGGATGCTGCTAAACACCCTTCAGTACACAGAACAGCCCCTCACAAAAAAGAATTATCTAGTTCAAAACACTGACAGTGTCAAGGCTGAAAAGCCTTGATTTTCAAGGTGATATCTTGGGAAGGATACAGACTTTAGGGTCAAACCTGAATACACCCTCCAGCTCCACAACTTACTAGCGGTGTCACCTTATGCAAATTGCCTACTGTTTCTAGCCTCAGTTTCCCACTTTCAAACATGAAGCATAAAACATCAAACTCACAGAGTTATTTTGATAATTAAAATAAAATAATGTATTCAAGATGCCAAGCCCCACACTGAGAATGTCAATTCCCTTATTAGTTGGGATGAATAGGTTTTAACGGTATTTCAGGAGGTAAGAGCTGCCTTTATGGAAGTGAACAGAAGGTATTACCATATACATTTAGATAGGCTATTATACAATGTTACCTGTATTTAGGAATTGTATACATCAAATAATTATCAGGGTGGGATTATAGCCATGGGAGACAAGTAAAAGACAGCAGATCAGGGCTTCCCTGGTGGCGCAGTGGTTGAGAGTCCGCCTGCCGATGCAGGGGACACGGGTTCGAGCCCTGGTCTGGGAGGATCCCACATGCCGTGGAACAACTAGGCCCGTGAGCCAAAACTACTGAGCCTGCGCGTCTGGAGCCTGTGCTCCACAACAAGAGAGGCCACGATAGTGAGAGGCACGTGCACCGCGATGAAGAGTGGCCCCTGCTTGCCACAACTAGAGAAAGCCCTCGCACAGAAATGAAGACCCAACACAGCAAAAATAAATAAATGAATTAATAAACTCCTACCCCCAACATCTTCTTTTTAAAAAAAAAGACAGCAGATCAAATTGTATCTTTTTGGGTTTCCCTGGTGGCGCATTGGTTAAGAATCCACCTGCCAATGCAGGGGACACAGGTTCAAGCCCTGGTCTGGGAAGATCCCACGTGCCGCAGAGCAACTAAGCCCATGCACTACAGCTACTGAGCCTGTGCTCTAGAGCCCGTGAGCCACAACTACTGAGCCCGAGTGCCACAACTACTGAAGCCCGCATGCCTAGAGCCCGTGCTTCGCACCAAGAGAACCACCTGATGAGAAGCCCACGCACCCCAACGAAGAGTAGCCCCCGCTCGCTGCAACTAGAGAAAGCCCACGTGCAGCAACAAAGACCCAATGCAGCCAAAAATAGAAAAATAAATAAAATTAATAAATTTATTTTTTTTTAAATTGTATCTTTTCAAAGTATCTCCATTTGCTGGACTAACAGCTGGCTCCTAAACAGTATGGCTCTGAAGACTTAGTTGGTTTTTCAGAAAACTTCTCGAGAATGACATTTGTGCTCTGAAATCTGCTTAAAATGGAAACTTGCAGTACTTTCCATAGAGCAAATGGGTGACGATATAATCAACTCCTGCCCTTTGATCTCCCAATGAGATCAGTGAAAAGCATATTTAATCTGACCACTCTAGGAAATGCAAAGCCTCCAGCTCCTAAAGATGGCTCTTCAAAGTGAGCTGAGCTATAAAATCCCAGTATTCTCCTTTATTGAGAGATGAAAGGATTATTTCTACTCAGGCCGTGGGCCTGAGCTGGAGCCAGAAAAGCAGTTAAATTCAGCAGTCACTGTGCATTAATAGGGGGTAGCCTAGAGGCGGTGGGTCGATTAGATTCAGGACTGAAAGCAGCATGCTGCCTTAGGCTGTCTTAGGTCAAGGATGCATCCCTAGTGGGGGCCCACGCTGGAGGGTTAGTGTCCAAGTGGCCAGTTCCTGCTCCCTACCTTCCCGTACTTCATGCCCCTTGCAGAGTCACTGGGAACCTATTTTTCTTGTGCGCTGAGCCCATGAAGGGGAACCGGTGGTATCTAGGGATTTTAAGTGAAGCAGAATTTATTCCTGGTGGGTGGAGGAGACCTACAATGGACCTACAATGAGTCCAGGTGATTTGTTTGTTAACAAGGAAGACTACATGGTTAATATTTTAAAATAAATATTTTTTCATATGTTGGGAACTTTACGTACTTCAGGTTTATTTTAAAAATTAAACATTTTAGCGGTTATGCCTGATCACCTGATTTCTAAAATTTTTAAACTTAAAATTCATTTTCAATTTCTGATCATTGATGACCTCTTTATCTACGAATATAACCTGAATGTTAACTATTTTTAGCGTGTTATGTCTCATCTGCTTAGCTGCAGGACTTTGGCCACTTCCTTTTATTTTTTATAGGGGGTCATAGCTAGATAGGAGGAGGTATGACCTAACTTACCTAACTCACAGCCTTTTCTGTTCCTCAGCGCCTCAGCTCAGGCAGAGCCAGGAACCCTGACAGACCTAAAATAATCGTGGCAGAGACAGGTTAGCTATACACCAAATCCTTTCTTTGCCCCCGGGACACACAGAGAGACTACATTTCCCAGTCTCCCTTTCAGCAGGGGGTAGTCATGTGACTAAGTTCTGCCTCTAGGAACATGGGAAGAATCCATATGTACCATTCCCAGGCCTGGCTCAGATAAACCCCCTGAGTAATCCTTCACTCTCTCTTCCCCCCTCCCCAGACTGCTGGATGCTGATGCTAAGCAATACCTTAGGAGCCATCTGTTAAGAGTGGCAGAATCTCCATCTGCTTGAGTTTCTGAATGACTGTGTATCCATCCCTTTGACCTTTACTGTTAATTGGACTTTAATTGAACAAGAAACAAACTTCTATTTTAAGGCTACTGTATTTGGGGGTTTCTCTGGTGTAGCTGCTAGAGTTTCCTTAACTAAAGCAGAGATTGTTGCTTCATATGCAGCGCTGTGATAACACAAACCTGAAACATGTGGCATTGGCCTAGTGAGCAGGCAGCAGGTAATAAGGAAACTGATAGGGAAAGCTGGGACACTAGAGATGCATTGGATAGAACTGTTATATATGATGCTTTGGAAGGCAGATTGTGTGCCTACTGAGACTGGACCCCCAGGGAGGGTCCAAGGGTGGTGTGGAGTTAGGACTCCCCAGAGAAGCAGAACCAATAGGATATATATATGTGGAAATTTGTAATAGAAATTGACTCATGTGGTTATGGAGGCTGAGAAATCCCATAATCTGCTGTCTGCAAGCTGGAGAACCAGGAAAGCTGGTGGTATAATTCAGCCCAAATCCAAAGGCATTTTCATGGGGGAGATGATGGTATAAGTCTAAGTCCAAATGCTGGAGAAACAGGCAACCAATGGTGTAAATCTCTAAATCCTAGTCTGAAGTCCCAAGAACCAGAAATGCTGATGCACGAGATCAGGACAAGATGGATGTCCCAGCTCAAGCAAATTTACACTTCCTTTGCCTTTTTATTCTCTTCAAGCCTTCAGTGGATTGGATGATTCTCACTGGCATTGGTAAGGACGATCTTCTTTACTTAGTCTATGGATTCAAATGCTTCCAGGAATGCACTCCAGACACACCTAGAAATAATGTTTTGCCAGCTGTCTGTCTAGGGCAATCAAGTTGACACAAAATTAACTAACACAGTTGATAAACAGAATGTTAATAGTGTGTGTTGATTGCCACCAGCTGTGTTTAGCAAAGTATTAGAAAAAAGAGATGAACTCAGACAAGAGTTGGTTGGTTTATGAACAAAAATGACAGGAAGTTAAAAGAATGTCCTAAAATTTGGGATCTTGTAGCGTTGCAAGGGTCAATTGCTCCTAGCCCCTCGTAGCACCAGCTATATACTTTGCGTGGCCGGGTACAAAATGAAAATGCGAATGTGTATACCTTCTGAGTGTGCAGGTCTTGTGCCGATGAAGCCTGAACCCAAATTCAGTTATTACAGTGAGGAGTTTAAACCAGCAATGAGGGAAAGACCAGACTAAGGATGTGGCCTCCCACCTATTGTTTCAGATGGCTTCAAGCTAGCTTCTATTCAGTTAGGGGAAAGGGATTGGATGAGGAAGCAAAGAAACAAGTCAGACCTGAGAATTATTTTCAGAAAGACTTTTTAAATATGGTGATTGCTGGCATGTGGAACTGACTGGAAGCAAATAAATCAGAAGTCTACTAAGTTTTTTAGGAGTGCTATTGCCAGATGAACCATGAGGTTTATATCTTTGTCAATAATTAGAAATAACAGACTTCAAATTTTTAACCAGTCCTGTGAGTGGAAAATTGTATCTAATTGAAGTTTAAATGCGCACTTTCCTGATTTATCAATGAGGTTGAGAATCTTATTTTTGGCTGTTTCTCTTTTCCCTCCTGTGAAATGTCTGTTTGTGCCTTGCTCATTTTTCTTCTATTTATCTTTTTTAAAAATATATTTGATTGATTTTTAGGAGTTCTTCATACATTCTTCATAACATTTTCCCAGATTACGTGTTGCAAATAGCTTCTCCCACCTTTTGGCTTGACTTTTAAATATAAATAGAGTCAAATTTATCCATCAATTTTTTGGTTTAATGTACCTTGTATCTTGTATCTCATTTAAGAATTCCTTTATTCTAATGTCATAAAAATAACACCCTACATTTTCTTTAAAAAATTTTTAAAGTCTTACATTTCACATTTAAGTCTATAACATCCTGGAATGTAATTTTGCCTAAGAATTGAGGTGAAGTTCCAATTTCATTTCTTTCCCTATGATCTTCTGACATGTATCAAGTTCTCATATATGTATAGGTCTGTTTGGGGGCTGTTTTATTTTCCATTTTTCTATTGAATTGTGTCAATACCATACTCTATTAATCATTCTAACTTTATGATAACTCAATATTTGGTTCAGTAAACCTCTACTACCTTGTTCTACTTCTCCAGAACTGTCTTCATGGCTTTTTCTTGGTGCTTGAAATTTCCATGTATGTTTTTAAATTGGCTTGTCAAGCTCAGTAAAATGTCCCATTTCAGTTTTGATTGGAACTGCATTAATCTGTAGATCATTTGAGGAGAATTGACATCTTTATGGTACTGAATCTTACTATCCACGAACATGCTATAAGTGTCATTTATTTATATATGTATATATTTTCCATAAAGTTCTTTATGTCTTTTGCTGATGGTGTTGATTGCAAAGAAGCCATTTTACTCTCATGTACTGATGAAGAAATTTACTTAATGAGCTTATTTCAAGTTCATTTAGTTAGAGGTGAACAGGACTCTAACCCACTTCCTAATCCAAAAATTTTTCTTCAGCTCGTTCTGCCCCATTTAATTGGAAACATGTACTTTGGATATAGCATGGATCACATCACATCTTCCAAGTCATAATGGACAGACTCAGTTATATCAGATATCTTATACTTCATATATTTCATGGGTGCACCTCCCCCATCTCCTGCCTCCATGCGATAAATGTTCTGTTTTATAGGAGTAAACACCCCTGGGCATCAAGAGCAAGCTCATTTATGAAAGATAACCTACGGGATTGGAAACCTCATATTCTCTACCTCTCGCCTTCCACGCACTTGTTTTTGGGAAAGTCTGTAGATCATTTATTAAATAGTTCTTTCTTTTCCTTTCTGTCAGCCTTTGAGGGGGAGAAATAGACATACTTGCCAGAAAGAAGAGTGATTCTTAAACTTGAATTTTGCAGCCCGTGTTTACAAAGTGAGCTTCTGTTCACGCTAATCATTGCTTATGTCCCCTCATTGATGAGCAGTAATCCTGGGGTACTAACACCACTGGAGATCCTACTTACCAGCCAACTCCAGAGCTACTTGGCTGTAATGACAGAGAGAAAACCAAGTGAGTTTTGCTTATGAATAAGATGTAGAGAGTATACAGGCTTTTGAAACCACCATCTGCCTGCTCCTCATTCCAGAAAGGGGTCAGTGGTGCTGATATAAAGATACAGACAACTAAAAAATAGGTGTGATGGACATATAAACTTTTATTAAAGAATAAAAACTGACTGTAGCCATTTCCACCTTTGGGGAGGAGTAATGGCATACTGTGTATCAGTGGGAAAATGGATCTCTATGTGGCTTTGTAATATCTCAGGGACTAGAGGATGGGGGAAACCCAAGAGTGCAGGGACTGGAAAATCGAGTAGCAGTGAGAAATGGGGCACTATGGAGAGAGACAGGGGCCCAACCACAGTGGTGAAAGTCCTGCTGAGAAAAAAGGGGCGGGAGATACCCCGGGTGGTGGGGTAGCTGACAGAATGTGGAAACTTTTCATCACCTCAAACCTAAGGAAAATAAGGTGAATTCCATGGTTCGTCGGACCAGGATCAGAGGGAACAGAAGAGCTGTTGGAGGTGAGACAGTGGGGTAAGAACTCAGAGGGACAGGGAGAGAAGACACAGCAGTCTCCTGGAACCGGCAGAAATCACAGGACAAGGGTTTAAAGCAATCTGATTTAAATCTGAAAGTACAGGAAGAGCTCAGCCTACTTAAACAAAATTAGGTCACCTTTTAGATTTTTAAATATATCAAAACAAAACACTTCGGGAGGTGACTCTGGAATAGTGCTCTGAAGGCCAAGCACAGCAGGGAGGCTGGTGAAAGACAGCCATGCCAACAATCCTGTTTGGGTTTTTTAATTTAAAAAATGGTTGGTTTGGTTTCTTTTAGTTTGAACTCTTTTTTCAGTCATTCACCACCTTCCTTTCTGTCATGTCCTTCCTGAGAGGGAGCTTGATGTAGAGGAGAAAACATAGCCTTTCTAGCCAATCATGTGTGCATTTGAATCCTGCTGTGTTATGCGCTACCTATGAAAACAAGCAAATTGCTTTACCCTTGAGCCTGTCTTCCATGTGCAAAAGATAGGTGATAATATCACCTCTCAGTTCTGTAAGGATTCAGGGAGGTAAAGTATGGAAAGGACCCAGAAGTAGCTGACAGTAAGTGTTCTGTCTGTCCCTCTGTCTTGTCAGTCTGTGTTGACAGACTGAACAAACGAATGGATCGTGGCCAGATCATATTTAAGATGGAACTCTGACCCACACTCTGCAGCAACCAGCCCAGGAAACTAACCCATTATCTACAGTAACCAGACCAGGAAGCCAATCTGCTATGTGCAACTCAGACTTGGAGGAAGTCAGACCACTGTCTCTATCTCACAGTCCATAAGCCAAATAAGAATACCTGTAACAGTCTACCCCAAATAGCCAAGACTTGATAAACGGCTGACAGCTTCTTTAATATTTGCCCCTGTTTTTTACTTAAAGCCATCCTGAGAAAGCCAAATACACACCCCTAACTCATCACACAGGATGCCATGCTTCTAGTCAGCACACTTACAGCT
This sequence comes from Neophocaena asiaeorientalis asiaeorientalis, assembly GCF_003031525.2. NCBI lineage: Eukaryota > Metazoa > Chordata > Mammalia > Artiodactyla > Phocoenidae > Neophocaena > Neophocaena asiaeorientalis. The sequence continues at coordinate 1,126,439 of NW_020173727.1, read as the reverse complement.
TCCACATGCCAACAGCTACCAATCAGGACGTCCTGGAGGCTTTCTCACTCCACCGCCTGCTTTTGTATTTCTGCCAAGAGACAAGTGATGGTGGGTGACTCCCTTGCTCTAGCAAGCTTTGAAAAAATAGCTTTTGTCTATTCTCATTTGGTCGGTCTTTGTTTTTTTCCACCATCTCTTTTTTTTCCCTGACTCTTCCCCTGTTATGGACTGAATTTTTGTGTCCCCACAAAATTCATAGGTTGAAGCGCTAACCCCCAATGTGATGGTATTTGGAGATGGGGCCTTTGGGAAATAGAGTTAGATGAGATCACGAGAGCAGGAACCCTATGATGGGATTAGTGCCCTTATAAGAAGAGACATTAGAAAGATTTCTCTGTCTCTCTCCTCTCTGCCATGTGAGGAGATAGCAAGAAGGCAGCAGCGGACATCTGCAATCCAAGAAGAGAACTCTTACCAGGAACAGAACTGACTGGTACCTTGATCTTGGGTTTCGAGTCTCTAAAACTGTGATAAAATAAATTTGTTCTTTAAGCCACTCACTGTGGTATATTGTTGTGGTGCCTGAGCATACTAAAACATCCCCCTTTTCCCCATGCATCCTTCCAGCCCAAAGCTCTGGACCTTCCAAAGCCTTCTGGTCGCACTACACTTGATCTGTTCACCATCACACTAGGGTCATGCACTCTGTTAAGTGACAACTCACTTGAAAAGCTCCCCAGGCAATGATATGTCTATACAGATATGTATAATTTAAAAATTAATATGGTTTCCTTTTGTAAAAGATAGATGATAATTTTTACAAAATGAATATATGTATACAGTCTCAGCGTTAGACCTCTCAGTGTCCAAGCACACAAAAAAATAAATAAAGAAAAGAAGAAAATAAAAGTCAACTAAGATTCTACCACTCAGAGATAATCACTATAACATTTAGTACTTGTCCTCCCTGACATTTTCTATCTATCTATCCATCCAGCTATCATCTATCTGTACATGCACTTATATATTCTATTGTATATTATATATTCACACATTTATAAAGGCAACACCATACAGCTTTCTCCTTCTTAATCTAATACATCGTAAACCTCTTTCTAAGGCAATAAGCATACTATACAATAATTTTTAGAGCTGTAGTATTTCATTGTATGGCTGTATAATTAATGTACTTAATCCCTCATTGTAGGATGTTCATACCTTTTTCAATTTTTCCTGATTATAAACAATAATTTGTATATTTTCTTTTCTTTCCCTTAATCAGAAGTGTATTTCCTTATAGCATATAAGGTAGCAATCATGTGTATTTTTTTTATTTATTTACCTATCCATCTATTTCCAAATAGTTGGTTAGTTTTCTCAACAACACTAATTTTCAAACAATCTCTATTTTCCTATCAGTCTGAACTACTTCATAATACCCTAAATACCTTAGGTTTCCTTTAGAGTTTCTGTCCTGTTCTATTCCCCCTTTCATGTAATTCTATGATTGTTCAACAACTATTTGGTGTATTTCTTTGATATCTGATATAGGAAGGATGCCTTCATCCATCTTTTTTTTCCAGACAAATATTCTGATCTTTGACCATCGCCAGCCACCCACAAAGAATAAAATGAGTGCATTTGTGTTTATCCCCTCTGATTACTCTTGTTCTTCTAGAAGAACCAGAGTGCAAAGACTAGACCAGCATGAGGGAGGCACAAAGATCCGTGCTGAGCCACAAGCAAATGATAGATTCTTCATGGGTGGAAAATTTCCCAGCAGCCTGTGAACACCTCTGGGTTATACTCGTCACTCAGAGTGGAAGTCAGCTACCTGTGACAGTGTCTCCTACTAGACCAGAGGCTGTCAAACATGGATCCACATTAAGATCATCCAAAGAGCTTTTCCAAAGTAATGATGCCCAGACCCCACCCCAGATGAAGTAAATCAGAATCTCTCAGGCAGCAGTTTCTGGGTACTGGTGCATTTGTAAAGCTCCCTGGGAAACACTCTTGTGCAGCTAGGGCTGAGACCCAGTGCACGAGGCTGTAGGCTTCCTATAGTCAAGATCCATGCTATTTACTCCTTAGCATTCTTGGTCCTTTGGACCACTCCTGACACATGTTGGAACACAGCAGAATTGAACTGAATTCAGATGAAGACACCAAGACTTTTACATCTCTACTAATTCTCCTAGGGAAAGGGATACAGATTATTAGTGCTCAGTAATGAACCTCTTAACTTTCTCTCAGTAACCCTAAAAGAAGTAGCTTCGATGTGGAGGAAAATGAGCTCTGTCTTGGTCCAGTAAAGGTAACAGCTGAAAGTCTGAAAAGAGGAAGACTTAGAGAGAATCTAATCTGTCCCCTCATTTTAACCCCTTGGAGTCCAGAGAGGTTAAATGACTTTGCAAGGTGGCACAGCTCTTAGTGGCACATCTGGAACAGAAATGAGCACTTCTTACTCCAGGGATCGGTGTTATACCTTGCTACCCTTGTGTGAGCCTATGTGGGAGAGTATATATATGTGTGTGCATATGGGCTTGTAAGTGTGTGTGTGTGTATGTGAGACTGGGTGTTTCAATGTGTGCATTTGTGCCTGTACCTGGAATGGGAGGAGGTGTGGAAGCTCCATGGGAGCAGAGCTGGTCCCCTCCTTCAGAACTAGTTGCATTAAAGTAACTAGACACCCAGGAACACTTTCTCTTTTCTTTCGGGCGTGTTGGTTTGCTGTGTTCTCTCCAGGTTGTCCTCAGAGGCCCAGCAATGTCTGCCTGGGAAGCAGGGTGGCGTTCCAAGTCTCAGCACCTATTGTGTAGGCGGTGCTCAGCATTAAGGTTTGCTGAAGCTGGATTTGGGGAAGGGTTGTAGCTGGCAGCCTCGGGCTCACTCTGCTGTGCGGTGGTGTGCTGGGACAGTGGGGAAGGCATGAACCATGCCTTGACTGTCCTAGGGTCCAGGACTGTTCTGTGGATAGATGGCAGTTTTCTTGTAGAATGTAAGCCAAGTAGAAATGTTTGTCCTCATGTTTTGCTGAATGTGTGGCTTCCTCCCTGCACTGTCCTCTCTTTTCATCCCAGAGTCCTCCAGGGGGCCTCTCTGCCAGACCTGCCAGACTAGGGTGACCCTCAGATCCTGGCTCAAAGGCTGCTTCAAAGGACTCTGCTGGCACAACTTGGCCAGGCCCAAAGTCCTCCTTCCTCAGTTTTTACGGAAGCCACGTGGAGAAAGCAGAGCCTGCCCAGGACAGCCTTTGGGGGTCTGACCTGCCAGCTGGGCCCTGATATAACAGAGCAGGCTTGTTATAAAACCCAAGCTCACATTTGCTAGAGGAAAACCTGTACAGAAGCAAAATTAGCTAAGAGTTGGGTAATGCAGATGAGAGACTTACCTGAGCAGCTGGAAATCAGTCTCATGGGCTTTGCTTTTGACCCAAATCGTTCTGATCACAATGGCATAGATGACACTGCGGAAAGGACCAAAGATACTATTAAAATGTCTGGTGGGTCCATACTGTGAAGACCACTCCGAGTTTCCTGAGTGTGAGGTGTGGAGTCAGGGGTCTCTCAACCACGGTCTGCCCACCTCTGTAGAATCACAGTAGATGGCAGCTCCTTCTTTTTTTTAAGCCAGGAGGCTTGGACCTGGTGAAGTTAACTGATTTCTCCAAGATAACTCTGTGGTCAGAGGTATAGCTTAGATTGGAATCAAAACACAGGGTTTGGGGTCGGAAAGATTTAGATTTGTAACCAGCTCTACTACTTGCTGGTTATATGACCTTGATTTTAGACAGGATTTCATGTGCCTCCATGATTCCCACCTCGAGTGTTCACATCACTGTGTCATCCTCTCCCCTTGAGTGTGGCTGGACCTGTGACTTGCTTCTAATCAATGCATTGGGGTGAAAGTGATGGGATGTCTGTGATTACATAATTGTGTAGCACCTGTCTTGCTAGTGTCTCTCTGTATTCCTAGCTTTCAAAAAGCAAGTTGCTGTGAGTCCTACAGCCCCAGGAAATCAATTCCGCCAGGAGCCCAGGGGAGCTTGGAGGAAGATCCTTCCTCAGTTGAGCCTCTGATGACACCCCAGCCTTGGCAGACACCTTGATGGCTGCCTTGCCTAAGCAGAGGACGCAGTTAACTGTCCAGACTCCTGACCCACAGAAACTGTGAGATAATAAGTATATGTTTTAAGTCACCAGGCTCATGATAATATGTTACCCAACAATACATAACTAATACACTGAGCGAAATAGGAGGAATGTTTGTGTCCCTCTCCTCTCCCAATTTACATGTTGAAATCCTAATGCCCAATGTGATGGTATAAGGAGGTGAGGCCTTTGGGAGGTGCTTAGATCATAAGGAGGGTGAAGTCCTCATGAATGGGATTAGTGCCTTTATAAGAGGAGACCCCACAGAACTTTCTTGACCCTTCTGCCATGTGAGGCTACAAGGAGAAGTCTGCAGCCTGGAGGACAGCCCTCACCCAAATGTACTGGCAACCTGATCTCAGACTTCCAGCCTCCAGAACTGTGAGAAATACAGTTGTGTTGTTTAGAAGTCACCTACTCTGTGACATTTTGTTATAGCAGCCCGAACCCACTAAGACACTGGGCCTCAGTTGAGACTGTCAAATCGAGGTAGTAATACAAACCTCTTAAGAGGTTTATAGGGATCAAATGTGACAACATTTAAAGTGCTATGCACGGGCTTGAAAATTAGCAGAGGCTCAATAAATGCCATTTTCTTTCTTCCCCAATTTTCACATAATATCACACCTACTTTTACATGATATAATCTGTACCTAAAAGGAAAAAAGTGTTAATGACTCAAAAGCATTAGCAAATTTTGTATCCTTTGTTCCCTTTGATAAATATAAACATGCATGCCTTTAATTAGTTATTTGACATTTCTAATTTATTAAGAACCTTGACTAAAAACTTTGAGACAAAGCACTTCTTCATTTTAAAACTGCACCAACTTCCCTCTTGAGAATCACTTGGTTGAAAAAAAATCAGAGTTCTAGTTTGCAGTAGCTGACAAAGCACTAATTGCTTTTAATGATCTTTAGAATATACTTTAATTAATGGCTGTGGTAAAACCCTCCTTGTTGATTTTCCCCCGCTCAGAGAACCCCTCTGAGTGTTCCAGGAAAGCTCGGGGCCTTTTTGGAGCATCCTCACTCCTTCTCATATACCTGCCCAGGGACTTTCCTGGAAATTGTTTGTCTACATTAAAGAACAAATGAGAAAGAAAACTGCTAATGAGTCTATCCTTTACCCTAAGTTGAATACTTGTTAGAGCAGGGAAACTTTTTCCCAGGTAAATGAAATACAAGGAAAGGTTACAACCACCATCAAGCATTAATTGTGTACTACAATTGCAACCCCAGGGCTTAATTGATCAATAATTCAAATATTTATTGACCATCAACCATATGTACAATGGAAAATTAAGAAAGATTTTATGTGTTAGGGGTTTGGGCTTTAGTCACCCCCACCTTGTCTCCTTAGGATCAGGCAGGCAGGTGAAAAGCCAGTAGCAGCTTTACTGTTAGCCAGGAAAACTAATAAGTAAGATGCCTCTTTAGCTTATTCCCCAAATCCAGCCACTTCTCAGGGTGTAACAGTCATGCGTCAGAGAGCACTCTGAATACATTCATTTCCTTCTTCTTGCTGATTTCTTTCACCTAATTAATCAACAAGTTCTACGGACTGTCCTTCAAAATGTCTCCATCACCTGTACCTTCCTCTCCGTTTCTGCTCTTCACTATCACTTCGGACCCTTATGATCTCTTTTTGTTTAATATTGATATTTTGATGATATTTTTATTGTGGTAAAATAAACATAACATAAAATTTACCATTTAATCCATTTTTAAGTGTATAGTTCGGTGGCATTAAGTACACTGACATTGCTCTGCAGCTATCACCATCATCCATCTCCAGAACTTTCTCATCTTCCGCAACTGAAACTCAGTACCCGTTAAACACAGAAGTGTGCATTACTTCACAAGTTAATGTGTCATCCTTATGCAGGGACCATACCAATCTTCTCTGTATCATTCTAATTTTAGTATACATGCTGACAAAGCAAGCACCCCTTATAATCTCTTGCCTGATTATTTGACATAGTCTTCTAAACACCTCCACTCTGCTAGCATCTTGAATGCCCACACCTCCCGCCATCAGAACTGGAGCTCTGGGACAGAGCATCATTCCCTGGCTTAAAAACCCTCCAGTGCCTCCACTTTCCTATAAGACGGTATCCAGTCTCTCAAGCAGGGCATCCAGAGTCTCCCACAATCTGTCTCTGCTTTCTTCATCTCTATGATTATCTTCCTGCCTCCCTCACTCCCCACTGTCTCTCAACACATTTTTTCCATGTGGGCAACAGGAGAAACCAACTAAACTAACCCCAATTCCATGCTTAGTATGTGGTTGACTTTGGGTGAATGTGAGATCCAAGGTCTTCCATTTCTCTGTGTCTGCTTTCCTTTCTTCCTGAAAATACATTTATTTTTTTTTTAGCCCATTCTCTATATATCACTTTGCTGTGAAACCTTTCTGAGCTGCCTCTGTTCCTCAGTGACAGTTAGCTCCCCCTTCCTTGGGGCTTCCATGCCGGTGTACCACTAGGCACGCTGAATTTTGTCTATGGCAGTTGTATCTTAAAGATCAAGCAGACCTAGAAATAGCCCATTCTCAGAAACAGAGCTGAGGAATAGCACTTCCATTCTTTTGGGTCAACTTCTTCCATGTCTTTTCTTTATCTCCACTCCCTCAGTGGTTGTAGCTTTTCTTCAAGTTTCTTAGAAATCTGAAAACCTAAGGGTCACTAAGATTGAGTAAAATACCTCTTCCCTGCAACTGGCTGGTTTATTTCTTGATTTTATGGAAGACAGTCCAGACACAGACCCATTTTCCTTCATTACCTTCATGAAGGCAGCTCCTGGCGGTGGGAGAGTGCGGGAGTCTAAGCCAGAGGAAGACCTTTCAAGTGGCATTAAGTACTTAAGAGGATGCCTGAGGCCAGTTCCTGAGTCTTGCTTCTGGATTGTGTATGAGGAGTGTCAGGAAACAGAACAAAAATTCTCTCTGTCCTCAAGACACATGGCGAGCATTCCACTCAGACCAAAAGTGCCCCTTTCACAAACGCTGCAGGACTCAGCACAGGCCTGGGGACTTGAAGGAGGCCCATCACAGTCTTGGAGCCACAGGCTCCGTCTCTGCCTGCATCTTTGCCTCATTTTGGGGCCTGAGGATGATGTCCAGTTGTGCTCTGAAGTTCTCATTAGAGGCCAAGCATAGGGAGGGGGTGTAGGGGGAGCTGATGCTTCACTTAGCACGGTCCTTTTTACTCTTCTCCTAGCAGGGGCTTAAGGATGCTCCCTGACCAAAAACGTCTCTCCCCTTTATTAGTTAATTTCACTAATACTAATGCTATGAAGATAAAATATAGGGAGATACAAGAGTATATAATAGAAGACTTGTTCTGGGGGTCATGGAAGCCTTCCCAGAGGAGGTGAAATTTCAGCGAAGATCTGAAGGATAAAATTGATTTTTTAAATGCAAAAGAGGACGGTCATTCAGGCAGAGGGAACAGCATGTGCAAAGTTGCTGAAACAGGAGGGATCGTGTGCATTTGAAGAACTTAGAGAAGGCCAGCATGGCTGAAGCATGGTGAGTAAGGCAGCTTGTGTGCCTTAAGATAAGCATGGAGAGTGAGGCAAGAACCAAATCACACATGGCCTTTAGTGCAGGGTTAGAGGTCTTGGACTTTATCCTGAAACAATGGAAATCCACTGAATGGCTCTAAACAGGAAAGTAAAATGATTGATTAACATGTTTTTTTAAAGATCAGACATTGTTCAGCATGTATAATTTGTTTCTATACATGTGTATATGCTGGTATATGAATTGAACAGTCCTGGAAGGGTATATAGCAGGGGTCCCCAACTGCCGGGCCGCGGACCGGTAGTGGTGCATGGCCTGTTAGGAGCCAGGCCACACAGTAGGAGGTGAGCGGCATCCCGCCCCGTGGAAAAATTGCCTTCCACAAAACTGGTGCCTGGTGTTAAAAAGGTTGGGAACCGCTGGTATATAAGAAATTCTTAACAGTGCTACTTCTGAGGAGGGGGACAGGGCAGAAGTGGAAGGAAGATTTTTATTTTTCATTTCATACTCTTTTGTTGCTTCGAATGGGGAAATCTTTCCAAAAGCTCTTCAGAGAGCTCACATTTCATTGGCTAGAATTGGATGACATGGCCATTCCTGAACCATTCACATGCCGAGGGGAGGGGTTGCCATGAGTGGCTTAGAGTGGAATGGATATGGGAAATTCAAACACAAGCATCTACCATAACCTGGCAGGCTAGTGATAATGGCTTTTTCAAAAGACCTAACTCTTGTCTCCCCTCAGGTAAAAATATATAGGATGTCACTTCCTTGACTGATGCGATGGGTCATCCGACCTTGGCCTTGGACTTCATGTCATGGACAGTGCTGGCTAGGATCTTGGGCCCTTTTACCCACCATGGCCTTGTAGTCCATAGAACTGTACTGACCTCAGCTTGGGGCTTTCCCACAGTCTGTTCCCCTTTCCCCAAGCAAAATAAGATGGATTCTTTTTTCGTGTAACATAAATCAGTGCTCCATGACAAGTGTGCTTTCTTCCTCTTATTCCTTTGCAATTGTCGGCTCTGGATCTTTTAAGCTTCTGCCTTTGTCTCACAGAGTAAAAATGATAGGAGAATGAGAAATCAATTAGGTAGCAAGAAAATAACCATAGCTAAAGTAAAGCAGTCACACCAGGGCTAAAAACCTTTCCCAGCAGCAGTTAGACAGTTGTGTCAAGTAAATTTTGAAACAACAGGAGTTGTGTTGACCCAGAAAGACAGTGTATTGCCTTTACTGTCAGTCACTGTGGTTTCAAGTCTTGGCAGCCTGATTTAATTAATGACAGAATCTTTATCCATACACAGCTCTCATGACAGTTTGCCACTGACAATACCACTCCTTCCTTCCTCTCTTTCCCTCCCTCTCTGCCTTTCTTCCTTCCTTCTTTCCTTTCACATATATTTATGGAGTATCTACCATATGCCAGAAACTGATCTAGGCACTAAATAACCAGAAATTTACATACTAGGGGTGTGTGTGTCTGTGTGTGTGTGAGAGAGAGAGAGAGAGAGAGAGAGAGAGAGAGATGGAGTGACATGACACTTCTGTCTGATTGATGAAGTTCATCAGTCAGGTCTGCATTGTTTATTTAATCAAACATTTATGAAGTGTCTGTCATGTGCTGGGTTTGGAGTCTAGAGATTAAGAGACAAGAGTCCATGTACTCAAGAAATGTAGCCACACTAGCAGGCAGTGACTCTCCCATGAAGCCTTAATGGCAACATGGACAAGCTGAGGCGGGATGCGGCCTAGGATTGGCAGGGGCAGCTCTGTGTGGGGTTTGGTATTTGAAATGAGACAGAAAGAATGTGAATCATTTTGCCAGAAGCAAGGCAGGGTGAGTCTGGAGGAGTGCTCACGCATAAGGAATGATGTGCACAAAAGCCCAGGGGTGAGAGGAGTGTGGGGTGTCCCGGAAACAAGAGGTGGCTTGTTCTGGCTGCAGTAGTGGGTGCAAGGAGAGTGTGTGAGCAGCTTCTCCAGGAATAGCCACGGAATCTGAAAAGGACCAGCGATCTGTCTTAGCAGATATTAAATGTATATAAAGCTACAGTAATGAAAACAATGTGGTGTTAGGGGCAGAAAAACCACTAATTTAGTTATTTGTGTGTTTTCTCCTTTTCTTAATTATGTCAATCACTACAAACTGGAAACAAAATGAAACCATATTCAAAGTGAAGAAACAAACGACAAACTAGGGAAATTTTTGCAATATATTAAAAAAGAAAAAGGTTATTGCATAAAGAATTCTCTAAAGATAGAGAATAGAGAAAATAAAAACAGAATAAAGTGAAGGGAATAGAAAGCTCAGAAACAATAAGAGCATTTATAATATAAATATGCATATGATAAAATTACCATTTCATACCGTAGAGAAAACATAAATCATTCAGTAAGTGATATTGGAACAAATGACCCAGCATTAAAAAAAAAAAAACAAAAACAAATTAAACTTAGATCTCTAATTCATATTACATAAAAATCAAATTAAACATCAAAATCGAATAAAAAGTATTTTAAGGTGATATTTTTAACATGCTCTCAACACTGAGATTATTTTCAAATAATTAAAATTATAGGTCATTAAAAAGTTAAAGTATAGATAAGTTTGTGAAAGGGACAATTTCCTAAGAAAGAAAAGAAATGAAAAAATATAAAGAAAATTGTGTGTCAATGTGAATACACTAAAATATAAAATGCTTATATATTACAGAAAAGCCATATACACTTCATTCATATTTTCACATGCATTTATATAAAGTTTTGCAAAGTGCTTTCCTATGATTCTTTTTTTAAATCGAGTCATTTGACTTTCTAATTTAGGTATTCATGATTTCTCTCCTTAATTATGTCAGTCTTATTAACTGAAAGCAAAATAAAATCACATTCAAAATGAAAAGGCAAACTAGGGACAAACTAGGAAAATATCCTAATCGTATAAAAACAGGAAAAGTTTTTATGTAAAAAATATCTCTAAAGACAGAGAATAGAGAAAATAAAATAAAATGGAGAAAAACGGGTAAAAGAATACGAATAGGTAATTTACTTAAAAAACAAAAATAATAACGAACATATAAAATGTGTTCAACCTCATCGGTGATGAACGAAATGTGAATTAAAACAATAGTATATATGTATTTTTGCCTATCAATTTGGTAAGAATATACATATATATATCTGTATATAAATGTATCACGCATGAGGGACAATAAAGCATGAGGCATGGTTAATAAAGAGCATGAACACCTTATCTGTGTTGTTTCTTTTGTCTACTCAGTCTTGGAATTAAGAATTTAACCTTATCTGAAAGAGTCACTAGCAACAGAATCAAGCTCAGGGTACCAAAATGTGATTAAGAAAAACAACAACAAAAAAAAAGAGTTGAGCTTTAGCTCTGAGAGAGGTGAAATTATAGCAACTTATCCCTCAACTAGCTGGCAAACAAATTCTTCACAAAACTCCATCTGGGCCTGGTCTTGGTTCAAGAAGTGGGGAGTTGCTATGCTGCATCCCCCAGAGAGAAGCTTTCTCTCCCGCAGAAGCCTGACCATGGAAGAGGAAGAGGGAAGATGATGACTGAGTAGGTAGGAAATGCTTCAGGGAAGCTCAAGGACAGACAGAGCAAGGTCACTCTGAATTTTCATGGTTCTACCCCAGCTGGAAGCAAGGAGCAGGGTTTACTGAGGCCTTTGTTTTGTCTGACAAGGGCTGAGTGATTTTGAAATCATCCCCTTTAATCATTAAATTAGACTTTGCATTTTCCAAAGACACTACAAAAATGCACAAGTTGGGCCATAGGCAAATTGGAGGAGAAGAAGAGGCAGCTCGAATTAATGGGGGAAATTTCAGACAGTGAAAGCCCCGCATGAGGGATCTGGCCAGACAGCACGTTGGGAGCCTGTGGTTCACGGCTGCATCCGCCCTGCTGAGCAGGGGTTTTGACTGATTTCAGGAGCTGATGGGAAATTAATCAGGAGAGAAGCTGGGACATTTGCTGCCACTGAAATCGATGTGTCAGTTGCCTGTGACGTCATGAGTCACTTCTTTCCAAATACTTTCTTACCGCTGCAACTGGCCTCTTTCCTCTTCCATGGGCTTCTTTTAATGTGGCTGTTACTTACCTTTGATTCATTGTCTAAATAACCTTCATCTTCCCTTCAGGCTTCCCCCCAGATTCAGCTTGGTGGAGAGGAGAGCAGTAAGTTGAAATACAATATAGGTGTTAACTTGTAGATTCAGCAGAGATGACTGGACAATATCCAATCTCAGTACGGCTGAGGGGCTAACAGTGGGAATCACTCTGCTCCTGTCCAGCTCAACCTCTGCTGCTGATGGAGAGCGAGTCATTTTGCTTCTTTTAGCCCTAAGTCTACTCGTAAAAAGTTTAGGGGCTGGACTATGTGGTGGATAACATTTTTCCAGCTTTAGTATCTTAAGGGACTAAAGATGAACAAAGAGTAAGAACAAGAGACTCCTATAATGTCAGAAAACACTTGAAGAATATGCCATCAATTAATCTAAGAAATGCATATTGAAACAATGAGATACTTTTTCAAACCTCTGTGGTCAGCAAAGACTTAATAAAGAAATGACACCACCTTCCTCTGGGTCAGGGGAGGAAAAATGAGAGCTCTTGTTTGCTGTCGGCAGGAATACACATTTTTTAATAGGGCGGTTTATGCATATGCATCAAAAGTCTTAAAATGAGCATCATCTGTGATCTGGCAATTCCATTAGAATGAGTTCTGAGGAAATAGTCAGAGACTCATGAAAATTTTAAGTACAAAGATTTTTATCACAGCATTATTTATACTATTGAAACCCAAAGGCTGATCTTCCTTTGCCCAGGATGAATTACGTGACACTCGATGGCCGGCTTGGGGACACTCAGAAGGTGCAGGATGAGCAAGACCCATGTACATACTCAACATGCCAGGTATCTCCCTGCAATTCCTGATCCCATCCACCAGTGCAGAGCCACTCTTTCAGAGATGATCCTGCCATGTGACCAAGGGAGACCCTGCCTTGCCCAGGTGGTTGTGGTCTTCTTTGTTGAAAGACCATCTTTGGCCCACCATTGGCTGCAGGACAAAGGGAACATACTATGGCTTGGTTACTAAGGCCCTTCACAATTGAGTCTCACCCCATCCAGAAAGAGCTTATTGCCAACTTCTTTTCCATCGGCACTGCCTGCCTGTCCTTTCCTGTCACCATACGCACTCTGACCCCCTGTTACCAGGGAAACTGCTTTCTCTCCACCGTCCCCTTCTCCTATCTGAAGCCTTCCTTCCTTCAAAGGATGCTTCCAAGAAGTGTTCCCTGCCATTATTTGACCTCATCGCCTACATTGTCTAGCATATTTTTGTGTGTATTGCATTTTTTTGCTCAATTTTGTTTCAAGTTTGTCTGTCTTTTCGATTATAAGATCTCTGAAACTGGTACTATGTCTTATATTTGAAAGGTTGCATGATATAGGAGAAAGAACAGGATATGGAATCAGACAAACCTGGGGTTAAATCCTGCGTAACGTTGGGTAAGTTACTTAACCTCTCTAAGTTCGAGTTTTATCTTTTATAAGATGGGGATAATAGTTATTTCACAGAGTTGTAGTGTGGTTGATGAGATCAATGTTAACCACCTGGTACAATGCCTGCCCCACAGCACATACTCAGAAAATGTTAGTTCCCTCCTCTTTGTCCCACTTTGGAGGAGTTGAGCTTAGTACATAGCATCTTTAGATAAAACCTTGTCACCTAGCCCATTCCCCAAAGGACACTAGGAGCAATGAGTGACCTGTAAGGGAGGAGAGCAGCAGTTGGTGAACCGGGAAAGCCCCTGTATGGGTCTGGCCTGCTGGCCTCTTAACCTGATGATTGTCAGGGGGATGAAGTACACCAGGAAGGCCACGATGGTTATGTATGGGGTCTGGTAGGAGTCGTCGGGTCACAGGGCCCAGCACTGCACTTCACCATTGGAGAGTTTCCTTTTCCCAAATATGATAAGGGTGGGAATGGAGAACAGGAAAGAGAGGCTCCAGGCAATCACGCTGAGGACCTTGGCCTGCTTTTCTACTCAGAAAAAAGAGAGGGATGCTTGGGCATCTGGAAACATCCTTTGGGAGCACACTTGGCATCTAGTGTGGAAAAATATCATGGTGGAAGAGGGATTCTGGAACTCTCAGAGCCTCAGTTTCCTCATGCATAAAAGGGGGATAATAGGACCAGCATCTAAGGCTGATGCAGGGATTAAAAAGAGTATGCTTACACGGAAACTAGAACACTGCCTGGTATAAGGTCAGTGTTCCCCAGTTTCTCCTCTTTTGCTTCCCCGATTTACCTGCTTGATTGAGATGTTGATGCGCCCATTTCTAAAGTACTGTGGAGCTCAGTTTGTACCACATACATTTGATAGGTTGCTGTGCGAATGCTTGTCTCTTGTACCTTGCCCATCCTCAAAGGCAGGGATGGGACTTTGGTCTGTCTGTCATCCTTCTCTTGTACCTAGCACTGTGAAGCACTGTGACAGTGTTTGAAAGCTGTTTGCCAAATGTTAAGTAGCCTTCTTTTATTTGAAGGAATAAGGGAGGAATTGTAAGGCAGAGAAAGAACACTGGACTTGGTTCTGGAGAGCAGGGTTCATTCAAACCTAGCCCCGAAGTCTGGTACACATTAGATTTGGGCTCTTTCAGATGTGATATTTTGACCTTGGGCAAATCACTCAGTCTCAGCCTGAGTTCTTCTCTAAAGTGGGATTAAAAAAAAATACACACTCTGCTCACCTAATCAAGTCATGATGGGGCCAGAGAGAGACAATTAATATACATGAGAGTGCTTTTTGAAAAGAGTTGTTTTGATGTGATGCTTTCTGTTAAGCTGTTGTTGAAGGTCTTCATCTTCATCCCCATTGTAGCTGTGCTGTCTGTGCTGACTGGCCCTGGCAGCCCTTCTTCATCCAGGGACAGGAGACCTCCCTCCACCTTCCAACTTTCAAATTGGAAAGCAGGTGCATGTTTCTGGGTGGGGAGGGAAATGTAGAGTCTGGTGGTATCGTAGAGAGGTGTGTAGGGTGTGGTCAAGGAGCTATAAGAAGTGAGAACAATTCTAGAATAAACTAGCGACTCTAGTAGAATCTTGAATCCCAAATACTTGGGAGAATAATATCTGGGCTTCTGTTCTTGCTGAATTGTCACTCTGAAAAGAGTTATTAGAAAGATTTAGAAAACAGATATTACTGGCACACTGAACAAGCAGGAACCTTGGGGTGGAATTATAATACAGTCTTTTTAGGTCTTTCTGTCGTCCCCGTACATGGATCCAGTGATCCAGTGGAGTGGGAGCTCTTATGCTCCTGTTTGAAAACTCAGCCCCTTGATGTCAGTGATAATTAGGTAGTTAAAAAGCCCCTGCAGTCACCTTACGTGGTAAGCAGTGCTTCAATGTAGTAATGAACTTAAAAATTAATAAGTAGATGGGCTTCCCTGGTGGCGTGGTGGTTGAGAGTCCACCTGCCGATACAGCGGACGCAGGTTCGTGCCCCGGTCCGGGAAGATCCTACATGCTGCGGAGTGGCTGGGCCCGTGAGCCATGGCCGCTGTGTCTGAGTGTCCAGAGCCTGTGCTCTGCAACGGGAGAGGCCACAACGGTAAGAGGCCCACGTACCGCAAAAAATAAATAAATAAAATAAAATAAATAAAAAACACGGACAAAATAAAATTTTTCCATGGTTAGACTAAACTCCAGTTTTTCAAAGTATTAAGTATTTAAATTGTTTCCAATTATTTTGTATTATAAATAATTCATATGCATCTCTTTGCACTGCTCTGGTTATTTCCTTAGGATGAACTCTTAGAAACTGAAGATTGGGGCAAATATAGCTAAGTTTCCCCCAAAGTGTCTACAATTTATGGCTCCCACTGGAAGTGTACAGAAGTGTCCTTTTCCTTATAGTTGCCCAACACTGAGGATTCTTCCTCTTACTCTAGTTATCTTGTTGGTAAGATTTCCTATCCAAATATTTAATCTTGCAGTTCTTCAATTAGCAGAAACAATAAGGGAAATAAAAATAGTTTTTACTAAATAAAAAATTTTTAATTATTTATAAATAGTAAACATTGTAAACATACTTAAAAAGCAAAATGAGGGCTTCCCTGGTGGCGCAGTGGTTGAGAGTCCGCCTGCCGATGCAGGTAAAAAAAAAAAAAAAGCAAAATGACAAACAGGAAATATTTATATATGACAAGCAAAGGGCTAATATCCTTCTTATAAAGAACTCTGGCAAAGAAATAAGATCACACCAATTGAAAAAGTGGGCAAAGGACATGAAAAAATTTTGAGAAATTTTTAAGAAGCAAAGCGACAAGTAAATGAACGATATATACAAATGATCTTTTTGACTACTAAAGAACTGCAAGACTTCTTTCCTAGAAAGATATTTTCCTCACCAAAATGATGAACGTTTTACCCATACCCATACCCTCTTATGTTTAAAATTTTTGCTTTTTCAATCCAATTGGAATTTACTTTGTAATTAACTGTAACATGTAGTGATCTATTTTTTTTTAATGGCTAGACAGCTATTCTAACACGATACACTGGCAAATTCATTCTTTTCTAACTGATTTGGTATTCTATATGCTTTAGATAGGTTCTAGTATCATATTGTTATAATTATCAAAGTTTTATATTATATTTTCATACCTGGCACTATATATCTCTCTTCATTATGGGTTGATGTTTTTCTAATTATTCTCACAGTTACTTTTACTAAAGAGCTTTAACACTGACAACTCCTCTGGAGTTGCTGGCTAAGGAAATAACCACTTTAGTAAAAAGCAATAAAACATCAGTGAAAATGTGCCCCCCCCCCCATTTCTGCTCTCCTTCCCTTGGTTTTGTTACCATTGCCATGTGCTTGCTCAGCCACAGGAGAGTTCCTCCTGGCTTCCACTGGCTCCATTTTCTGTGCTGCTCTGTGGGGAATCGCTTTCTCCCGCCTTCTCTCAGCTCCGTCACATAAACCCCCAACCCTGCCCCTCAACGTGCTGGAGCAGCAAGATGACTCTAGCCCAGGGTTCCCTGGACCTTCTTACACCCTGTTCCACCAACTACCACATCCTATAACCGTGCAGGCCTTTTCAACTTCCTGCAAGGCCATGCAGCTTTCCTAGGGGGCTTGGCATCCTTGTTAATATTTAATCTGCTCCCTGTGTGCTGGGAATTCCTTGAAGTTTCTGGTCTTTGGATGGTGTCTTTCCTTGGCTCCCATCCCAGCTGCAGGTCTCCTCCTATTTGTAGGCTTCTTCCATGACTTCAGTTGGGATCGGGCAGAGGAAGGGAAAACGGCTAATTTCTGTTTCCAAGCTTGCATCTTTCCCTGAAGCTATTAGAGATGATTATTTTCCAAGTGCCCTAACTGAAGCGTCTATTAATTTCATAGTGAGGAAGTAAATTGCTTTACATCTTTTAAAGAACACGATAATATTCATTCCTGCCTTTCCTGTAATTTAGGACATGATTTATAATATTGCACAGTATCTCCCAGAACCACTCATACTTCCCATAAGCTAAACAGTTGATTAATTTTTATCTAATGAATACGGTGGTGAGACATGTAACTGACCATGTTTCCCTCTTGACTGTGGATCCCAAAGCCTCGACTTCCAGCAAGTGTCCTGGGACACCCCTCACATGTTTTCTTATACTTAAGTTCACTTTACTCCTATTTCTTTCGCCTTGAAATACTCTGGTGTGGGTGTCTTTTTGTACACCGGATGCAATCCTTCCCAGAGCCTGCAGGACGTAAATAAGTGGTTGGCTGAGTAAGAGTATCACACTTTTGCATACACATATCATAAAATGTCTCTCCCATTTACCCTCGTGCCCTCCCCTGCATGCTTCTCTGCCGGAGAAGATGCTAGAGCATGACACTGTCTGGAAAGCTTGGTGCTAATTGCACACCTTCCTACACTCACACCTACAGAAAGCCTGAGAAACAGGTATAAATTCGATCTTAAAATTACTTTCAGTTGCACACAACACACTGATATGTTTCTGGTATAAAAATTCCCTAAAGGCATGTAAGTCCCTGTGTTCTCTATGGAGAGTCCAGCTCCCATCCCCGGGCGTGAGGACTAGTTGGCGCACATTTTTGCAGGCAGTTGTTTATTATTCTGAGACCTCACTTTTTCTTGCATTCTCTCACACTCTTCTCTCTCTGTCTGTACACAATATCTAGCATTGTTTTGAGTTTTTCTTTACAATAATGTTATCATACAGTATGCATACTGCATGTATGTTTTTTTTATTACTCAATATATGATGTAGATATTTTCATGTCAATGCACATTATTCTCCATGGCCCTACCACCTCCTCACTGAGAGACAGTAATCAAGGACACCTAAACTGAACCCAGACCATCTGGGTTCAAATCCTGCCTCTGCACCTACTAGCTGTGTGACCTTGGGCAAACTACTTTAACTCTTTGAATTGTAATTGCCCAGATTAAGATGCAAATAATAATAGAATTGACATCACAGAGCTGTTGTGAGGATTAAAGTATTTAACATATGTAAAGAACTTAGAATCATGAATAGCACATAGTATGCAATCAATGAACCTAATCTACTGAAACTTCTACATAGGGTGCTAGCCTTTCCTCCATTGAGGGACACCAAGGTCAGCATTGAATTCCTGCTATTCTAAGCATGCTGCAACATACAACACATGCGTGTGCATGCACACATGTGAGTATTTGTCCAGAGAAGATACCAAGAAGTAGAATTTCTATGTCAAAAGGCTGCACATTTTATATTTGATTAGATATTATTAAGTTGCCATTCAAAGTATCTGTGTCAGTACTGCCTGATGTATTTAATCTGATGACATTAATTCTACTTATTCTAAAGTTCTGCTTGCTCTATTAATTTTGCTTCCTTAGCTGTAAATTCTGCAGAATGGTATTTTAAACGTATTATCTATTTTCCACAGTTTGGCTTTTGTCACATTTTCTGTGATATTTGATTGCACCTCATTTTTGTAGGCAAGATTTCCTATTAGGTTCTTCATTTTACCGTTTTCACACCGTGCTTGGGAAAGTGTAGTATGTTGGCTTCTTATTTGCTTTTGGAGGTCAAAGAGGTAAGTGGGCTCTGCCTGTGGGCGGAGGAATGGACAATTAGTCCTGTGACTAGGTACCCACCATCCCTCCAAGCTGCTTCCCAGGGCCCCACTCTGTTTCTCCAAATCCAATATCTCCACTACTTGGAAGCAGAGACCTCCATCCCTCCTGCACGCCTGGAAAGGGGAAGAGCAGTGGGAAGGGAGATGTGCTGTGATTAAATGTCCTCATTGTACTCCAGGAATCATCCTGCCAGTTTCCTTGAGTCCTTCTTGCTCTGGAAATTTACACGATCTATTTAGGAAGACTTCTGCCATATTGCTGCATCATCATCTGTGTGCATTGTGGGTTGTGTGGTTTCAGCCTTCCCTCTGACCCATCTGCTTCCTTCTTTCAGGGATTCTTTGCTATCTCTGGATCAAAGAGGGTTTTCCTTGTTTCTATTATAATTATAAATTAAGACATCTTTCCAATTATTTCCATGGTTTTAGGGTAAGGAGAGCAAGGTGCTTGTGTCTGGAAAGTAAGCAAGTAGAAGTGGGAGTGTTCATTAGTTTGGATAGGTATGCGTGTTGACACTGCTCCTAAAAAAAAAACAAACAAACCTGGCAGCGGCAGCGTCAAGGTAAATGGTCACAAAGTAGGCCCAGCAAAGCACCTTTCCTAGTGTCTCTTGGCCATCCATAGAAGCCATCAGCATTTTCCCAGGCACCCAAACTTTCTTTTCTACATCTTTTTGGACAATCAGACTCATGAAGTTGGGGAGGAAGTGGAAGAGGAGAAGAAAGGGGGAGGAAAAGACCATTACTAAGAGGCTAATATTAGTGAAAACCCTCACCCAAGGATCGTATTTGTTTGAGCCAGCTCACCTCCTTGCAGGAACTTCATGGGGTAGACGATGGCATGGTACCTGTCTATGCTGAGGGACACCAGGACATAGGTAGAGGCATAGAGCAGCACAACCTGAAGACAGAAATGAGAGGTGAGTGGCCTCACAGAGGTGAGGAAATGCACATCATGGAAAGAAGAGCATTTTGTGCTATTTAGAAACCTTGGCACTGAACCAAGGGATGGATGACGTTTGGAGTACGGACAGGAATGACTGACTCCCATGTCAGGAAGATTGCTGTTCGTGGTGCTGGGATTTGCACTGCTGGCTGTGACAAGTGAGAGTGCTTCCAGCTCTCGCTTGTTCACTCATTCACTTGGCTTTTCGGAGACGCTGCATTTCTCCAAGGATCAGCCCCTCTTGACATTTGCGTGGTACATGTGTTTGTAATTGACTTTTAAAGCTAAACTAATTTTCTCTGCCACAATTGACATTCCAGAATAATTAGAAACAAACATTCATTTGCCTTTTATCAATGTGAGTTGTTGAGAGATGATAGAAGGGATCTGGCTTCAGGGAGCCCATGTGCTGTTTTGAATCATTTATCACCATCTGTGCTGACACTCTCAGAGCTCCCCTTCCTCATCCACTTCTGCAGCAGAGCTGTTCACTAGGGTCAGCCCTTGGGTCCCCTCTTCTTCCTTCCCACCCTCTCTTTTATTAAGCTTACCCATGCCCTTTAGTGATATTTGCAGAGAAGGAAATTGCGATATAAGAAGTTAATCTCTCTTCTGTGAAGAGCATAGTCAAAAGGTAATTAAATGAAATACCCCTGAAAGGATGATCAGGGTGGGAATTTTTCAAATAACTTTGAGCCTCATTTCTACCAGGAGTCTAGCCATATCACTGCTTTGTAATCTTTGGGTCAAATTCAGAGTGGTAGAAAAGTAACTCGAAGAGTGAAATCTAAGGGTGAGTGTCTGAATTTCTTCTAAGATGAAATAGAAATAACATGACTTTGGTAGTAACCTTTGTCTGAATTTGTATCTTTTTGTTCATTCCCTGGCTCAGACAAACAACGATCAACTACATCGTTGTTCCTTATTATTTTTATCTCTGTAACACTACCACAAATGCATCCCAGCATCAGTGTTGTAGAAGGTGCCATAGGGAGGGCGTTCTGAAGAGTGATCAGAGATTGAAGGCTCCCCTGAGGGATATAAGAAGAAATTCTGGTCTTGCTAAAAAGGTGAATAACGGTCAGAGAGATAAATGATGGCCAAATTTTACAACAAAAATAAGATGTCTCCTTAGAGAAAACTGGGATTTTTATGTGGGATCCATGAATTCAGAATTGTTAAGGCTGGCCACACTCAGTTGAAGAGATGGCATCAGAGAAGGATGGGAAGGAGAGCTCCCAAGGGCAGAACCCCATCGGGTAGAATGTTGTGATGAGACGGTCATAAGAATGGCGGCATCCGCGGCTGTGTTGAGTGAGATGGCTCACACAAGCTCAGAATCTGAAGCAGGAGGAAAGGTCACAGTAGAGTGCCCAGAGGAGCAGGCAAAGTCAATAAAAAGAGATCTACTTTGAGACACAGGCAAAAAGAGTATTTAACTTCAGGAGCCTTCAAACATCTAGGCAGGGTGGGAGGGAGATGCAAGAGGGAGGGGATATGGGGATATATGTATATGTATAACTGATTCACTTTGTTATATAGCAGCAACTAACACAACAATGTAAAGCAATTATACCTCAATAAAGATGTTAAAAAAAAAATAGAGTGATGACCAGACGTATACTGAGCAACTGAAAACTAAAAGAAGGCATTCATTACAGTACTACTGTTAGACAAATTAAATTCAAAGCAATTAACACTACATGGAATAAAAGGATTATTTATAGTGATAATAGATACAAGACACAATGGCAGTAGAATATTAATAAACCTAAATGTAACAAGTAACATAACACTAAATGTATAACTAAGATGTTCAAAGTTCTACAGAGGAAAAAAACACAATAATACATAGGTAGAAATAATTAAACAAACTGTAAGAATAATACACATTATTATAAAATATCTAGGCAATATTTCAAAAATTAGTCATAAACTAAACTACCGAGAAGAAAAACCCTCAATAGATTCCAAAAAGTGGAATTTATACAATTCACATATCTAAAACAACAAGCAGTAAAAGCTGAAATTAGTACCTTCTTTTTTTTAAAATACCACTTGGAAATGTAAACACCCTTATAATTAACTTGAGTCAAGAAGGAAATTAAAGTATAATTATAGTCAATTCATAAATGTCAACAATGAAAATTCTACACGTCAACAACATATGGGATACCATTTGTAGAACAGATGGCAGCTTGAGGACATATGTCTAAATTCTCACTACCCCACCCTCAATTCTGACAAAAATGACCTAGGAAATATGAAACCAAAAAAACAAAAAAATTCTTGCAGAAAAGTGAGACTTAAATGCAGAAAACTTAAAAATTTTTATTTAGAAAAATGCCAGATTGGATTCATTTAAAGTAGAATCTCTGAACCGACTTTTAAAAAAAGTCAATATACTTTATTTTTTAGAACAATTTTACTTTTACAGAAAAAATTGAGCAGATAAGACAGAGAGTTTCCATATTAGCCCCCCTTCCCCACACTTTCTCCTCTTATTAACATCTTACATTAGTGTGGTCAATTTTTTAAAATTGATGATCCAATATTGATACATTACTATTAACTAAAGTCCAAGGTTTATATTGAGATTCGCTCTTTGTGTTGTACAGAACCATGGGTTTTGACAAATGCATAATGTCATTGATCCATTATTACAGTATCATGCAGAAGAGTTTCACTGTCCTAAAAATCCCTTGTGCTTTATCTATTCAATCCCTCCAAATCCCTGGCAACCACTGATCTTTTTTTTTTTTTTGCGTTACGCGGGCCTCTCAATGTTGTGGCCTCTCCCGTTGCGGAGCACAGGCTCCGGACGCGCAGGCTCAGCGGCCATGGCTCACGGGCCCAGCCGCTCCGCGGCATGTGGGATCTTCCCGGACCGGGGCACGAACCCGTGTCCCCTGCATCGGCAGGCGGACTCTCAACCACTGCGCCACCAGGGAAGCCCACCACTGATCTTTTTCCTGTCTCCATGGTTTTTCCTTTTCCAATGTCATGTAGTTATAATCATACAAAAGTAGCCTTTTTAGACTGGCTTCTTTCACCTAGCAATGTGTGTTTAAGATTCCTCCATGACTTTTCATGGCTTGATAGCTCATTTTGGCTTATTTATCCATTCAGGTTTTGAGGGGTATCTTACTTTTAGATTCTAGCAATTATGAATAAAACTGCTATAAACATTCTTGTGCAGGCTTTCGTGTGGATATAAGTTGTCAACTCAATTAGGTAAATACCTAGGAGCACAATTGCTAGATCGTATGGTAAGAGTATGTTAAATTTTATAAGAAACTATGAAACTGTCTTCTAAAGTGTACCATTTTGCATTCCCACAAGAAATGAATGAGACCTCCTGTAGCTACACATTCTCAGTACCATTTCATATCTTCAATTAAAAAAATTTTTTTTAGCCATTCTAATAGGTGTGTAGTGGTATCTCATTGTTGTTTTTCTTTGTAATTCCCTAATGCCATGTGATGTTGAACTTCTTTTCATATGCTTGTTTGTTATCTGTGTATGTTCTTTGGTGAAGTGTCTGTTCAGTTCTTTTGCCCATTTTGAAGAGGGTTGTTTGTTTTCTTATTGTTGAGTTTTAGGATTTTGTTGTATATTTTGGATATAAATTCTTTATCAAATGTATGTTTTGCATATTTTTCCCATCTGTGCCTTGTTTCTCCAGTCTCTTGACAGTGTCTTTTGCAGAGAATAAATTTTAAATTTTCATAAAACCCCAACTTTCAATTTTTTCTTTTATGGATTGTGCTTTTGATGTCGTATCTAAAAAAATCATTGAAAGACCCAAAGTCCCCTAGATTTTCTCCTATGTTATTTTCTAGTAGTTTTATAGTACTGCATATTTCATTCCAGTCTGTGATCCATATTTAGTGAGTTTTTGTGAAATGTGTAAAGTTGGTTGGATTCTATTTATTTATTTTTGCAAGTGGATGTCCAATGACTCCAGCAGCATTTCTTAAACAGGCTATCCTTTCTCCATTGAATTGTCTTTGCTCCTTTGTCAAAGATCAGTTAGACTTTTTGTGTGTATCTGTTTCTGGGCCATCTATTCTGTTCTGTTGATCTGTTTGTTGATTCTTTTCCAATATCATGCTGTCTTGATTTCTGTAGCTTTATAGTAATTCTTGAAATCAGATAGTGTCAATCTTCCAACCATGTTCTTCTTTTTCAATATTGTGTCTGCTATTCTGTGTCTTTTGCCTTAAACTTCAGCATTTGTCCATATCTATAAAATAACTTGGTGGTATTTTGATTGGGATTGCATTGAATTTATAAATCACATTGGGAAGAATTAACATCTTAACAATAGTGAGCCTTCCTATCTATGAACATGGAATATCTATACATTTTAAGATATTGTTTGATTTTTTTTAAACAGAGTTTTCCCAGTTTTCTTCATATTGATCTTGCATATATTTTGTTAGATTTATACCTAAATATTTCATATATCTGGTGCTAACATAAGTGGTACTCTGTTTTTAACTTTAACTTCAAATTGTTTATTGCTGGTATATGAAAAAACAACTGGCTTCTGTATATTAACCTTGTATTCTGCAACCTTGCTATTTTTTACTTAATTGTCTACATAGACAAACTTGTCATCTGTGAACAAAGATGTTTTTATTTCATCTTTCCCAATCTATGTACCTTTTATTTCTTTTTCTAGTTCTTTTGAATTAGTTGGAACTTCCAGTATGATCCTGGATAAGAGTGTTGAGAGGAGACATCCTTGCCTTGTTTCCAATCTTAAGAGGAAAGCTTCTAGTTTCTCACCATTAAGTATGAGGTTAGTTGTAGGTTTTTTGTAAATGTTTGTTATCACGTGGAGGAAGCTTTTCTCTATGCACAGTTTTCTGAGAGTTTTTACCATGAGTGGGTATTGGATTTTGTCAAATGCTTTTCCTGTATCTATTGATATGATCATATAATCTTTTCTTACCTTTTGTTGTTATGAATTACATCAATTGAATTTTGAATGTTGAACTGGCCTTGCATACCTGGAATAAACCCCACTTGGTCATAGTGTATGAGGAAATAATGAGAAGTCTGCAGTCTGCAAGGCGGCCCTCACCTGACCATGCTGGCACACTGATCTTGGATTTCCAGCTGCCAGAACTGTGAGAGAGAAATGTTTATTTTTTATAAGCCACCTACTCTGTGGTATTTTTGTTATAGCAGCCTGAATGGACTAAGACAGCCATAATATGTCAAAAGGAATAGTAACCCAGAAATTTTACCTAATGCTTGAAATATGAATGTTTATGTTCTTATTGTTTCTTATTTGTATTTTCTTTATATAGGTATTATTTTTAACAACCAAAAAAAAAAAAAAACCATGGAAAAAATCTTAGAAATTTTGCTTCTCCTTTCAACTAGGAAGAAGTGAGCAGTTTGTTGCATCAGAGTGCAGGGTTTTATATTATCTTCCTTATGAAGAATCCAAGAGCTAATTTTGATGTCAGTTTGTCTCATCACATTTGGAAGGTGCTACGTACCTGCAAATAGCGGACTACTTGGCAAACCAGATCAGGTGCCATGAAGTCTCCAGTGAATCTCCCAATGATATCTGTCAAGATGTTAACCAGTCCTGTGAAAGAGTCTAACAAAAACACACAAGTGGTTGATTTCAGCCTCTTTCAAATTTGCAGCTATGCTACAGTAGAAATGAATTCCTGGGGAGATTTTTTTTTTTTTCTTTTTTTCTGATTTGTTAGGTGGCCATTAAGGGAATGTAAGACAAGGCAGGAGTTACTTGACCTTATTACTAGAGCCTCTCGCCACTCAGATGTAGCTACTTAGGAAGGAGTTTTGAAGTGACTAAAGAGGAATTATATTAATCACAGAGTTGACCTTTTAAGTCAGAGGAGAGGAGTTTTAAAGGTGTTTAGACCTGTACTAAAACAAGGACTGTGTGAGGATCAATAAAGTGCAAAACTAAGAAAAGGAAAATATTTATTCTCATGAAGACCCTCAAAATTTCCCTTTCTGCACCCATCATTTTACAACTTGGACCTCTCGTTACCTCCCTACATCCAGGTATGGCCCCCTTCCCCAGGTTCCTCTGCTTTCTTCTTCTTTCCCCTTTCAAATCCACCTTTGGAAAAAGTCAAGTGCATGATTTATCAATTTCATTGGCTTAGTTGGTTAAACTACAGAGGAATTGAGACCAAGATATGAGACCAAGGTTAGAGATTTTGTGCTCATTTCTAAAGTTACAGACTATATAAGTTGTACGGTTGTCTCCAGAAGCTATGGTAAAATATGCTATATGTCTAGAAGTTCCTTCTCCCCCCATCCCCATGACAAATATCTTTAATTGATTATGTGATCCAGAATCTTTCTCAAAACAGTGCTTCAGGGATTCTCTGCTGATTGATGAATAGGACTAGAACTTAAGACTGATTCACTGACTTAGGGTCACTTTCTTGGGAGATGAGTTATAACACTTTGTCCAGGACCTGAGAGGCAGGAGGGTAAATCTTCTCTTTCTGGATCTTCACCATTAATAGGGTGAAGTCTGAGCCCCTAGTTTAGCATCAAAGCCTTCCACGATCTGGTGTTGCCTGCCTCTTGTCAAGTCCCCAGCTGGCATTTTTATATTGAACACCAGTGTTCTGCCTGTCTCTTCCTTTTTGTTTCTCTATAAGTAACAACAATTAGAAGCATTGGCAAGCACACGGGAACTACCAGAAAATTGTCAGAAAAATTGGAGGAGAGAAATCTCACGGCAGTTCTGGATAGTCAGAGAAGTTCTAACTGAGAAGGTCAGATGAGAGCAGGGTCTTCAGAGTTGTGGGGTTGTGATTAGATCAAATAGGAATTTTACAGAGCTTTTCGTGGCAGATGTGGACTCATTGAATGAGTGGAATGGACATTGGAATTACTTGGATATGCTCTTTTGGTTTACTTATTCCTTAATTTAAAAATAGTGAGGAAAAACCCCCCAAGCTTATGTTTCTCTAGATCTAAGTGGTTCTATGAACAATTACAATGCACTCCAGTAAAAAAACTTTCCCCCTGGAGCTCAAGCTTAAATAAGCCCATCTCTGGGAGGAGACTATCAATAGACTGTGCCACTGCATTTGTTATTAAGCAAATGCTGCTCAATCTGATCGGTAAAAGCTATTTAGTTGCCTAAGTAATTGAGGACAATGCAAATAAGCCTTTCCTAAATGGTAATTAACAGGACCTTAGGAACAAAGTGTACACTTTAAAGGCTTAATCACTTCCATGTATTACTCTTGCTTTTTAAAATTTCTTCTGTGAATGATTCTAGGAAACTGTTACACTCAGAAAAGCCAAAACCAGCTCCCGGCAGGCTGCAGCGTTCCTTTGACAGGTTCTTGTGGGTTCCCTGTCCGAGCCTGAATATGATTGGAGTGGGGAGAAGTCAAAATGAGATGACACCTGAGCTGAACCCTGAAGGGTCAGTAAGGATAGGTCAGGGGAAAAGGGAGGGAACGACATTGATTCTGGCACAGATGACAGCATGAACAAAGTTATGGAGGTGAGACAAAGTGAGATGAGAAATTAAATGGCTTGTGCATATGAAACAACAACAATTTGTTGAAGGATAAAATAGGTGCTTGAAAGTGGCGAGAAATGGGCACGGAGAGACAAGAATCCAGGGATTTTAGGGTCTTATGTGCCAATTAAAGAAGCTTTTGTTTTCTCATATACTGAGGGAACAATTAAATGTTTATGTACTCAGACATGTTTTAAATAGATTTCTTTAGTTACTGTAGTGGTTGTGGCAGGGAGGGAGGGGGAGATCAGTTTGGTAGTTCCAGTACTGGAATTACCATTTAGATTTGTTAGGGAACTGTGCAGAAGTTCAAGAAAGAGATCATGACAATGAAAACACAATGACCCAAAACCTATGGGATGCAGCAAAAGCAGTTCTAAGAGGGGAGTTTATAGCAATACAATCCTACCTTAAGAAACAAGAACCATCTCAAATAAACAACCTAACCTTACACCTAAAGCAATTAGAGAAAGAACAAAAAAAAAAACCCAAAGTTAGCAGAAGGAAAGATATCATAAAGATAGGATCAGAAATAAATGAAAAAGAAATGAAGGAAACTATAACAAAGATCAATATCACCTCACACCGGTCAGAATGGCCATCATCAAGAAATCTACAAACAATAAACGTTGTAGAGAGTGTGGAGAAAAAGGAACACTCTTGCACTGTTGGTGCGTGTGTAAATTGATACAGCCACTATGGAGAACAGCATGGAGGTTCCTTAAAAAACTAAAACTAGAACTACCATATGACCCAGCAATTCCACTATTAGGCATATACCCTGAGAAAACCATAATTCACAAAGAGTCATGTACCGCAGTGTTCATTGCAGCTTTATTTTTGCTATAACATATATATGGAATCTAAGAAAAAAAAAAAAGGTCGTGAAGAACCTAGGGGCCAGACAGGAATAAAGACACAGACCTACTAGAGAATGGACTTGAGGATATGGAGAGGGGGAGGGGTAAGCTGGGACAAAGTGAGAGAGTGGCATGGTCATATATACATTACCAAATGTAAAATAGATAGCTAGTGGGAAGCAACCACAGAGCACAGGGAGATCAGCTCTGTGCTTTGTGACCACCTAGAGAGGTGGGATTAGGGCGGGTGGGAGTGAGGGTGACCCAAGAGGGAAGAGATATGGGGATATATGTATATGTATAACTGATTCACTTTGTTATAAAGCAGAAACTAACACACCATTGTAAAGCAATTATACTCCAATAAAGATGTTAAAAAAAAAAAGAAAAATCACTGGTACCTAGTATATGTCAAATTGGAGTAAAAATATAGAGGAAGATGCAAAATTGACATATATTTTATAAGGTAAAATAAGAAGGATTTGGTGACTATTAGATGTTTTAGAGGTGAGGTAGAGGGAGAAGTTGACAACGTATTGAGTTGGCGAAAAATTTCGTTCAGGTTTTTTGTGACATCTTACGGAAAAACCCAAACGAACTTTCAGGCCAACCCAATGTTAAGGTCCTGGCTTACGCGGCCCTGGTAGATGGTAGCGCTTCCTGCAAATACAGGAGGATAAGCTCACTCTGGGTTGCTTCCAGGCTTCCTAAGATTTTGTGTGAACATAAGTTTTCATGTCCTCAGGGTAAAAGCTCAGGAGTAGACTGTTGGGCCATAGGGTAAGTATGGCCTTTCTTAAGAAACTGCTCAACAGTTTTACGGAGTTGCTGCACCACAGTGATGCTCACTGAAAAAGTATGATTCAGTGCTTCTGCATCCTTATCAGCACTTGGTATTGTCTGTATGTTTTCTTTCAGTCATTTGACAATGTATGCAGTGGCCTCTCATTATGGCTTCAATGTGCATTTCCCTAATGGTTAATGACATTGTTGCTATGGTCATCCTCACCCTGTACAGGCTTCAAATTCCTCTTTGGATGCTCTGTTATGGTGGGAGCTGGGGTACTGGAGGGTTTTAATGCTGCACTCTCGGCTTTCAGATGCATCTCTATTCCTGTAGCACTGTTACAATTTACCACGCAATGCTTGCTAAGCTGGTGGTTGTAATGCTCTGTTTTGTCCTGGCTCGGCCTCAGTCTCACATAGACCTGTGCACCTGGGCCTTGGGGCTGGGACATTTTCAGTGTTCCAATTCCTCCCTCCCATGACAATCAAACTCCTGCCTTGTATCTGTGGTGGGTCATGTGTGGGAGAGAGTTTCAATCTCTTCCTCTAGTGGTAGGAGACTTCTAATGGCATTGGTATAGTATCCTGGACCAGCTGCTTTATACCTCCATCCCAAACACTGAGGGTTTTTAATGTTTCTGTGCCCTTCTCTGTGCTTTGGGGGCAATAGAATTTGGTCCCACGGTGGCCTACGGTTTTTATTGAGAGAAGTGACTGGCAGGAGGGCAGCATTTCATGCCTTTCCTGCAGGCATGGCCTAAACCTTCCTGTATACCTGCACACCGTCTCTATAACAACGCCTCAATTCTGCCATTGCAGTGTGGAAGCAGCCATGGGCACTCCTCTAACTGAATGGGCATGGCTGTGTCCCAATAAAACTTTATTTATAAACATGGGCTTTGGGCTGAAATTGGCCTTTGGGCTGTAGTTTGCCAACCCCTGGTCTACAGAATAAACTCCAAATGCCCTGTTGTGACTTTGGGATCCTTCCTGCCTTTCTCTTCAGTGTGATCTTTTCTCATCCTATCCTAAATTCATACTTCAAGAGAAACCCTTTCAACCAGCACATTAATAGTGACATCCAGTTAGTTGGTCAAAACATTGGTTAAAGAAAGGAAGCGCACCCACAAACTCATCTTAAAATATCTTAACGTAAAACATTCACGGACATTTATATGTCTTTTCTTTACCATAGGGCCAAGACTTTTATTTGATTTTATGCCTCATCTTTTTTTGTGTGCCCAATGCATTTTTTATGATTGCCAGTTCTGGTTTCTTTAGATTAGAATGTGAACTTGAGATATCAGCAAAGCAACTTGAGACAGAATTTCATTGTAGGGATTTTTTATAATCCTCCTTCATTCTTTTATAGTTCCATTCTCTGGGCTTAATTCTATTGCAACTTCTTTTAGTGACTCAGTAAAAATAAAAAAGTCAAGTCTTTTCAAAGTATCCAACTTAATTTTCACAGAAGCAACAACTCTTCAATGTTGTTTATGTTAATTATATAATTTCAGTAATGAGTACAACTGGCATAAACTGGAAACAAACATCTGTGACTCAAATAACCCAAGAGGTGGAAGCAGAAATGGACAGGCTCATTAGGGTCCATCCATCTTGTCATGGACGCTAGTTAGTCAGGGTGTGTTCTGCTAGTTTGCAGAAAGAGTGGAAGTGTTAGTTAATCCAGTGAGGCACTTAAGATGTAGCAGAGAGCTTCTACTGGGAAGCCCTTACTCCCTTGACCATCCCCAGCTGTTCCTTCTGCCAGCCCCTTTCTTTATGTTGGTCCCTTGACTTAGGAGGTTCTTTATGCACCTCTACCTGAAGGACATCTCCTAACTTTTTTTAGGTTTAGTTCAATGTTACCTCCTTTATGATGCCTTTTCTTCTCTTCTTCCTGAAGACTACTGAGATTGGCTGATTCCCTCTTCTGGGCTTCTCCCTACCCTACTATCGAAGTACCTGTAACACACTAACATGTTAAAATTTTCTTTCTAATTCCGCTATACCGTGGGAGGACAGAGATTCTTTTATTCACCTTCACGTCTCCGGACCCTAACATTGTCTTATTTAGTGGTAAGAGCTTGGTAACTTTCCACTCAGTGAATGACTACATTATTACTGCTGTTGCTTGATTGGCTGGCTGCAGCAGAGGTGGTGCCACAGAGCAGACTGAGCCACATTAACGATCTCCTTCAATGTAGATTAAGATAATGATTACAGAATCCAGATGCTGGAAGGAAGAACATGATTGGAAATTTTGATCCCTCAGCAGATTTCTAAAAGAGCTCTCCAGATTCTAAGATCTCTGCTAGGTTGCAAGACCACAGTGGCTGTGCCTTACTCATGTTTATAGTCTCATCCCTTTTTATGGTGTCTTGCAAGACACTCAGTGCTTGCTAGATAAAGAAGGGAACGTTGGCTTATAAAACAGATTTGCAAACGTCTTGAAAATGCAAGGCCACCAGGGTAGGATTCACTCTGCATAGAGAGCAAGTTCAAGCTCCACTTCTTAGATTTCTACTTGCTCTGAGTTGATGTTTGAACTTTCCCATGCAGAGTAGAACTATAGGAACAATGAACACCTAGCAAGCTGAGTAACTCTTTTTCTTGGTAAGTGAGTAGTACATGAACATTTGTTGCACTGGATAAGGGGCTATTGAATACAAACACAATATTTATAACATCAACATGTCTGATAATGTAAGATCCTTTTAGCTCCAACTATGGGTTACGGATGACAGGTGCTCTGGTTTTACTGTAGGGACACTCTGGGTAACAGTTTCAACTGTGAATCTCCAGGTTTGATGCTTCTAGCTCAATTCAATGCCTTTAGTGTTGTTTGTTTTGTTTTTAAAGCAGAGGAGGTGATAATAGTTTGCTTGCAGTTGTACAAGAAACTATTTTTGGTATTACTAAGGATCCCACTCTCTCCCACTTTTCTTTTTTAACAACCATATGCTTGAGAACACTCTAAATGAAACAAGATTTCAAGACATTATGTGAAAGATTTTTAATGATAGAACTTGCATTGCCCAAACTGATGTCAGGTGCTTAACTGCCAATTAAAATTATTTCTCAAAAAAGTAAGTTCTTGTGTCTCTAAGCTTTGGGCTCATTTTACAATACTAATATGATTCTGGCACTGTGCCCTTCCGCCAAGATTAAGTACTAGCTGAGCTTAATGGCCTAAACTGTCACTCCCCAGCTCTTTATTAATCCCAGGAAAGTGGCCTGTACCTCGGTCATTACTGCTCAGTTAGGTAAATAATCATCACATCCATTCTCATTAGAGCACTCTCTTCACAGAAAGCTTTGTTCCTGAGAGTTTTCAATTAGTCTTAACAAGTCATAAAATGCCACTAATGTCTTCCTTTCTCCATTGGTCCACCAAACAAATAAAAATCATGTGTCTAATTAAAGAAACCCAAGTCCTCCTAAAACCTATTCCCTTTGCTTCTGTTGTGTTCAAAAGCCAAGAATCTCATTGGATGAGGCCAACTGGCCAGCCTGGGTCACTGATCATTGCTGAGTGGTGAAGAAGTCTTACACTGGTACGTGCAAACATCAGATTCAGCAAGAGAAAATGTTTGCTTGAAATGAGGGAAGATAAGGCACTGAGTCACTGCTATTTCTCCTCTTCACTCCACTTTAAGGGGAAATTTCTTGAGGCAGGGTTGTACTCAGTCATCATTGCACAACACGGGACTCAAATTGACTCAGTATAAATATAAGAAATGGACAACTTGTTTCCTCTTTCAATGAGATTGTGTTTTCCTAGTAAGAAGAATTGACATCAATGACCTGGGATGTTTAGAAATCTAAGTGTAGGGGTGAGGAGTCCATTTGCAGTTATCCAAGAGACAGTTCTTTGAATGTCTTTTTTTTTCCCTTTGCACTCTTGCCCAAGGACAGGTGAGTTGTAACAGGTTGGAACGGAAGTGGTCAATAGTAACAAGAAATATTTGGTTCTCATCTCATCCTGCTGAAACCAGGTATAAATTTGTACATAGGGACATGAGGCAGACACGGAGATACACTACTCAGATCCCTCTTCAGGAAATTGCTGTTGAGCTGCAAGGAGTGCGGTTCACTGGCATCCTCCAGCTGTTAGATTCTCAAGGTTTGCCTCAGCTTGAGGTCATGTTATTCTTAATCCAAGCTCTGCCAGTGCCTGAGGTACAGGTAGAAGGGTCTAGTCATTTCTGTGCAACATGGGAATCCTTTAATGAGCTGGCAGAATCTGGTAGGTTGCCATCATACTTTGATGGGTCCTCCTGACCATTCCTTTTTCTTTCCTTTTCTTTTCATAGGTGTTACTTCCCCCAAAACCTTTGCATGCCTAATTCTATTCTAACATCTGTTTCCCAAAGAATCCAACTTGTAACAGGAAGTAAGGCAGGAAGGGACACAAGATCATTCATTGTCTTGGGATGGTCTTTATGGCTGCCCTTTTGCATAATCTAAGATCTTAGCAAATATCCTGTTTCACTGACCCTACCCAGGACTGTACTGTGCACTTCTCTGTCGTCAAAGGGTTTGTAGTTAATATATATTGTTTAATAATCATAGAGTACCAGGTAGCCTCTATGCTCTGTTAATCCCCAAACAATGAAAACCTTTGCTGATATATTTCTGATGCCCATGAGACTAGTCACCCATCCATGAGACTAGTTACCCATCCATAAATCTTAAGTTAGGAATGCATGTCCTGTTTCCAAACACCTACTCCCATACCCTAGATTAACTATAAAATTGTCTCAGTGGCCCCTCGTCAGAGTGGACTACAGCTGCCAATGCTTCTGGATCGTTATCTGCCTGAACCTGATCCCATCCTGTGAGTAAGTTACCCTATAATTAACTGATCCATTGAGTATATGGAGCTTCCTGCCTCGTTTTTTTGGTCTCAAGATGCCTTCTCAGGGGGCTTCCCTGGTGGTGCAGTGGTGGAGAGTCCGCCTGCCAATGCAGGGGACACGAGTTCGTGCCCTGCTCCGGGAAGGTCCCACGTGCCGCGGAGCGGCTGGGCCCGTGAGCCATGGCCGCTGAGCTTGCGCGTCTGGAGCCTGTGCTCCGCAATGGGAGAGGCCACAACAGTGAGAGGCCCGCGTACCGAAAAAAGCGTATAAAAAAAGGTGCCTTCTCAGTTCAATGGGCACTTTTCATTCCCTCTGTCCTCCAGCAGGCTTCATGCTCTCAGATCCTATTGAAGGTCTATGAGAATCACTGATTTCACTTACTGTAAAAGACATTGTTGAGAACATTCTACTGAAGTCTTATCCAAGTCCTGTATATAAGCTCCACAGAATCAGTGTTCATGCTCAGGAAACATCTTATGGTGCATTTCCCTCAAGGCTGGAAGGAATCGTATCTGAGGAGTTTTTACCCTTAGTTTTGGCTACTAGGAAGCACAGAATGAAATATGCTCAGTTGTAGTAACTTTGTAGTACCTCAAAGCTTAAATTTGGTTTTGATTTTGTTGTCTCTGTATAGTTTAATATTTCCCATGGCTCTCATATTTTATTTTGTATTTCTCACTTTATTGGGTATGTCTTACGTGTTATAGGCAGTGGATGCAGCATGGGTCCTGGAGCCTGGCTGTAGGGATTTGAATGCAGGTTCTGCCCCGTAATAGCTGTGCCATCTTAGGCATGTCACTAACCATGCTGAACATCAGGTTCTTTGTAAAAATGTGATAATAAGAGTACGTGATTTATAGGGCTATTGTGAAGGTTAAATGAGATAATGCATGCAAACTGCTTGGTAAAACGCTTGGTGTAAACCCTGAGTACCTCTGATTGGGGGTGATGCAATGAATAGGGCTGAATGACTAGACGGAGTGCTGCATGGACTGGACATGAAAGGGGCTTCCTTGTAAGGTAAGTTCTGAGCTCATAACCAATTTCTGGAAGATAGTTTTCTGAAAATAATTAATAAATAGGTGGTTGAGGCTCTGATTAGACTCGATCAACAGTAAAGACTGGCTGTTTTATCTGCTATAAGGCACGGTAGTTAATTGAATACATTTGGCATCCACTAAGAAGAGGGTGGTGATTAAGTTAACTGAGTGCCTGACAAGGTGAATAGAACCCAGCCAATACTTGAGGGAACAGAACTCAAGATAGACGAGCTGTGCTGAGTGGCTCAGGGATTGGATAGCTATTTGTTAGCAGGGATGCTGTTGGTGGAGCCATGCTTTGTTAGGCTAGACGGCTCTGTGCATTACAGGAAATTTCGCATCCCTGGACTCTGTGATAACTCCAAATGCCCCACCGTTTCTAAGTGCCCAAGGACTGCTTCTAGTTGAGAATCTCTGAAGTATGAAAGGATATTTGGGCTTAGATTGAGAATATAAGCTGATGTCCCTAGAACATTCACAGTTCCTGTAGCCCTTTCACTCAAATGTATCCTGGTCTACGTGGCTCCTTGGAGTTGGTTGATTTCAGGCCTGGGGCTGGGAAGAGTACAAGATGAGCCTGGAAGTAAAGAAGTGCCTTGGCCTCAACTTTCCAGGTGATGCCTTTCCCAAGAAATAGCTCTCTGATTCTGATCCTTGTCTTTAAGCAGGATGGGGACAAATATTGGCAGCCTATCCTTGTGCCAGGCATTGTGCTAGGCAACTCACAGACATGCTCTTATTTAGTGCAGTGTTTTGTATGAATGTATCTGAGGCAAACTCTACTTTGCACATAAATAGAATTAGTGACCACTCAGAGTGTGCATTCAACTTTGGTTCAGTGAAATTTGGAGTATAAATTGGACTTTTACGTACTTCTAATTGAATAGAATAGTTCTAATCAGATGAAGCGATTCACTCTAAAGTGCAGTACAACTACAGATACTCAAAAAAAAAAAAAAAAATCACAGAATCTTAGAAGAAGCAGGAACACTACCATTGAACCGACATAGAGACTTCTGTATATAATGAGGATGGACCTCAATAAACAATGAAGGCCAGGGCAGACAAAATTATGTACATAATCTCTTTCTAACAAACACCGTAACTGTCCAAAGAAAGGCAGTAATATAATTTCTGCTTCTTGTGGTCATTATGAGGATTAAATTAAGTAAAGCATGTCTCAGTGCTAACCACAGAGGAGGACCTGAATGCATGGTTCCTGCTCTTCTCATTTCCCCAGAGAGAAGGAAGCTAGGAGAATTTAAGTAATGTTTTGAAAGCCACAGAAATAATAAACGGTAGAGCCAGACTTCAAACCCAGATCTCTAGACTCTGCCGCCTGTTTTTGTACAGCTGTCAGACTAAGAATCTTTTTTTTTTTCAAGAATTTTGAAAACATATTTTTTCTACTCAGTAATTTCATACCAAGGATTCTCTAATAAAAAAGATAAAATATAAAGACACATCTATCTCAGATGAAGAATCTTTAAAAATGTTTTAATTTTTGAAAATATCAAGAGAAGAAAAATTTTTTGTGACACATGAAAATTATATGAAATTCAAATTTCAGTATCCACAGCTAATGTTCTATTGGAACACAGCCATTGCCCATTCAGTCACATGTTGTCCATGACTGCTTTCATGCTACAAAGGCAGAGGTGGTTGGTTGAGACAGAGACCATATGACCCCCCAAAGCCTAAAATGTTTAATATCTGGCCCTTAACAGAAAAAGCTGGCTGGCTCCTGCTCTTTTCATTATGCCCAAGTGCTGGTGGATCCAGATTGCTTGTGACTTTACAAATCTTCTGGCATTCTTGGGGAATTATTAAATTGCCATGCAGGTTGCCCTGAAGTGCTTCCTGCTGGCTTACACTGGAGAGGTTTGAAGGTATCAGATGGGACAGATTCCCTTCCTTCCCCTTAGCCAAAATCCAATCTCACTCTCTTTCATGTTCAAAAGGATCTGCTTAACTAGGATGTGAATGGGGAAAAGAACAATCCATGCTGTTGGGCTGGGCTGAGTGGGCGTTTGGAGCTGCTGTATTTCAGCTCCTTCTCGTCACTTCTGACCGGCTCCTTGGACGCCCAGCCCTGTCTAATGGAGACTGCGCACCAGAGGTTAAAGTACAAGAGTCAGGGTCTGTGTTTGAACTCTGCTTGCTAACTACGACTCTGGGCAAGTTATTTAAATTCCCTCAGTCTCAGTTTCCATAGGTCAAAAATGAGAGTGATAAGAGTATCTATAGGGTGTCCCTGGTGGTGCAGTGGTGGAGAGTCCTCCTGACAATGCAGGGGACACGGGTTCGTGCCCCGGTCTGGGAAGATCCCACATGCCGCGGAGCGGCTGGGCCGGTGAGCCATGGCCGCTGAGCCTGCGCGTCTGGAGCCTGTGCTCCACAACAGGAGAGGCCACAACAGTGAGAGGCCCACGTACTGGGAAAAAAAAAAAAAAAAGTATCTATAGCTTAGATAATTTGGAGGATTAAATGAGAAGATAAAAAGGTTTTTTGTTGTTTTGCAAAGAGTTGGTTCAGTAAGCATTCAATAAATATTAGCTATTGTTATTAATTTTTTTGCTTACTTGTCAGCAGGGAAGGAGTGAAGTCTGTGATTCAAGTTAAAATGCCCTAGAAGGTGTTTTTTTTGTTTGTTTGTTTTTGAGGTACGTGGGCCTCTCCCGTTGTGGAGCACAGGCTCCGGACGCACAGGCTCAGCGGCCGTGGCTCACGGGCCCAGCCGCTCCGCAGCATGTGGGATCCTCCCGGACCAGGGCACGAACCCGTATCCCCTGCATCGGCAGGCGGACTCTCAACCACTGTGCCACCAGGGAAGCCCTAGAAGGTGTTTTTAAAACATGTTTTCTGTGTTTTTTTTAAAAAAGTAATGCAAACACACAATACAAAATTCAAATAGTACAAATAATAAAAATAAATGTCTCAGCAAAGAATGAGTCTGAGATGTTCAAGGCAGTAATAGTCATAATAGCTCTAAACTGGAAATTACCCAAATGCCCATCAGTAGTAGAACAGAGAAATCGACTGTGGTATGATTATACAATGGAATGCCGTTCAACAGAGTGAATGGTCTATAACTACAGGCAACAATGATGACGAATCTCTTGGACAAATGCTGAGCAAAAGAAGCCAGACAGCAAAGCACACACCTAGATTCCACCTAGATAAGGTACAGAATCAGGAGAAATCTCACCTTTGCCTCAGGGATTACCCTGGGTGCAGGTGAGGGGTGATGATGGGAAGCTGATGGGAGAAGGCTTGGGGGGCAGCTAGTAATGCTCTGTTTCTTGATTTGGGTGCTGGTTACACAGGTGTGTTCAGTTTGTGAAAATTTATCAGCTGATTCTTGTAAATGCTTGCACAGGATTAGACTTCCTATTTTGACAAAATAATAAAACCTAAAAATAAAAAGGCACCTTCCTCCTGCTCTTGACTCCTAGTCGCTCAGTCCCCTCTTCAGAAGCAGCCACTGTTACCATCAAACTGAATATCCAGAGACAGTCACTGAGTGGATAAGAACGTGTCCGCCTGTATGTAACATGTGCATTATTATTGTTATTCTTCTTCGTTCTTGAAAACAAGTTTTTGTTTTATTTTATAAGGACTTTATTTTTTAGAGCGGTTTTAGGGTTACAGCAAAATCGAATGGAAGTACAGAGCGTCCTCATATATGAGGGTTCACTCCTGGTGTTGTACATCCTAGAGGTTTGCGCCAAAGTATAACAAGTATCCATCATTATAGTATCCTTCACTGCCCTGAAAATCCTCTGTCTGAGAGCAAGTTCTGATGTACCTAGTCCTATGTTCAGTCAACCACCTGCTGCAAAGGGGATAGTAGATCTTAGGAGAAGGTCAGGTAGAGCAGAGGAGGTGAGAAGGGGTCCTGATGCTGGGTGACCCTCTTGGACCTGGCAAGGTTTCCACAGATGTTCGTTGAACTGTCAAAGGGAATTTAAGTGCTTCAAGATGGCTGGGCCTTCTTCCTAGTGGTGGACTGGGCCCCAGATAAAGTCATCCTATGCTTTCTTCGTGTTTAAAACTCTAGGTATCCCATTGGGCAGTCCTGTTCCCCAGGCCTTCTGTTCATGGTGAACATTCAGCTCGGGTTGTGATTCAGAATAACACCCTCTTCTCTGTGAAACAATGTTCCTCATTCTGAAGCTGGCAATGTCTGACAATAGGGTGAGATATTTGAAACCAGGACCACCATGAAACATCTGGGAAGATATTCTTGTATTTCCTGTCTTTTATTCTGTCTTACCCTTGTAGCTGGTAACTTTCTCCTATACTTTTAGCAGCATCAACAACCCCAAATGTTATTCATCCTCTAAGACCCAATGGAAGCTCTACCCCCTCCATGAAGTTTCCATCAGGTTTCCCTGGAGGTCTCTGATTTGCATCACTTTATTTAGCACTTATTTACATAATCATCAGTCTATAATTATTGATTTCTGTCTACTAAGCTTCAAATACCATGCCATATGCTGGGAATTCAAGAAAGAATACTCTATTTCTGTCCTCAAGTAGCTCACATTCCAGTGTCAAAGGGAGGCATGTAAAATATCAAAGAGTATTACATGATATCGGTATAAAAGATGCAGTAATTGATTAAATCTGCTACAGTAGGAACCAAGAGTACAAGGCAAGCTTCACAGAGGTACCCCTTGAGCTCTGCACCTTGAAGAATGAGCCGGGCTTTGTTAGACCAGAGTGAGAGAAGGGCTCACCATTTAATATGTCTATGTCATTAAATTTACTAGTCTTTCCAACCAGATTGTGAGAGACTCATGGATAAGACTCATAACTTTGGCTTCTTTATCCCCCATTTCCCCAAAAACCTAGTAAAATTCTAGTTATTAAATTAGATAGACACAAGAGTAAGGGCAAACACAGGAAGAGTCTTCTTAAAAGATGTAACCAAAGACCTGAATTTTAAATATTCTAACAGATTTGCATTTTTAGAATGTGAACTTCTCATCAGATTTGGAATATAAAGGAAACCTTCTAAAGAGATGAAATTGAACTCTAATTGGAGCAGTCATTATAATCAGGGCCAAATTGTGATGAGCAGCTGGTGTCCTCCTCACTTTCTGCCCTATTCAACACCCCACCCTTGAGTCCCTGGGGCTTGGCTCTCAGGTTCTCAGGAGGACAGGAATTATTTTGATTGTAATTGGGCCTGACCTGTGACAGAGTCACTATCTGAATCCATTGTTGGCCACTGAATTGCTCTGTGACCTCGGGCAACTTACTTAGACATCTTGGGTCTCAGTGGCTACCTTATAAAACTGAAGTAAGTATACTTACTTCGTAAAGATTAAATGGTATAAGTGTTTGAAACATAATAGACTCTCAATAATGTAAGCTTTCCTTCCTTTCTTCTCCTCACTTTCTTTTCTACCCTCTTCCCTTTTTCCTTGGAATGTTCAGGAGGAAATTTGGGGGAAGAGAGAGGCTAGAAGGCAGTGAATGAAGAGATTCTGAGCAGCTTATGGAGACCTTGGGAGAGGTAAATGGATGGACCCAGAGGCAGTTTAAGACATTTTGCCATGTTGCGTGCAGTTTACTGCCTCAGGTAAACGCCGTTGCCTCTGAGAGGTTTCCTTGAGACCGAAGGTGGAGGTTTCTCTGGAAGAAACATCAGGCCGGGATCAGCCACAAAGGGGGCTCGGAGTTGTTAGGGCTGCAGGGAAGGGATAGGGCATGATTTATCCAGAAGAAGAGGAGACTCAAGGTCACACTCTTGACTTCAGCCTGTGCCTGTCACGCCTTCCCTTCAAGGCTGTCACCTGGGAGGAGCATTAGACTTCAGGCTAATATAGGGCTGGGCTCAGGGTCTTCTCTCTGTATTATCTTGGAGCTTCCAAGTAGCTTGCCTTAGGAGGAGATGATTAACCACAGATCCTCAGTTCATTGTCAAGAATTCAGGCACCGCAGGGAGAGGGATGCACCTGCGTCTATGGTTCTATAATGACTCACTGGGATCCTTCCCTGCGTCATCCATCCCACTCCCAGGCAGGAGATTCCCAACGCTCCACTTAGCCTTCTCCCACCTGCTCCCACCCCCATGTCAGCCCACCAAAGCCGAAGAGCTCTCAGCTGTAAACAAATCGAACTGACAAACTAATTCTCGGGAGCTAATGGCTAAAGGCACTTAATTCTCGCAACAGCATTTTCGTTTTAATGGGGGCATCAAACCTTGGCCCAGGAGGGACTCCCTAACGGAGGGATTCCAGGTGGTGTGGAATGCAGAGAGGAACAAAATGTGCTGGCAGCTTGCCCAAGGTCACACAGCGAGGTGGTGGTAGAGCTGTGAGTAAAACCCAGCTACCTCGACTTCCAGTCTCACACTGATGGAGGCTCTGCCTCTTGTTTGGTCACACTGGGGCTCCCTGCCCCATTCTTGAGCTGCGTCAGTGACTGTGACCCAGCTTGAGTGTGCAGAGGGTGTGATGTGAGCCTAAACCATCCACCTGCACTGCCAGAACCTCTCAGGAAGAATAGTAGCATTGAGGAGGCTTGATCAATAAATATTACGCAAATGCCTAGAGCAATAACATTCCCTTCCATTACCAAGCTAATAGTCCCGTCGAGAGCCTGCCTGCATTCTGACGGTTTTATTTTTCCTGGTTGTCAGCCTGAAATCAGGGTCTGACTGATGCCCGTATGAAGCATAAAAGGTACATGACTGGCAGAGGCCCAGTTCCTTTTTTTCTGAATTACAGGCCCTTGCTCCATGAGCTGGCAAGAGGCCCGGCTTTGTACACATCAGTTATGTTCTCTGACTGAGAGCCTTGCTGAGCAGAACCAGACGGTAAACATTCCCGGAGCCACGATGAGGCTCATTGTGATGCGGTCTCCATAGAAAGAAAGCAGCGAGGCAGCGGTACCCAGATCCCTTCCCTGCATCCCCTCTTCATCTCTTCCCACCTGTCACCCAGCTAAGGAATCCTGGAATCCGAGCAATCGTTACACTTCTGTTTGTGGTTGTACAAGAAAAATAACATTCTTCATCTTCTAAAACTGAAATTAATTGCTACTATGAACTCTTACTCTGCTGGATGTCAAAACTTAATTGCAGTCAATTAAATGTTTACCCTTCTCTTGTCTCTGTAGTCCTCTTAAAGTTCTAGAAAGCTTATTCAGTGTCAAGTCTTGTGTGTGTGCGGGGGCCGGGTCTGGTCATTGGCATCATTCCTTACCCTCATTGACATCTACTGAGATGATGATGTCCCCAACTCCATCTTGCATTTGGTTGTCAGTAGATCAAAGTGGTGCCTCCCTTTTTTCTAACTGCAGGACCCCTTTAAGGCACCAGCTCTCTCTGCTCTTGGTTGCTCAGAATACATTCTCTGTCCCCACAACAGAATGCAGGTGTCCAGAGATCATATGTGGCTGTTTCAGGCTCTCTGCCTAGATACCCACATGCACATTTCTTCTCACTTTCGGCGCTACGTGGAGGGGGATCCCAGTGCCTCACTCATGCCCTGGACTGCCTCTTGAGAAAGTGGGTAGAGTGAGTCACAGACCTTCTTCCTCTTGAATTTCTCCAGCTTGTATCTCCCCTCCCATATCCTCTGCAGTGTTTGTCCTGTGGTGGCTCAGGGCTCAAGGTCTCCTTCTCAGCAATGCCCTGATGTTCAAGCTCCTGTCTCCTGCACGTGCTCTCTGCATCCCTTCCCATTCTTAGATCCACATAGCCTGGCTTTTCATTTTTTCTTCCAAATCATTTGAAACTCAAAAGTCAAGAAGTAGACTATTTTGCTTTCATGTTCCTTTAATAAACCTTCATTGTAGCAGCAAAAACCTCATGATATAGCTGTCCAAATGGAGGATTGTGTAGTGATAGAAATTCTAAAGAGGAGAAGGGGAAAACACATTGGTTAAGAATCAAAAATATATAGCTATATGATGTATTTTTTAATTGCTTGCAGTCTGTCTCAACCAGAGTGCCAGAGAAAATGATTGGAGCTTTCATTTTCTCAATGTTCCCAGCGTTGGCATCTTCCTAAAAGTGCCAAGGGCAAGTCCCAAGGGTAATTCTCGATGCATAGGAGAGGAAGAATTCGTTTAAATCAATGGATGCTTTAGGGAGGTGATTCTCAGTGTGATCTGAGGATCCCCAAGGGTCCCTGAGACCCTCAATCTTTCGGGTCAAAATTATTTTCATAATAATACTAAGACTTTATTTGCCTTTTTTACTTTCATCTGTCATGAGTGTACTATGACCTTTGAAAAACTCCACTGTGCAAACATGAACATCTGTGTACACACAGAAATTAAGTGTTCAAAAATTCCATGTATTGAAAATATCAGAAAAAACAATATTATATAGCACTTAAAAATACATTAAAAGAAATAAAGCAGGGAATTATAAATTTGATGATATTAAAAAGTGACTCTCTAATTGACCAGATATATTAAAACAAGAACAAAGTAAAACTTTTAGAAATGACAAAAAATTACATAATAATTAAAATTAGTATCTCAATAAACATGATAAAGAGAAGACTGGAAACATGAAAAGAGAATCAGTAAGCTTGAAGAGAGATCTGAAAAAAATCAAGTTGAAGGCAATAGAGAGAGACAAAGAGGTAGATCAAAGATAAGTTAAGAGACATAGTGAACAGAATGAGAAATCTAATAAAAATCTCATTGGAGTTCCTGGAGGAGATGATAAAGAGAATGGAAAAGAGGCATTATGCAAAAAATAGTGCCTAGGAATTTTATACAATCAATGTAGGCTGTCAGTCTCGGGTACAGGAAACCTGAAAAAGTCCCCATTTAAAATATCTCATACTATTTTCAGACAACGTCACAACTTTTGGAAGAGGAAATGGTTTCACAGAGATAATGGATGTTGTTTTGAATCACAAACCAAATGGAGTGTTTATCGTGAACAGAACACTTGGGGATCAGGGCTTCTTCATTGGACACCTAGAGTTTCAAACACAAAAAGGTCATGAGGAAACTTTATCTGAGTCCAAGGCCAACACTGGAGAGAAGGCCTGGTCATTTAATTCACCTTGATGCCAGATGAAGGATCAGGGCTTCTT
Source organism: Neophocaena asiaeorientalis asiaeorientalis (assembly GCF_003031525.2). NCBI lineage: Eukaryota > Metazoa > Chordata > Mammalia > Artiodactyla > Phocoenidae > Neophocaena > Neophocaena asiaeorientalis. The sequence goes on along the minus strand of NW_020173727.1, from coordinate 1,082,489 downwards.
CGCATCTCCTCTGCTCTCCCTGTTCCTCTTATCCTGAGGTCTACCCCCACCCCTTGGGAGCAGGTGGTCAAACCAGACACAGGGCTAGATACATGAGTACTTGTTCTCAGAAAAGCAGAAAAAGGAAGCACCTAAAACATAAAAGCTAAAAATATTAAAATAAAAATGACATATCAGGCAAATATTAAGTAAAAGAAAGACACTATAGCTACACCAATATAAGATAAAATCCTTGACGTTAAAAGCATTACTAGAGACAAAGAGAGTTACTGAATACGCCAGGAAGATGTATCAATTCTAAACCTGTTAGGATAAATAAAGTAAAAACTTAATAAAACTGCAGGGATGGGCTTCCCTGGGGGCGCAGTGGTTAAGAATCTGCCTGCCAATGCAGGGGACACGGGTTCAAGCCCTGGTCTAGGAAGATCCCACACGCCACGGAGCAACTAAGCCCGTACGCCACAACTACTGTCTGTGCTCTAGAGCCTGCGAACCACAACTACTGAGTCTGTGTGCTGCAACTACTGAGGCCCACGCACCTAGAGCCCATGCTCTGCAACAAGAGAAGCCACAGCAATGAGAAGCCCACACGCTGCAACGAAGAGTAGCCCCTGCTCACCGCAACTAGAGAAAGCCCATGTGCAGCAACAAAGACCCAATGCAGCCAAAAAAAAAAAAAAAAAAATCAATAAAATCAATAAATTAAAAAAAAAAAAAATTGCAGGGAGAAATTGACAAATCCACCACCATAACTGCAGATTTTAGCAACCTCTTTTAGTTATCTATAGATCAAGTAGATAAAACATCACTAAGGATAGAGGAAATTTGAATCATGCAGAAAACAACCTTGATCTGATGTAAATAATTAATGATACTTCTCAAATCCGGAGCACACATATTTTCAAAGGCACATGGCACATTCTAAAAATGTTATGCATTACACGGTATGTCAAGTTTCCTCCAATTTCATAAAACCTAAAACATAGAAGAAGTTAAGCTAGAGAATAATAACAAAGACAAGACTGGTGCTTTTGAAAATTAAAGTTCTAAAAAAATTTTGTCAAAATTGTCAAGAAAGAAATCATAATAGAAATTTTAGATTAATTAATCATAATGAGATAGAATGAAAATAATATCTGTCAGGACTTGTGAGATGAAATTAAAGCATTTTTGACAAATACTTATGGTGCCTAAATGCCTGTAATAGAAAAGAGGAAAGTGTGAAGCCAAATTATCCAAGTATCTAACTTAAGAACGTAAAAAAGATGGGGGTGATGTTGCTGAACTTGACAGGGTAGGGAACTCCAGTGCTCCATCATTCCAGCAGCTAACGCGCTGGTGAAAACTGTCAGGATCAACTTCCACAGAGCTCTGGAATACGTTGGGTTAGCCAAAAAGTTCGTTCGGCTTTCTCCATAACATCTTACGGAAAAACTCAAACGAACTTTTTGGCCAACCCAATAGTAAGTAACTTACAACAAGCAGGAGAAAGCTTAGTGAAGAAAGAAGTTGGTGCACTGTAGTAAGAGAGTGCTACAAAATTCTTTTTTTGTTTACATCTTTATTGGAGTATAATTGCTTTACAATGGTGTGTTAGTTTCTGCTTTATAACAAAGTGAATCAGTTATACATATACATATGTTCCCATATCTCTTCCCTCTTGCATCTCCCTCCCTCCTACCCTCCCTATCCCACCCCTCCAGGCGGTCAGAAAGCACCGAGCTGATCTCCCTGTGCTATGCGGCTGCTTCCCACTAGCTATCTACCTTACATTTGGTAGTGTATATATGTCCATGCCTCTCTCTCACTTTGTCACAGCTTACCCTTCCCCCTCCCCATATCCTCAAGTCCATTCTCTACTAGGTTTGTGTCTTTATTCCTGTCTTACCGCTAGGTTCTTCATGACATTTTTTTTTCTTAAATTCCATATATATGTGTTAGCATACGGTATTTGTCTCTCTCTTTCTGACTTACTTCACTCTGTATGACAGACTCTAGGTCTATCCACCTCATTACAAATAGCTCAATTTCATTTCTTTTTATGGCTGAGTAATATTCCATTGTATATATGTGCCACATCTTCTTTATCCATTCATCCGATGATGGACACTTAGGTTGTTTCTATCTCCAGGCTATTGTAAATAGAGCTGCAATGAACATTTTGGTACATGACTCTTTTTGAATTATGGTTTTCTCAGGGTATATGCCCAATAGTGGGATTGCTGGGTCATATGGTAGTTCTATTTGTAGGTTTTTAAGGAACCTCCGTACTGTTCTCCATAGTGGCTGTATCAATTTACATTCCCACCAACAGTGCAAGAGGGTTCCCTTTTCTCCACACCCTCTCCAGCATTTATTGTTTCTAGATTTTTTGATGATGGCCATTCTGACTGTTGTGAGATGATATCTCATTGTAGTTTTGATTTGCATTTCTCTAATGATTAATGATGTTGAGCATTCTTTCATGTGTTTGTTGGCAGTCTGTATATCTTTGGAGAAATGTCTATTTAGGTCTTCTGCCCATTTTTGGATTGGGTGGTTTTTTTTTTTTATTGAGTTGCATGAGCTGCTTATAAATTTTGGACATTAATCCTTTGTCAGTTGCTTCATTTGCAAATATTTTCCCCCATTGCTACAAAATTTAAAATTTCCCACTTGCCATCCTCCACTCCCCAGGTCAACAGTGGCCACGAAGACACTGCACACCTAGTGCAGGTTGCTAGTGCCACAGGGAGCAATACAAACCTTACTCTCAAAGAGCTGTGGTTGTTTGTTTTGACCTATCTGTCTACTTCTAGGGGACTCCTCTGCATGATGGAGAAGAATCTAGGAACCATATTTTCTAGATTCTCTTTCCCCATGTGGTTCCAGGTTAGAGTTTTTCAATGAGAAATTTGAAAAGGAAAAGTGAGGAGAGGCCATTATTGTCAGTAGCCATACAAGGCAGATGTATGAGCAACTGCAAGGTGTATAGCTTCTCAGGCTTCTGGAAGAGCTTGCTTTGCTTCTTCAGTTGAGACAGTTGATGGGAGCTTTGGCATAGACCCTGAGAAAAGCTGCAGTTCCCCAAAGAACATTTAAGAACCACAAGCTTTGGAAGTATTTCTTTGATCTTCTGGCTTCAGTCTTCTTGATCTTCACTCTTGTAACTTTGCTCATGCTTAGGAAAGCACCAATTCATCTACTCAATCCCTTGATTCCTATAATAATTAGAGTAACTGATTTCTAGACCAAATCTTGACTGGTACAGATGAGAAAGAACCCAAATGGAATAGGTTTGGGGAGGGAAGATCAGGAATTAGTTTGGGACGTGAATTGTCTGAGATATCTTTTTGCATCCATGTATAGTAGGGTTGCGTATTCAAGTCTAGAGTTCAGGAGCAAGGACTAGTCTGGAGATATAAGTGGGAGACTTGTTGGCATATAGATGGTACGTAAAGTCATGCTGCTGTGTGAGGCCATTAAGGAAGTGTGGCTAATTAAGAGTAAAGATCTGTGGACCAAGTTCTGGGACACCCAACACTAAGAGATAAGGGAGAAGATGAGGAGCAAGGAAAGGAGATGGAAGGAGGGACCAATGTGTGAGTGAAGAATCAGCAGGGTAGGGGCTTCCCTGGTGGTGCAGTGGTTGAGACTCCACCTGCCGATGCAGGGGACGCGGGTTCGTGCCCCGGTCCGGGAGGATCCCACATGCCGTGGAGCCACTAGACCCATGAGCCATGGCCGCTGAGCCTGCGGGTCTGGAACCTGTGCTCCGCAATGGGAGAGGCCACAACAGTGAGAGGCCCGCGTACCGAAAAAAAAAAAAAAAAAAAAAACCAGCAGGGTATGGTGTTCTAGAAGGCAAGTTTGGAAAGTTTTTTGGGGAGGAGGGAGTGATCAACTGTGTCAAATTCTGCTGACAGGTCAATCAAGATGATTGAGAACTGAACATCGGTTATGCTTACCAAAAATATGGAAACTAAAGAAAAGTAGAAAGTTGGAAGAGGAGGATCATACGTTGTATCATCACCAAAAACAACAGTTATTTGAGTTCATTTGTCCCCTGCATCGGCAGGCGGACTCTCAACCACTGCGCCACCAGGGAAGCCTGGTCTTTACTTTTTTATATAGCTGGAGTTCACTGTGCATATATAATTTTCTATCTTGCTTTTCACTTATTTAGGAGATTTTTTCAAAATTATTATAAATTTATTACTAAAATTATTTTTAATGGTAAACTATATTCTTTGAATGGATGTAGCATATGTTATTTAACTGTTCTTTCAAAGTTGGACATTTAATTTGTTTACAGTTTTCTACTTTATAAATAGCTTTGCAAAATTTCTTTGCAAAAAGCTTTATCAGCAGTTTTATATGACCTCCTCAGGGTAGATTATCAAAACCTTAACCACTATTTAAAAGAAATGAACATTTTTAAAGCTCTGTTTTAGGCTTTTGGAAATTAACTCATTAAGCATTACTTTTCACAAGCCCCATTCTTTTTTCTCTGGGTCTGGCGTTGAGAGCTCTCACTTTTCCAGCTCTTTTATTCCAATAATCACTCAGTTCATCTTTTGGAAGAAGGAAGGAAGGCTGGCATGGGGTTTGTAGGGACCATATGTATGGCACCCAAATATACTTTCATTTATTCACTCATTGAGTTATCAAAGTCAGCAAAAAGGAGGAGAGGAACAGGGCTCCGGGATAAGAAACAAGAGGGATGGCCTACCATGAATGGCACAACAAGTTGGCCTTCACTTTAGCTTTAACCTCCAGGGTAGTCTTTTCTCTGAAACTTGCAGGGCCTCCCCATGAAGCACGACCATCTCTGCCTCCACACATGGGTATGCGTGGAGACTGGGGAGGGAACACAGTAAACCATGGACTATTCCTGTGAGTCACCCAGTCATGGTGAGGCTCAGGGAAATGGAAAGTTAGAGACTCATTGAGGTTTTACTGGTCATCTGTTGGTTTTGCTTACCCTACATATATTTCTTCTCCTGATGACAGTATCTCAATTACCTTTCCCAGAGAAGGCCTTAATCCACATGATTTAGGTGGTGTTGACTCCATGCCCCCCACCTAGTGTGGACTCATGACCCAATCAGAGTTTTCTACTCCATTGTCATAGTGATTGTTTATTAGCATTAAGGATAATGTAAACCTAATGCTGCTGGGGTTCCTTGTGGAGAGATCCTGCCTGGGAGAAATACCTTCGCAGGGAAAAATAAAACCATTAAATGAGGGAACAAGCAAGAGAAAAACAGGTAAAACCAGTAGGAGTTGACAGAGAACACATTTGCAGGTGGACGTGGGTTTTCAAGAAGACTGAAATCTAAGAATTGCTATGAAACTTTATAGCTATATAGACCAGTTTGCTGAGAAATAGTGTCCTCTGATGAGATACTCCAACTCAGTCTTAAAGAAAAGAAATGATGAATCTAATCTCAGATAGGAGCAAAATCTTCACAATGAGATGTTGCTATTTCAATATCCAGATCTCCATTGAGAACCGGCACCTATAGTCAAGCCATATTTTTCTTGTAACTTTTGAAAGAATATAATTTTCCTGACATTAGCAAAGAATTATTTCTCAAATTATATAAGCTTTCTTTGCTGATTGCCACTCCAAGTTTGTAGATTTGTAGGGCAGGTTAGGTTTTGAAGAGACTACACGTGTATTCAAAGCTTGAAATATATTCAAGAAGTTCTCCATATTTTCCATCTTAATAAGTGCCACCCATCCTCCAAGCTGTCCAAGACCTACACCATGAAGTTAGACACTTCCTGTTCCTCCATTTCCATCAGTCAGCCATCATGAAGGTTTACCTCCTGAATGTTTTTTGAATATATCCACATCTATTGCGACTGCGTAGTTCAGAGCAGCATTCTCACTTCTCATCTTGCACCAGAATCATATGGGGAACTTAAAAAAATAGTGATGCCCCAGAGATTCTGATGTGTTTGATCTGGAATGGTATTCAGGAATCCATAGTTTCCAAAGCTCCCCAGCTGACTCTTATGATCCAACCAGGGTTGAGGACCATTGGATTTGAGATCCTTATCATCTTTTTAGGACAATGAAAATAGTCTCTTAAGCTGTTACCTTGACTCCTCCAGTCTGGTTTCTTACCAGTCTGTCTTCCACCAATCTGTCTGTCCATTTCCAGGGGAATCTTTCAGTGAAATTGGTTTCCAGGAGAACCAATCTGATTTCATCACTCTTATGGTTGTGAGCCTTCCGACTGAATCCCTATACATGGCTTGAAACTCAACTCATGGTCGGCTTCCCACCTCCCATCTCCTCAGTATTATCTCCCGTGACTTCCCCCTCCCAGTTTGTTCTGTAGCGGTACCAGTGTAGTCTTTGATATTCTAAGACAGAAATATCTCAAGACAGTTGTGGAACTCTGTTTTCTTGAATGTCACATAATTTCTTTCTATAACTGAAAAATTTGTGACTTCCATGACTCTATAAATGCAGGGCTAAGGTAATTTAAATAGCAATCACAGTATATTTGTCATGAAAATAATCACACAATATTGCATTACATCTCTACAGTAACACTAACCAAGAATGATGAATGATGTTAACTATTCTTATAGAATCCACATTTGTACAGAGGTGTGTGATTAAGGTGACCTCACCTCACAAAGGCCTATTGTCCACATTCTGCAAGGAAAAAATATATTTTTAAAATTTCCAACCAACTTTTATTTTTCAACATATACTATTTAAAGCTGTTATGGCACTTTTGCTGGGCAGGGGTTCCTGTACAGTCAAACACCTACTAACACTCTAAGTTAATCACCATTTTGTCATTCATTTATTTTATCTCTAACTGGATGAGCAGTTTTTGAATTAGTGAGGCAATCATTAAAACAGTTTCATGGATCCCCTTTACCTCTTTCTAAATGTTGCCCTTGTTATCACTCAAACTTTAACCGATAACATGGGTTAATATTTCTCTTCTTTGTCATTTAGAACTTCTCTTTTCTGTCCAAGAACTGTTAACCCTTCACTCTCTGTCACCTAGCATTGGCAGTTAGTACAAAAAACTACGAAAAAAAGTCAGTACAAAAAACTACAAAAAAAGTAGTTTTGTGGCTACTTTTCACAAAAGAACAGCCTTGTATCATAAGCGTGTATGTGTATGTGCTGACAAATACACAAAAAGACGTCTAATAGAGACGTGACTGCTGGGCATGTAGTTAACTTCAGGCACTAGTTTTGTGATGTATTCTGCACACTACCCTTAAAGCATGGGTGAGTCAAATCTAGCCTCAGTGAAATTAAAATCAGTGAAATGTATGGACACCAGAATAGTCCAAAAGTGACCCTAAGATTCTTTTACGGATAAATAGAATAGTCCAAAAGCAACTTGGGAATTCTTACTGAGTGGCCTAGGTGATGAGCCAGTGGGGACAGTGCGTTTTCCCCAGGTCAAGAGGTGGGACTGCACCTGAACTCAACTCCCATGGGTCTCAGGCTGGCAGCTGGCTTTCCTAAACAACTGCGGTAAACAACTGACCTCTACACCAGACTGCCTAGTGGTCAAGGCCCTTTTTCTGCCACCACCACACCCTTCCCCCCATTGATAAACTTGTTCTATCCCTTGATAAATAACAAAGATGAGCAACTGGGGAAGCTGGGTCCCTCCCCTGGAAGGTACACTCTGGTCAGTCCCAGCACTCCCCGGGGTAAGACATTAGGGAAATGTGCTCTTTTTACTAACCCTCGCTTTGCAAATTTCATCAAAAAAATCTGTCTTTTACCCATAACCAGTGAGGTGAACTCCAACCTGAGCCCTATTACCTGATAGACATTCAGTGTCAAGTGTGAATTCTGGAAACTGAGAGTTCAAGCTGTTACTGCGCCCCATGCCGTCCTGTGCCCATCTCCTTCTTGCACATTCTATTTTGCCTACAATCCATTCCTCCTTTGGGCACCTGGAAAACCTCTGCTGAGACTGTTCAGAATTAACTCTCGTCCCCTGGCCTTCATCTAAAGCAGAGAAAATCATCACCCTCTCCTCTGTGCTACCAAAGTTGCAACAGACCTAGGCCGTTCTCAGTATTGGGACATTGTTTTCCGTGATTGGCCCACCCTAGGAGCCAGGGATTTACCCTAACTATTCATTTTTAATGTACAATTACTTTTTTATTGCATAAGTAATATGTAGTGATGAAAAATTTTAAAGTATCGGAAAGCAAAACATAACCCATAGAACACTTTCTAACACTTTGTTGATACCTTTCCAGATTGTATTTAATAGAAATGGCCTGATGCAGTACCAGTTTCCTGAAACCTACTTTCTTTTCTTAGTAGGCAGACATGGCATCTCATTGTTATTGTTTTTTGCATTTATTTAGTTCATGACATTAAACATTTAAAATAGACAGTGGGGAATGGCATTTCCTTTCTGTGTTTTCCTATTCACATATTTGTGTTTGTTTTTCTATCAGGTATTTTTCTTTTTATTATTGATTTGTAGGAAGTCCTTATTTGGTGAGGATATCAACTCTCTATCAGCTATGCAAATACTACTTATACTGTAAATATTTAAATTAGTTTATAATTTTATTTTTAAAAATTTGAACCTCATAATTTAAATTTTATGTTTTATATTTTTGAATTCAAATCTGTTAGTCTTCCTTAATAATTTCTACCTTGGTGTCCCACTTAGAAAAATTCTTCCCCACCCTAACTATTGAAATATTTTTCCTAAAAACAATTTCATGTTTACGTTGGAATTTTAACTCTATTTTGCTGCTTATCTTAGTATGGCTTCCTCCTTTCTTCCTTTCCTTTCTTCATTCCTCCAGCAAATGTTTTTTAAGTACCCATTCTGTTCAGACACTTAATTTTTTGGCACTGAGGAAACATCGATGTATAAGGATGACACAGTTTTATCTTCATAGAGCTAACATTGTAATGAGAAAAACAGATAAAAACACAAAAACCAAATAATATAGATTATAATGGCACAGAGGGATAAGTGCTATAACAAAATATCAAGCGGGGTATTGACATTGAATCGGGTGGAAGTGTGTTATATAAATAAGCCAAAGATGGTCTCTGTATATTAGCTCCTAGGTTGCTTGTTTCTTCATTGCAGACTGAGATCCGTTAGCTCAAAGGTGCACTGGCACCAACTCAAGTTTTTACATCTAATTATTTTATATATAGCCCATATAAGCAGATTTTTAGCCACTGACAGCCTTCCTGTTTTGTATACCCTAAAAAACTGTGCCCAACATCTGTTAGCTTTATAGCCATAGCTATAGCCATAGACTAAAAAGACCTCAAGCAGATGCTGTCAACTTTGGAACTCCCCGACCTAGACTCCCTGCTGTGCTGCTGAACGATATCACCTAGACACATAAACCCCTCTCTGATCTCACTCCCACCTTACCTTCCTTCCCTTCTGAACGGTGACCCCTGCACCATAGCCACTTGACAGTCTGGCTGTGAGGGACTTCCTCACACGCAAACTTGTCAAAGTGGCACCTAAATAAAGCTTGTGTGTGTTACTGGTACCTTGTGGTCACATCTTTTTCATTGATCAACCCCCAAATCCCTTAAACCCTCTACAGGGTGCTATTTTAGTTAGGAAGACCAAGGAAGACCTCTCTGTGGAGGGAACACTGAGCAGAGACAAGGAATAGCTTTGGGGGAAGACTTCAAGTCAGAGGGCCAAGCCAGCACAGGGTTAAGTATGTGCAGGAAAGCAGGAGGGCTAATCTGCTGGAGCACACATCCTGCTCTGATTATTCAACCACCTTTCTTGCCCCTTGTTCATTTCAAAAGCATTTTTCTTATTTCCTAAATTCCTATGTATATTTGATTTTTTTCCAGCTTTTCATTCTGTTCCTTCATTTTTGAATCTTAAGCCAACATAGCCTTGTTTCAAGATGAGCAGTTACGTTTTACTTATTGTTTCCCTTGTTATAAATTTCTTGGAAAAATATCAAGAATATGTGTTTCCAGATGTGCTTTAAAATAGTATCTGCTCGTTTTAAAATTAAAAATCCAATTGGAGTCTTCATCTGAATTGCATGGAACCACAATTTTAATTGCAGTCTTTACAATGTGGACTTTTCTGACCAGAAACATTGAATGAATTTTCAATTATTAAATTTAAAAAATGTCACTAAGTTAACTTCTATTGATATAATTTTCTTCACATAAGTCACTACATTTATTTTAAAGTGGATTCATATGCATTTTGTGTTATTGAAAATGCAATCTTTAGTTTTTTATTATATTTCCTAATAGGTTATTGCTAGTATATAGAAAAGCTAATTGCTTTTTATATTTGTTGGTTTTATAATCAGCTACTTTAATTAAATCTCTTATTAGGACCAATGGGATTTCCAAACAATCTTGTGTTTCCTTCTAAAATAGTCACATCATTTGCAAACTGATATTTTCACTCATTTTTTTTCACTTACACCATTTATTCTGTTGTCTTCTTATTGGATTGTATTAGCTAAATTCCTTAGAGAGCTTCCTTTTGAACTACAGAAACTTTGTACGTGTTCATTGATTTTTCTATCAGAGGTTGTTCTATTTTTTCAAGATGTTTAAATCTTGTAAAGTTCAGGGATATAGCTCTGCACTGGGATTGAACATACTTTGATTCTTTTATTCACAAGGAGATGGAAATTTTAGGACACAGAGAGGCAAATAGAGATCAGTCAATGGGCTTTGCTCCTCCTTTATTCCCTTTCAAGTGGAAGTCTCCAGAGATCACCGCACTGCCACAACTCCAGGGCAGGTGGGATGCTTGCATAGACTGGATCCTGGGGCTGACAAGGCTTCTTGGGAGAGGATGATGTGCTCAGGAGTGTTTTACTCAGAACTGAACCTCCGACGGGGGAAATAGGTGATGGTTCTTGCAAAGGGTAGATGGGAGGGGTTAAGACACCCTGATTAATATCCTTAGGTCAGAAACTGTGGGCACCCTCTGAAATCGAATCTAACTTTCAGTTTTCTCTTGGGAGGCAGAGGAGCAAGTTTCTCTACTCTCGCTAAAAAAGCAAGCAAAAATGCGTTCTAAACAAAGAGCTGCAATGAGAAAGTTTACGTTCTCTGTCTGCTCCTGTTTGCAGCTCACCTGAGAAATGACCCACAGAAACCGTGGTTAAGCACCACAGTCTTCAGGCCGATGGGCTTCCTGTGAGAAGAAAAACAGTGGATATAGTTGTCAGGGATCTGAAGCCCAGCAGAGGGGTTTTTCCTGAGGGTCTTTCATAACATCAAATTTGGAGCTGAGAGTATTTCTACAGAGATGCTGTCGCTTTTGTTCAGATACTTGGATGGTTTCTGAAAAAACCTTGGATGAGTAGACAAGAGTTGAGGGAGAATTTGGGCCAGTTCAAAGTCCAGTTATTTTTGGAGACTAAGACCAGAGCACTAGCTCCACCTAGAGCTTTTGAACTTTGTCAAGGGCTGAGACACTGCCCCATCTCTTGGTTTTCTGAGTTCTGGGATGGAGAATGGATTCTTGACGGGTATCCCTTCCACTTACTACAAAGGGAGGTTTTTGTTTTTCTTCCCACAGGCTGCTCTGAATATGGTAAGAAAGTCTCAGGTTTTTTTGTTTTTTTTTTTTGCCACATGGATAGCACTCTTTCCTATCATCAAGGATACATATATATATGTACACATTTCCCCCTATATTTATGTTATATTATTTCAATAACAATGTTTTTGGGGAGGGCAACTAAACACACATAGGCTCAATTAGCCAAGTTGAAATGTCTCTTAATAGTGTGGTGGTGTGCTTCCAATCCATGCATTTATAAACAACCCTCAGATCAAGACTTTATAAAAATGATTTGTGAGATTGACTGACCCTATATTCAGATAAGATCTATGTGCCGTTTATTTATCTCATGCATTCAATCATCCACTCAGCCACTTGCTTATTTGTTCATTCAATGAGTCTTTAATAGTATCTTTACTGGATATCTTAGTCGGCACTTGATCAAGATATTGTGGTGGTGGTGATACGAATTTACATATGTGGCAAAATGGCATAGAGCTATACACACACATTTTACCTATGTCAGTTTCCTGATTTGATATTGTATCAGAGTTATGCAAAATGTTGTACAAACATCATTGGGGAAACTAGATAAAAGGTATGAGGACCTCACCCTACTGTTTTTGAACTTCCTTTGAATTTATTATTATTTCAAAATAAATTTTCAAAAAGCTAGCAAGATGAACATGAGTCTTTCCCCACTTGGAGATCATTGTTTATAAATGAATTATAAAAAGCTGCACGTGTTGAAGATTAGCATCCACTTCTCTTTTTTTTTTTATGCGGTACGCGGGCCTCTCACTGTTGTGGCCTCTCCCGTTGCGGAGCACAGGCTCCGGTCGCGCAGGCTCAGTGGCCATGGCTCACGGGCCCAGCCGCTCCGCGGCTTGTGGGATCTTCCCGGACCGGGGCACGAATCCGTGTCCCCTGCATCGGCAGGCGAACCCTCAACCACTGCGCTACCAAGGAAGCCCCACTTCTTTTTATTAAAAAAAAATAGATTTAATTTTTTAGAGCAGTTTTAGGTTCACAACAAAATGGAGAGGAAGGTACAGAGTTCCCATATACCCCCCACCCCCGACATGCACAGCCTCTTCCCCTATCAACATCCCCCGCCAGAGCGGTGCATTTGTTACAATCAATGAACCTCCAAAGTCCATGGTTTACATTAGGGTTCAAGCTTGATGTTGTACATTCTATGGGTTTTGATAAATGTATATAATGACATGAATCTACCATTGTAGTATCATACAGAATAGTCTCACTGCCCTAAAAATCCTCTGCACTCTGCCTGTTCATCCCTCCCTCTCTTCTAACCCCTGGCATCCACTGATCGTTTTATTCTTTCCAGTTTAATTTTAGAATAGAATGGTTTTAGAATAGTTTTACCTTTTCCAAAATGTCATATAGTTGAATTCATACAATATGTAGCCTTTTCAGATTGGCTTCTTTCACTTAGTAATATGCATTTAAGTTTTCTTCCATGTCTTTTTATGGCTTGATAGCTCATTTCTTTTTAGCGCTGAATAATATGCCATTGTATAGATGTTCCACAGTTTATTTATCCATTCATCTACTGAGGGACATCTTGGTTGCTTTCAAGTTTTGGCAGTTATGAATAAAGCTGTTATAAAAATCCATGTGCAGGTTTTTGTGGGGATATAAATTTTCAGCTCTTTGGGTAAATACCAAGGAGTGTGATTGCTGGATTGTGTGGTAAGAGTATGTTTAGTTTTGTAAGAAATTACCACACTGTCATCAAAAGTGGCTGTACCATTTTGCATTCCCACCAGCAATGAATGAGAGTTCCTGTTATTCCACATCCTCACTAGCATTTGATATTTTCTGTGTTTTGGATTTTGGCCATCCTAATAGGTGTATAGCAGTATCTTGTTGTTTCAATTTGCGATTCCATAATGACATATGTGGAGTGTTTTTTCATATGCTTATTTGCCATCTGTATATCTTCCTTGGTGGGGTGGCTATTCAGGTCTTTTGCCCAATTTTTAAATTGTTTTTTTTTTTTTTTCTAACTATTGAGTTTTAAGAGTTCTTTGTATATTTTGGTTAACAGTCTTTTATCAGATGTGTCTTTTGCAAATATTTTTTCCCAGTCTGTGGCTTGTCTTCTCATTATCTTGACCCACTTCCTGTTCATTAACAAGCTGGTGACAACAATTAGCTTGCATAGTGCACTAAACAGCCTCTCCACTGGGTTTTGCCCACATTCTGGGGAAACTACTGTTCTCCTGACTGCGTGAGCAGTTCTGCGTGTGGTTTCTGATTAAGAGCACAGGCTTTGGGATGTGTTATCCTGGGTTTAACCTGGTTCTACTGCCCATGAGGTGTTCATAAATACTTACTTAATCTCTCTGTCCTCAGTACCCTCAGTCGCAAATGGAGATCAAACCAACACTCATCCTAGGGTTGCTGTCAGGATAGAATGAGCTAATTCCAGTAGGGGATTTGGCATGGCACAGTTGATGGGACATAGTCAATTCTCTAAAAGTGTTATTATGGTGTTATGATATGTATTGTGATGTCTTTTTTTGGCTGAGTGTCTTAATTACTAAGTTTTACTCTTAGAAGTATGTTCTCTTTTTGGAATATGAGTGATTTCAGGAATGGTTATGAAAGCTGTATCTACAGTCACCTTGGTGACAGTCAGCAGTCTACTGTTCTGAGAGCTTGTGCTGAGAAGGGGTTTAGAGGTCCCCTCCCTTTTTTTTCCTGTTTAAAGTGGAATTTAATTGGATTATTAGTTTGGGTAGCTTGTTAACACGTGTGTGTTACCATTAGACATTTCTCTCACCTAACTCCATGGGCAACAGACATATGGGGATTTGTGCTTAGTTAGTTCTGTCCAAGAAAATGAGGGCTTCACTGCATACTATATTACTAGCTAACTTTTCATATAATATAATGATGATAATAATTACTTCCATTTATTGATTACCTGCTATAT
>NW_020173727.1:1048059-1067654 GCF_003031525.2 Neophocaena asiaeorientalis asiaeorientalis | reverse complement strand
TAGCTCATTAATTTACATATATTATTATCACACCCACTTGATAAATGGGAAAACTGAGACTTAGTTAATTGGCTTGCCACCTTCACCCAGTTGGTGACACAAAGAGCTGGGATTTGACTCTGGACCCTATGATGCCATGTTCCTAATCACTATGTGCATACCACCACCAAATACCTGACTCGAGATTCTCAAAACATTGTTCCAAAACCACTTGGGTAAGGAAAACTTTGAAGGGGTTGTTTAAAGAAATCCAGCTTCCTGGGATCCCTCCTGCCAAGACCTATTGAATCAGGCTGTCTGCTTTCTGTCCCTTTCTGAACACATCTTACCCCCACAAATGTTTTACACTTATCAGAAGAAAGAAAACTTCCAGATCATTGGAGGAGAGAACAGATGTCAGGAAGTAAAGTTGTGTGGGCTTATTGGTAGAACTAAATGAGTTTATAGCCAACTATGAACAAAGGCTGCCAAACTCTAAGGGAAAACTTACATAATATGTTTCCTTTCTCTAGCATTCTCAGGTTTGTTTTTCTGAATCTGTTTCTGTGGCAATATGGCTATACTATTTTAGAGGTTTTCCTTTATACTAGTTATGCCGAAGGTGGTGAAAAGAAAAGTCAACAATTACATTTTTCGAGAAACCAGCCGGTAACTCAGGTTTGGATGACTTTGAGGGCAAAGGTCAAAGCAAATGTTTAATAGGTCTTTCTTGATAACAGCATATTCTTTAAAATAAAAGCCTAACTCCTCAGTGTGGGAGGTAGATGGGTTTTGGTTCAATCAAATGGACACATTTTCTCCCTGACATCTGTAGAAATTGTTACCTTCTTCATGTTGATTGTTATAAAGATAAAATGAGATAGGTTTGTAATAGGGTCTGGCAAACTAAGAAATATTCATACTATTTCATTATGATTATCATTATTATTGTTAGAAATTATATCTGGTAAGAAATGTTGAATAGGTCAAGTGAAAAACAGTCTTTTTTTGATAAAGAACTTCAATGAAGATTTGGAATGGAAATCCCATTGACCTGTCCTATTGACTTAAAAATTCTGCTAAAAATAGATAATTACAGGCTACTGTATTGTGTGCCATTTAGAAATTTGTGCCTCCTTCACCCTGCATATAAAAGGATGCTTTGTTCAAATCCTCTGGCACTTGGTGTCTTCAGGGAGAGCCTGTCAGTGTGATGGATCTTCATGTTCTGACAGGAGCTCCCATCTGCTGGATGGTATTTTGGATCAGGTCCTTGTGGGAAAGGACCCTTCATTCCCAGTGAAGGTCACAGTGATTATTACTGGGTAATGGGACATTGTTCTGTTATTGTAAGTCATTGGGGTCAAATGAAAATTTTCTGGAAATAGTAACTGTGCTGTGCTTGGCTGGCCCAGGATTCTCAGGAGTTCTCCATTCAGGTGTAAATGAGGTGCTCAGCACAGAATAAGCCTTTTCTGCAAAGCAGCCTTGGGCAGCCTGTCTGGAAACTGCTGTAGCCAGGATGGATGGATTCACTTTGACATAATGTGCTCAGAGTTTCCAGAGGGAACTATGCTTTCCTCTCCCTTTGAAAATGTTAATTCAACTTTGGTGGGTGGGTTTGCAATTTGGCTGGGAAAGGCCACTGTAAGACAGGTCAAATAATGGGACACACACTTCTGGCTGAAACGGCCTTCCCTCCCTCTCCATCTGGCTGACTCATCCTTATTTTAAACTCCAAGGAAGCATGATTTCTTACTGCACTGTAGGTATCTGCAACCTCACTCCCATAAGTAACCAATCTTCAAGCTCATCAGTTCTTGTCTTTGGAATCACTCAAGTCTGCCCACTTTTGCCCATTCCCACTGCCACTTCCTGGCTTCTGACTGCCATCATCTCTCATTTGATTTGCTTCAATTACTTTGTCTCTTATATTGGCCCTGCAATCCTGTTTCTACCCTTGAAAATCTAATTATGTCACAGCCTTATTTAAATCGCTTACATGCAACTTGCAGAAAAACTGGAAAATCCAGATGAGCCAAACTAGGATAAAATAGAAAATAACAAGCATGCAAAATCTTGCCATCTAGATATAACAACTATTAACATTCAACTGCAGAAATTTTTAGAATTTATTTACATGCTTTTTTTTTTTTTTTTTTCGGTACGCGGGCCTCTCACTGTTGTGGCCTCTCCCGTTGCGGAGCACAGGCTCACAGACGCCCAGGCTCAGCGGCCATGGCTCACGGGCCCAGCCGCTCCGCGGCATGTGGGATCTTCCCGGACCCGGGCACGAACCCGCGTCCTCTGCATCGGAAGGCGGACTCTCAACCACTGCGCCACCAGGGAAGCCCCATATATTTTTTTCTAAAGTAGAATTATACTGTAAATATTGGGTTTTAAGTTGCTTTTTTTCTTTTTAACATGACAACATATTGTAAACAAACAGGACAGGGGATCCCTGGAGAAAGAGAACCAGGCGTGGCTTTTTTGACATAAGAGAAGCCATTTTTGGCCTAAACCATTTTATGATCTAGGCTTGGCCACAATGCTTGCCCTTGAACATGTCTCAGTAATTAATGATCTTAAAGGAACAAAAGAACAAACAACTATTATCAGGCAAAAGAGAAGCAATAGCAAAGATTATATATCAGTTGTTAAAGACTCCCAGTTTTGTTTCAATGGTAAAGATTATCCTAAAGTGTTCAACCACCAGATCAACCGGAACCCAATGGATGATGATATCGACGTTTTCTGACCCTCGTGACTTCTATCAGCTAAAGCTTGGACTCAGTGGACCACCCAAGCCCCTTCATGAATATGCATGTACGCTTAGCTTAAAACTTCCCCAGTTTTGCTGCTGGGGAGACACTGCTTTGGGAAAGAGTCTCTGTGTTCTCCTTATTTGCTGCAAGTAATAAGAAATCCTTCCTTCTCCCGATCTTTGGCTTGGTTATGTCTTTTGGCTTGACACCTACCAAGAAGTGAACCCATATTTTAGATAACAATATCGCAGCTTATTACCCTATAAATGGACATTATCTATATCATCTACATTGTTCTATTTTATTTCATCGTAGATATAAATTATTGTTTATATAACCAATGCCACCACTGTTTTATTCTTATTCTTTTTTTTTTTTTCATTTTGTAACTAACACTAAATTATATCCTTGTTTAGAAACCATTAAACCATCCTTAAGTAATTGGCTTGGGGGAAATTTTTCTACTCATAGAATTGTTGCGCTAAGGGTATGTACATTTATATACATCCTTTTTCTAGTATAATATTTGGTACATGTTTTCAGTTTACAACCACATGTACCAATTATTTATGATTATCTGTGTTTTAATAATTTTAGGACTTCTGTACATGAATGACTTCTCCAGTTTTAGGCCTTTAACTCTGCTCCAATTCTCCACTAGTTGTAGAAAACATTTACATATATTTTTAAATATTCAATACTAATGCCATGGTTTTTACACCTCTGTGAAACCAAGCAGGAACCTGTGGGGCTGTCCCGGGTACAAAAGCCCCTCATGTCCCCCATTTTTTGTTTGTAGAAAAAAAGCTTTAGTCTCCCAGCCCCCTTCCCTGAGTTCCAAAGACCAGACTCAACCAGTTACTAATTAGGGAAGTGAGAGAATGCAGAAACAAAGGAAAAGTAGTCAAGATCAACAGTTCAGCAATAGTTCCTCCTCAAGAGATATATATATAAAACAATCTGACATGTATCTTTAAGTTGTTCTGCAAGATCGAAGACCCGCGCTACTGCCCAGGTGGAGGATGGTGGTATACCCCAGACTGGTTGGAAACAGAAAGTTGATGATTAAGATTCCTGAAACACCACCCTGTTACCTCACCATGAACCAGTCAGAAGAAGGTCCATGAGATGGCCATGCTCCTATGATCCCCTCCCCTAACACTGTCTTTAAAAACCCCTGCCTGAAAGCCGTGGGGTGTTTGGGTCTTTTGCGCATGAGCTGCTCATTCTCCTTGCTTGGCACCTGCAATAAATGCTGCAGTTTCCTCCACCACAACCGGGTGTAAGTAGATTGGCTTGGCTGTGAGGCAAGCAAGTGGATCCAAGTTTGGTTTGGTAACAAATGTATACCTGCATTTGTCATTTTGTTATGTTCATACAGGAAAGGTAGCTTGGAAGCCTAAGAAATCCCTGAGCCCCCAAACTATCCCTTAAGATGATAGATGTCTTCTTCTAATGATCTAATATTTGGTTTACGGTGGGTATTGTAGGTAAACAATTTTGTTCTGCCTAAATCTTTGAGGACTTTTCCTTTGATCGTTATAATTGCAGTGCCTGGCACATAAAATAAGTATTTGTTGAGTGAATGAATAAAAATGCTTTGATAAGACATGACTAGATGATGGTGGAGGTGGGGATACCCCATGTATATTTTCAGTTACTGTGCCTAAGTATGGTAAGCTCTTGGAATCTGCTTCCACAAGCCTCTTTCTCCCCTTTTTTGCAAGCTCAGGAAAGATTTCTTATGTTATAGGATTGATTCTGCTTTTCTCTATTTTTGTTTCTCTTCCAGGAACACTCTTTGCTGACTTTATTCCTATCTCCTCTTACTTTGTTTTGACTCCCTTATCCTTTCACCTGGCATTCTGGAAAGGCTTCTCAAACCTGCACTTCCAGTAGTTGATGGGATTGTCTGCACCACGAATTGACCTGTTTTGGTTGTCGCTGCCTCAAGCTTTGTTTTAGTGGCTCCTTTCCCCACAATGGCGCCTTTCATGCCAGCCTCTTCCTTTCCTCTCCCTGCCTTTTTGCTTACAGCCCTGTTCCTGCTTATGCCTTCTTCTATCTCTTCATGACACTAAAATATTTCCTTGAAATATCTTTTTTTCTAGTCATTGAGGTATACTTTTTTAGAGATGTCTTTTTCTTCGGAGCCTTCCAGATGTTATTTCTTTTTTCTTGGTATAAATTATGCTTCTATAGTTACACATTATTTGATGGATTTCTTCTTTTTCTCAAAAAATAACCAGATTTCTTTTCAGATCTGATGCTTAGAGGCAGATAGTGTAAATGAAAGACTCTTATTCCCACTCTCTGTTCAGCATATGGTGAACCAATAATAACCACCTTTTATTGCATCCGGAGGCCAGGTCAACGTGCGCAAACAGCTCCAAGCCAACTCCATGTTTCTGATGGGTCTTTCTCCAAGGGAACTCATCCCTCTCTTTCAATTGCCTTATTCTTTAGGAGTCTTACTTATAGTAGTTAGGTATATACACACACACCCTACACATACCACATCCACATACATATATACACCAAACACATACCACATACACGTATCACATACACACACTGCATACTCACACATACATATTCACTCAGTACATCATACACACACACACACACCACACAATACAACGCAACACATACCACACATTACACATGCTACATGCGCACACAGGCATCCACACATATACTACATGCCCCACGTGCCACACCCACACACATACCACACCACACAAAACCACACAACTCCCACCCACTCCCAGTGTGGCCCGTTACCAGGGGACTTCTCTCTGCTCATACACCCAGCTCCTCACTTGTGGGACTACACATCACGTTATATCCTGAGTCCGCTCCTACATCCGGACCATTTTTCCCCTGGGACTTGTATTCTTTCTAGAAAGTAGTTAATGAGGCAGAGTCCATCCTCTGCTTGCCTCAGAGCCTGGCAGCATCTAAGGCTGAGCTTCTCCTCGATGGGTGGGTCAGATCAGGCTGCAGACAATGCCTCTGTCTCACATTTGTTGACAGTCTGTGGTTTGCATGGTGCAGAGGCTCCTTGGCTTAGCGTTTCTCAGTGTGGCTCCATCTGCTTTATAAGTAGTGTCTATTCCTCTCTGATTCAGACATTAGGTTGTCTGTCGATGATGGTTTTCAACAGTAGTGAGAGTTTTCATTTTTTCCCATATTTTTAAAGTGAGAAAATGGGACAGGTTGTATTGAGGGCTGTTAGCCAGGCACAGTCTTGAGCTGGAAGTCCATCTAGATTTTTTGCATAAGAAAAGGAAAACAATCTGTCTGGCAGAAGTATGAGAATGCATTTGGGATCCTAGTTAAAGAATCAGGTATGAAATATACATTTATTTAGTCAGGTGCCAGCTGTATGAAAAATCCCTTTCTTGTTTCCCATAATATTTCTGAAACTTCTTAACAGTGCATAGAGGCAAAATATCATCATTATGCAGGGACAGCGTGTTATCGCTTTTTTGGGGGGGCAGATCTTTCTAGGTCACCTGCTGCTTCAACATAGCTCTGAACAGTCTAGCATGCTAACCATCTGACTCCATTCTCCTACGTTGTGAGAGAGAAAACGGCTTTGCAGCAAATTATGGCAGGCATCAGCATTTAAATGAAAGGAGGGACAAGCTTCCCTCCCACCCTTCCCTTGAGAGGTGCAGGGATGGGAGGGTTTTGCATACCCAGCACACGTGCTCTGAGGGCCTTTCTCCTCACTCTAGCCCTCTGACAACCAGTGAGGTTACCGTTTCATTTCCCATTCATTGTATATACCTCCCCAGTGCCGTTATTAGGTACTGAGTACTCATTCACTCCTGGCATAGTCACCATACGCCATGAGCTCTGGATAAACTTACAGAACAAATCCCATCTTCCACCATTCTCTGCTCCGTGCTGTCTCTGGACACAAACTCCAAGGACTCCTTGGAGTCTTCATCGTAAATCTTAATTATGAAAAAGCGATTTTTAACCTTTTTTGGACCTTTGAGACTTGTATGATGTATTCTGGAGCTAAGGAATGGATAGTTTCAGAATAGTCCAATCACAGAAAACAATCCTCTAACACAGCGGTCTTCAGGTGGGGTCTAGGGACTCCTGGGGTCCCTTGAGGCCCTTTCTGGGGAGGGGGTGTGGTCTGCAAAGTCAAAACTATTTTTACAACAATGCTAAGATGTTACTGCTTTTTCTCTCATTCTTTCATATGGTGTTTTCCAGAGGCTACATGATATGCCTCTGTTTCTCTGACACCAACTGGGTATTCAACGGTCCAACTCAATCCTGACACTGACTGTCAGAATTGGTATGGACTTCACAGGTTAAGAGTTCAGTCCCACAAGAATGCCCACTTCAGACACCTGCCACAAATGGGGAGCCCAGGTGACCCACACTTCTGCCTGGCTGCCTGCAGATTTGGGAGCTCCCACAACCTTCCCTGCCCCTGTTTGATAATTCATTAGAACAACTCACAGATCTCAAGAAAACCCTTTACTTATGTTCACCAGTTTATTATAGCCGATACAACTCAGGAAACAGAAGAGAAGCACAGGGCAACGTGTAGGTGTGTACAAATGGCTTCCATACCCTCTACAGGAGCACCGCCCTTCACCACTTTCATGTGTTCACTAACCAGGAAGCTTCTCAAACCCTGTTTAGGGGATTTTATGGAGGTTTCATTACATTCATTACATTACATTAAATCATTGGTCATTGTTGATTGAACTCAATCTCCAGTCCCTCCAGGAGGGGTGGAGCTGAAATTTCCAACCCTCTAATCACAAGGTTGGTTCCTCTGTGTACCAGCTCTCACCCTGAAGCTATCTGGGGGCCCTCCAAGAGTCACCTCATTAGTATAAACGCAGGTACAGTTGAAAAGGGCTTCTTAGGAATAACAAAAAGTGCTTTTCTCACCCCCATCGCTCAGGAAATTACAGGGATTTTAGGAGCTCTGAGCCAAGGATGGGACAAAGATTAAATATATGTATTTCCTACTATATCACACATACAATATCATAGCTGACTGATGAAGAAACAAAGCAATCATTTTTTTTTGGAAAAAAAGTTACTTTTCATAATGTATGTTATTTCTGTTAATATTTTATTACTGTTATTTAAAATAAATTAATAAAAATATTTTTAATTTCTCAATTTTACTTTCCAAAGTGGTAAATAATTCTAGAGATAAGTTAATCCACATAAACAAAAGTTCTTTGGGAGCCTCAATATTATTTTAAAGTGTGTAAACTAAAAAATTTTAAACTTCTCCTCTAAAATATGATGCCCAAATAAATCCCAGCTAGATTTGCTCATCCATTGTGTTTATTCCTATGTTTATACTCCCCCAAAGGGCCACAGTGGCACATTTAGAGGTCCAGGCGATCTCAAATCCTTTAACTGAGGGGCAGGGTGGACATTTGACATATTTATTGGCCCTCAAAATCCCCCATGCGGGACGTGTCCTAAAAAAAATGCCTTTGGTTCCAAAGCCCACACTTGCTGGCTGTGCACTCTGATTACTTCCTGTTCGCTGATGAATAGCTCCTCAGATTACTGTTATACACTCTGCAATCCCAGGCTTTGAAAGTACTCTCCTCCTCGGGTGAGACCCTGAGAACCCTACGAGACCTCTGGGGGTACGACTCATTTGGGGACATGGCCCATTCAGAGCAGCCCTGCTCCAAATGGTACTTCCACAGTGAGCATCTCTGGAGTTCCCAGGGCTCTCATTTGGATCCTTTTCCTTCTCAGCTGCTTCTGAAATCCTCAGGCTTTTCATCCTCTCTTATATCTCCCCCTTGTCTAACCTGCTTTCAGAAAATAAATCTGAGAAATTCATTTGTACTGAGGTAAATGTGACCGATAACTCTTGCTATATATCTTCTCCCTGGAATTCTTATATTTTAGCTAAACGAATGTGCCCTGCCTTACAGAATTTTAGACATGAGAATGTGAATGGTGGTAAAATGTTATTGGTAGTGGGAATTTTCTGGTATCCAGTAAAGCGCACCAAGAAGGGAATTGTCTGACTTCTCTCCCTCTAAGAGAAGCCCTCGTTCACAAAGCAGCAGCTGCAGGGCCACGTGTAATCTGCTCCTAAACACCCCGGTTAGGCGTGAAGCAGACAAGAATAGTGGCAAGTTAGAGACA
This sequence comes from Neophocaena asiaeorientalis asiaeorientalis, assembly GCF_003031525.2. Taxonomy (NCBI): domain Eukaryota; kingdom Metazoa; phylum Chordata; class Mammalia; order Artiodactyla; family Phocoenidae; genus Neophocaena; species Neophocaena asiaeorientalis. The sequence continues at coordinate 1,058,745 of NW_020173727.1, read as the reverse complement.
GAAGGGAATTAGGACCCTCAAGTTGTGATGCCCTCATTCCAGAACGAGATCCCACAGTGCAGTTCTGTACTCCCAGGAACTGTGTGGCAGGTGTGGAGAGGGGAGAAGTGACCTGTCTTAGGCATTTAGATGGGAAAAGAGGGGAAAGGGGGTGGGTAGGGATACCTGTCCAGTACTTTAAAGGGTCCTGGTTAAATCATGATATCTAGCATTATTTAGGACTCATGTATCAGACACGGTACTTAGCACTTTTCTTCTTGATCCAGTATAATTCTCATACTGACCTCATGAAAAAAGAAACACTTTCATCTCCATTTGACAGATGAGGAAATAGAAGCAGAAAGAAGTCAAATAACCACCTTGCAAGATCTCCCAATAGAAAGTGGGAGAGCAAGGATCTGAAGCAGAAACACTGTCTCTGCAACCTGCTGCCAGTATGTATGCTCTCCTGCTCTTCTCAGGTCAGGGTTGATGTAGGAAGACAGCGTTTTTGTGACAATGCTCAACTTTTCCAAGGTACCAGCTAAAGTGCCCAGAGGAGTGTGATGTTTGTCATCATTTTATACATTGGTAAATACCGCACATGGGCTCATTTCCTCTGTGGTGGATGGATGACGATGCCTTTGTTATAATCATCTCACACTTCAAGTAACAAGACTCTCCATTAATAGAATTTAGAGCACAACCTTCATCTGAAGTACGTTCTCTGCTGAATGGGCACTGAAGCATGTCTTACCTGTTTGTAAGCTGAGACCTGAACAGCTCAATCCCGAGCACAATTTATACCATGTCCTGGCACCTCAGCTCTGGGAGCCACCACATCATCACTCCTTCTCCAGGTTTTCTCTGCTTCCTTCTTTGAGTTTAACCAATACTATTTCCCTCCCTTCCTTCTTTGAGTTTAACCAATACTATTTCCATACACTTCACTCTGTATGACAGACTCTAGGTCCATCCACCTCACTACAAATAACTCAAATTCATTTCTTTTTATGGCTGAGTAATATTCCATTGTATATATGTGCCACATCTTCTATATCCATTCATCTGTCGACAGACACTTAGGTTGCTTCCATGTCGTGGCTATTGTAAATAGAGCTGCAGTGAACATTGTGGTACGTGACTCTTTTTTAATTATGGTTTTCTCAGGGTGTACGCCCAGTAGTGGGATTGCTGGGCCGTATGGTAGTTCTATTTTCAGTTTTTTAAGGAACCTCCATACTGTTCTCCATAGTGGCTGTATCAGTTTACATTCCCACCAACAGTACAAGAGGGTTCCCTTTTCTCCACACCCTCTCCAGCATTTATTGTTTGTAGATTTTTTGATGATGGCCATTCCAGACAGGGTAATCTTAAAGCGACTTTTTCATGGCTTCAGCCTGGAGGTGACACAATCACTTCTGCTCACATTTCATTGGCTTGAACGAATTATATGACCCCATCCAGAAGGGAAGAAGTATTTCTGCTAAGCATTTAAGGTAAGGTCACACAGAATATTCTATATGGCTGACTGACAATTCCTTGGTAGAGGCTCTAATGATATGATTTTCTGAAGCATTTCTAAATGTTTCATTGCATGAGCTACTTTATCCACTTGTGCTGGATTAGCTGTCAAAAAGGGGATTTCCTTGGGAGAAGGACTTTCTGAATTCACATTCCCATGTGCTTATTCCAACAGGAGTACTGGCTTGGGATAGCATTGCCTTTCCATGCTTGAGCTTCTTGATTTATTAAATTAGGTATTCTTTCTTTGCTGCCTTTCAAGCAGTCTGAATTGTGAGGCAGTCATAGATCTCCACTCTATTCTGAAGCATCAGCAGGGCAGAAAGGAACCTGCCACAACCTTGACAGCTATGCTCCTCTCACGCTCTCCCCCACATAGGCTGTCCTCAGTTACTCTTCTTCCAGACAGAGGAAACACAGTAGGACTTGTCATTTGTGCTAATCTGAGCACACATCTCCACTGTGAATTGTGCTACCCTGGGGCTTCCGTTCAGATATCAATGCTGGGCTGACATGGGAGGTTTGTGATCCTAGTAAAATTTCTTATAAATGTGCATGTGGTCTTATGTTCTTCAAAATAATGGCACATCTTCATTCATTTGACTCCTGGTCTCTGTGGCACTCCTTAATGCATAGTTAAATTCACTTGGTAGCCCATCTACCCATCTCGCCCTGACCCCAGCTCTGCTTTACTCCTAAGGCTAATCAGGAACTGGGTCTGGGTCTTCGGTGGTGAACAACCCTGCAGATCCCACTTAGTCAGCCTTGGAGCTCACATCCCAGCTAAATGGCGCCTACGTTCTACCTGACTTCATCTTCCAGGGGACCTATCACCTTTGGGAATTCCGAGGCAGTCCTGCAGGTGCTCTAATGAGAAGAGGTCCTTCTATGGGAGGAGTTTTGCGATCATTTCTGAAGGGCACCATTGGATTGTCTTATTCTGAATCCATGTTTCTATTTGGCTTTTACATGGGAATTTCCACAACCGCAGCCAAGGACTGACACATTGCCTGATTCCAGTAGTGTGGTCACTAGTCTCTAAAAATCCACTCCCGGCCCGCCTCCCACGGCAAGAACCAAGTCTCCTGTTATTCACACCCTTGTGTGGTCTCGTCTTGAATCTTGGCTGGTGTGTGGCTCATGCCTGGTCAATGAAATCTGGCAGAAGTGACACGTCATGACTTCTAAGCCTGGTCCATAGGTATCCTTTCAGCTTCTACCCCGTGTACTTGGAACCCAGCTGCCACCCTCCAAGGAAGCTCTGGAGACACCCATGTGAAGAGGAGCTGAGGAAGCTGTCTTACAGTCCTTGCTAAGCTCCCGTGGTCAGTGAGCGTCACCATGCCAGCCACGCCATTCAAGCTATTCCTAGACAAGTCCCAGACATCATGGAGTCCACGTCATGGACCTTGCTGTGTCCTGCTTGATTTCCTGACCCTCAGAAACATGAGGGGCAGTAAACTGATATTTTAAGCCACTATCTTTTGGGATTATTTGTCACATAGCAATCAATGACCAGAACAGGGGACCCTTGTTTATGTGAAAGATGTCCTCCAGAGGTGTCCAGTGGACTTGGTGCCTGGTGTGTGGTGCACAGTGGGTTTGAGATCCTATTTCCTGAGGCTCTCATATCTGGAGGGTCCTGAAACAAGGCCTAGGACAAATGGTTGGCTTCCCAGCCAGTGGGGAGATTTTCCATTTCTCAGTTACAGACGATGCAGTTTCCCCAATTCCAGGCTTCATTCAGGCAGTCCAGTTCCGTGCTCGAGTCCTGAAGCCTTGACCGTCTCAGAGATGTGACAGCACGGCATCTAAAATATCACATCTTGATTCCCACTATATTCTGCAGAGGTTCAGCTCCCATAGCCTTCCAGCCTAAGGATTTACTCTTTATTTCTGGCACGTGAAGATTTCACCTTCTGCCTTTATGATAAGTTATTAATTTTTAAAAATCTATGTTTTTTTCTTCTAGAAGTTTTAATTTGGGGTGGGGGTGAAGGTGGGCTACAAAGGAGGAGTTCCAGAGGCTGCTCCATCTGATATTTTAACCTCATTACCTTATCTTCTTTCTAAAATATTTTTGGTTATTTGCCCCCTACATCACAAGACTGTGCTAGCAAAACCATGAATGTGCTAACTCTTTTAAAAGATGCAAATTCTTTCAGAAAAATGAAACTATGTCGTTGGTTTCTAGATGATTTAAACTCATAGTTATAGTTTATTGTTCCAGGATAGCTCTGACGATTGAAATTCTATTAGCTGTGGGGACCAGCAATGGCAGTTACAAATCAGGGAGGCACCGTCTCTGCCCAGTCTGGTCTTCTTTTTAACAAAGAGCTGTGTCCTTAGGATCATGACCGCTCATAACCCATATCCACTGTAGACAACAGCTAATGGAGCCAGGCTGCTCACATGGATCTCCTAGATAATGTAGAGGTTTTTTTCCCCATTTATATTTTAATAAAACTAGCAGATGGGAATTCATCTGTAACATTCAGCAAGAGAATTAATATACTGAAATGTGACCCTTTGACAGTTGCTCAAATGAGTATAAGGCTATCAGAGCAAGTGAATGGAGGCAAAAATAATTATAGAAGGAAGGAAACTGGAAACAGAACTGAGATGATTATGTAAGTCCTTTGAGAAATGAACAAAGGACCCTCTCAGAAGTAATTAAATCTCTCTTATATCCACATGCTGCATTCTGGCTTATACACTTAAACACATCTCCGGTTCCACTGCATCTCTGCTCAAAGACATCAGTGATGACCCAGTGCCCGCATTTATTACACTCCAACTCCTAGGGTTGGTCTTGGGTCTTAGGTGCTTCTGCAATCTGGTTTCAATCTACCCCTAGAATAGTGATTCTTAACCTTGGGTGCATTTTTGAATCACTGGGGACATTTGTAAATTGTGGGTGCCTTCTCACATACACAAAAATGCTAATTATATCATTGTCTATATACTACCATACCCACCAACAGACTTCAATGATAGAGTTGAATTTTGAAAAGATCATTTTGGCTACAGTGTGAAAAAAGATATTAAAAACAACAAAAGAAGAAAGTACAGCTGGGAATGTAAATGAAAAAGTAGATTGGAGAAGTGGGAGAGCTTCAGATGGGTACCTGCAGCATTAGACAATTAATTAAATTAATATTACTTAAATATATACAAAATGTTAGAACTCTGGTGGGTTCTGAGCATAAGGGGAAAGAGAATGTATGAAAACAATACGAAACAAAACATCCACCTTGACGTCAGGTGGTTCACAGTACAGTGAGAGAGAGAATATAAACAAGCAGCTGTGACTGAAGTGGCATAAAGAGCTACAAATAAATTATAATGGGGTATAGAGATCAGATCATGTGGCGATGTTTGTGGAATAATTAATAATAATACTGATGCATGGGTCCCACCCCAGTGGCACTGATTTAATGGGTCAGGATTACCAGGCATCAGTATTTTTGCAAAGTCTCCATTGACTGGAATGTTCAGTCAGTGCCAAGGAGTGTGTTGTATGGTCTTATCCACGCTTCCGGGCTGCTGTGGGGAAATGGAAGGGACAATCCTCCGAGAAGCCTGGGCTCAAGTCTCAGATTTCCCAGCAATGACAGCAGAGGATAGAGCTAACATTTCTTGAGCAGGATCTGTGCTGAGCATTTCATGGGCATCTTCTTAGTGTTTCTCAACCCTGGCTGCATATTAAAATAATCTGAGAACTTTGAAAAACTACTAACGTCTTGGTTTGGCCCCAGATCAATTAAATCAAATCTTTGGTATGAGTCTGGACATTTTTTTTTTTTTTTGTAACTGCTCTTGCAGTTGATTATCTGCAGGATGTTGAGAACCACCAGCTTTGGAGTCCACTAGGTGATCATATTTTTATAAACCTACTCACTCCTTTATGGAGTCCCTGTTCCCTAGCCAAGCAAGCCTGTTTTCCATATCCTGAAAACATCGCTAAGAAGACCCACAGGCCAAGGAGAGCTTCTCAATTATCCAATATGAGGTCAGGTAAAAAGGTTTTTCTCTTATTGGCTAAAGGACTTCTTTTCAAGCTTCTGATTGGTCTGTGAGGCTCCAGTATAGGAAGCACAAAGAGCACATTAGTCACTAATAGTGGAATCTAGAAACAGGTAATTTACATTTCCTCCCTCTGTTTTCTCTTCTCTACCTGAAGGGAGGCCATTGTATATTTAGTTTAAGGATCTTGGGGAGAGGGCCAAAATAACTGGGGATAGTCCTTCCCATACAAACTTACTGAACTTTTCAAGTTTGGTCAGAAAGTAGCCTTTCTAGGTATTCCAAGTAGAAAAGGTTTTAGATAAAGGGAATGAGACTTAAGAGGGCTTAGGGAGGCTTTGGCTTGAGTTCATAAAATCAGAAAGCACCTGAGTGGCTACAAAGCACCTGCAGATGACCTTAGTTTGCCCGTGGCACCAAAGCAGGTGGTTTACAGGGGCTCACCAGGAGCCTGCAAACTTCAAGAATCTTTGGAAGCACCAGGAAATCAGGTAACTAACAAGAACTTGCTTAGAAGTTGCTGCTGATAATCGCATGTTTGCCATCTGCTCGTGTTCTGGCAGAACTGCCACTGGAGAAAGTGGTTTCTCCTTCTCAACTCTCTTCCAAATTTCATGTCTGTACCCCTCAGTGGCAGAATGTGACCTGGAAGTAAATGGGAAAAACAATTCTGGGAAATACAGCCTTCTCCCCTGTGATGCAAAGCAAAACCTGGAGAGAGGCAGTGATGACATGGAATTAACAACAGACAATCTGACAAAATGAACTCAAGGTAAGTCAAGACAAGCTTATTTGGAGGAAGACTTAGGGGGGGAAAAAGAAGATGTGAGAAAAAATGTAAATGGGAAAAAGAAAGAAAGCTCAAGAAAAAATTTCTCTTGAAAGCAGAGTATGTAGCCAGCAGGAAGGTGCCCCCACGAGGCTCACAGAGTGACTTTCCTGTGGTGATTTGAAATCTATGGTTTAGTCCTCAGCACGGCAGATTCAGAAATTAGGTTTTCAATCTGTAGCCACCTCCCCCAAACCTCACAGTTTCCTGAACAATCTATATGAGAGACTTAAGTAGTCATCAGAAGGGGTTTTCATGATCATATAATCAGAGAAAGAATTGGTGGCTGGTCTTGGAGACCCCTCCAAGCTGTCCTAGACCAGTGTGTGTTTAATATCTGCACCCACATGAGACTTCTGTTCCTCAGGGCTTGGCACACTGTCTGTTTTGCTCACCACTCAATCCCTGGCACTTAGCATAAGCCTGGTGCATGGTAGATGCTCCATGAACTTTGATTAATTGAATGGATACATAATCATCGTGAGGCCTGATGACATATCCTTGATTCAAAGGACAGAGCACTACACTAGTGACCTGATTTAGTACTTCTCTCCCTTGGTTGGTAGTAGATACTTAGTTCCATGGTTTCTCTTCTTTTATTAAAAAATTTCATATTGTCAGTCTTTTTGAATCTATAGATATATATGGATATATATGATATGTGATATATAGACATATAGGTATAATATATATCCATATATATATGATATAATGTATCTGCATGTATTATAAACTGTATCTCTGTATATTATATATATTTCTCTATATATTATATATACAGTTATAGATATATATTATATAATGTATATATCTAATGTATATACATGTATTATTACATATTATATTATCATATTACTATTTAGAGGATTGCATATTACTGAATAATCTATAGCAAAGTAACTATTTCAGTGGATCTAGAAGACTCTGCCTTTTCCCATCATGGATCGGTTTAATAAATTTAACTATTAAATGGAAACCTTCTTTCCCTTTCTTTTACGTCCGGGGCTTGGAACTTTGTGAATGTCCATCAGGATTTCCTACATGCAGATGCCAAGAAGCTCTACTAAAGGCATACCCTGCACTTGTGCTCTTCCAGCACTACCTGGCCAGGGGTCTTCCAGAGGGCTCCATGTTCCCTTCTATAGCCTGTTTTCTCTGTACTGACTCTCTAGGTGGATTAGACCAAGCTCCTCAATGTCCCATTGATTGATTGACGATTGATGGAGGAAGATCAAAACTTCAACACTGGATTGTTAAGCTAGGGCTGACTAATAATTTGCTGAGCAACAGGTGTGGTAAAGATTGTTCTTCCTCGCTTCCCTGGCTTTGCTTATGCTGTGCCCTTCATATGCAATACTGTGAGCTCCTCCTGCCACCCACTGTTTAATTGAGTTTAATTCTCTCTACTTTTCTGGGAGTGGTTCATGGTGTTTCAAGGAGCCTTCCCAAACAACTCTGTCCTACTTTGTTCTCTTTTATTCTAATCTACTCTGTACATTTGGCTATACTAGTCATTTTAGTGCTAATTATATTCCATTATACTTTTCCTAAATTCCTTCAACTTTGTGTGTGATAATAAATTCTTGAGATAGAGGAACATGTCACATATTGGGGAGTGTGTGTGTGTGTGTGTGTGTGTGTTTCTGTGTGTTTGTGTGTGTGTGTGTATTCCCCAATAGTGCTTAGCAGAATGTTAGGACCTGTAAGTATTTTATATTCATTTTTCATTTATTCATTTGTTCATTCATTCTCTCAACAAATATTTATTGAATGACTACTATGTGTCCAGGTCCTTTTCTAAGTTGTTATAGAACAAAAATCCCTGCCCTATATTTTAGGGAGTGTAGGCAAACAATAAACAATAAACTCAATGCATAAGTAAATTATAGCATAGTAGAATGTAACAATTGCTATGCAAAAAAAAAGGAAAAATAGAACAGTGTGAAGGAAGTCTCAGGAATTCTGGGATCTAGGGCTGGTGGGTTGTATTAATTAGAAACCCACAAGCAACTGATATTTGAGCAAAGATTTGAGGAACACGAGAGAGTGAGCCATGCAGACATCTGGGGAAAGAGCTCTCTAAGCTGAAGATACAGCATGTGCAAAGTTTCTGAGGTAAGATTGTGCCTGGCATGTTGGAAGAACAGCAAGGGGTCCTTTGGGCTGGAGCAGAGTGAATGAGGGAGATAGCAGTAGAAGAAATCAGAGAGGTAATGGAAAAGCCAGATGATGTAACCTTAAAAGGTCTTTGTAAAGCTTTTTGGATTTTACTCATGGTACACTGGGGAGTCATAGGAGGGATGTGAGCAGTGGCATCACCTGATCTGATTTTTATTTCAAAAGGACGTTTCAGATTGCCAAGTCGAGAGTATTCCAGGGACCTAAAGAGAAGAAAACCTTCTTTTTAAAGGGTCAGATAGTAAACATTTTAGGCTTTGTGGGCCGTATGATCTCAGTCAAATCTGTTCATTTCTGTGCCATTGTAGCACATAAATAGCCATGGACAATATGTAGACAAATGGGCCTATTTGTGTTGTAATAAAACTTTATTTACAAAAACAGGCAGTTGAAAGAGTTTGACTTAAGGACTATAGTTTGCCACCCTTGGCATAGACTATAAAGAGGCAACTATAGAAACAGGAAGACCTATCAGGAGGCTATTGAAGTAATCCATGCAGGAGATGCTGAAAGCTCAGAACTGAGTGGAAGCAATAGAGATGGCAAGAAGTGGTTGAATTTTTTTTTAAGGCAGATGATTTTCTGATGAATTGCATGTGTGGTGTGAGAGAAAGAGAGGAGTCTAGGATGACTTCTTGTTTGTTCTAAGCAGCGATAAAGATGTGCTGGCAGCAGTTGAGGTGTGGAAAGCTGTGCATGAAGAAGGGCATTTTTAGACGTGTCAAGTAAGCGGTTGGCAACAAAAGTCAGAGCATCGTGAATTGGATTAGCCTAAAAAGTATGCTACAAGGACACGTTTTAAACTCAAGTGTTGATTGCTCGAATTTTGAGACAGTGACCAATTGTACAAAAAGCTGGGGAATTCAGAAGCATGCAACGATATTACCATGGAGGAAGAAGTTGGTCATAGATCATGTCCAGCCTTTGTTTGTATAACAGTGATCACACTGTTACTGCCCAAGAAACAGTAAGCCAAAGAAAACTGAGCTAAAAGTCACTGAGAGTTGTAAAACTTCCATTAATTATTAAAATTAGAAAAAGGCAACAATTCTTAATGTTAAAATTTTTGGCAGAGTTCATCTAGAATCGAGCCAATAATTGCTGAGCCAAGGACCCAGTTGCACAGGACAGAGTTGTGGTGCCTGTCTGTATACTAAGTTGCTCTACTCGGAGGATCCTCAAGGTGTGACCACAAGGACCCCTTGAACAGGTGCTGGTGGCTCTCAAACCCCTTTAGGGGAAAAGAACCACCTGCAACTCCAGGTTGCTCATTCTTGTGTCCTCACGCTGCAGAGGGGCTATGGGGCAGGGCAGAAGGCACTCGAAAACTTTTGCCAGGCCACTTACCCTCTCTGAGCCTTGTTGTCCTCATCTGGAAAACGGGAATATTTATCTCACAAGGCTGGTATAAAACTTGAAAGTGATGATATTTGTAAACATCCTGAAGGGTTGTGCTCACCAATCACCCTTCTATCTGAATATCAGGGAGACAAACACAATTGCAGTTCATTTGATCTGTGTAAGTTCCCGAGTTGAATCGAATAAGCTAACTTTATAACTTCATAAATTTTACTTTTCTCAGGCAGAGTTTTAATGTTTTTAATCTTCAGATATATTTGGGAGGCTCCCAACTCTTGGGTAGAGATATATTCTGTCCTGCTCTGGATTCCAGGCATTAACTGCCCAGCTGCCCCAGTCCTAAAGCCCTGAGAAAAATCTCCCCCCGACCCCTCCCCTGAATAGAAGCTCCTGAGGATTAAGCACTCTGTCTTTTCCCCCCTACCATTTGTAATGAGGTTATCTCTCCAACATCTACTTCTTCTTTTAGTAAGAACCCAACTTTTAGTTCAAATATCTCATCCCAGCCAGTGTGCTCTGGGGAAAGCTGAATCCCTAGGAGTGGGGCATTTGACTTCAATGTGAGCTCATCAGTAATTGCATATCTTGTTCACACTGATTAGTTCATATATGAGCATATAGCTCAAGTTAGGTTGGTGAGGGTCATGTACGTGTTTGCTAAGCACTGCCGGGAAGGGTGGCTTCCTACATTTCTAAGAAAATTTCTAAAAATCACAGTCTTTCTCTGTGCATGTGGACAAGAGTTCCCCAGGAGTCATTAGTAAGCATCCGTTATGGGTTCACTTGTGTCC
>NW_020173727.1:974421-1047515 GCF_003031525.2 Neophocaena asiaeorientalis asiaeorientalis | reverse complement strand
TCCCCTGTTCCCCCCCCCCCCCCCCCCCCCCACAAAATGTATTTGTTGAAGTCCTAATTCCCAGTACTTCAGAACATGAAAGTATTTGGAGATAGGGCCTTTACAAAGGTAATTAAGGTAAAATGAGGTCATATGGGTTGGACTTAATCCACCTGACTAATGTCCTTATAAGAAGAGGAGACTAGGACACAGACATTCACACACTCGAAGAAAGACCATGTGAAGTGTCAAAATTGATAAACAGCAACCTCAATTAAAATAGTCAGGAAGCCAGAAGGGGGAGCTCTCCTGTCCTATGAAGACAGCAGAGCCCAACAGGAAGAAGAAAGACTTTCTCTTCTTTCCTGGCAAGAGCTCAGCCAATGAGAAAACGTCAGCACAACTCAGCCAATGAAAAACCATTATCTTTTGAACTCTCAAGTCCTCCGGTGGACCCTTTGTTTCCTATAGCCCTCCCAGCTTCCCTTTCCCCTCTTTAAAGAGTTCTCCTCTCCTTCCTGTGAGAGGATTTGCACATGGCTTGCCATACTTGCACACCCTGAATGGCAATTCTTTACTGATCCTGAATAAACCCTATTTTTTTTCTGGAGAAATAATTGGCAGTCTATTTGTTATAGGTCAACAGAAGACAAAAGAAGAAGATGGCCACCACTTCAAGGAGAGAGGCCTCAGAAGAAACCAAACTTGGCAACATCGTCATCCTGGACCTCTAGCCTCCAGATCTGTGAGAAAAAATTTCTGTTGTTTAAGCCACCCAGTCTGTGGTAATTGTTATGGCAGCCCTAGCAAATGAATAGAGCATCCTACAACCAGGATGAGGAACAAGGCTGAGAGTGATGCCTTCTACCACGTCAGAGACAGGGTCCTTGGTGGCATTCCTGAATCGCTAAGCAAATCAAGCCCTGAGCTTATTCTGTCACTGAACTTTGCATGACAAAAGCAAAATTGTCCCCCTTTTTGCTTTATTGTTTCAACTGTAACTAATAACCAAGTACGCCACTGTGTCCTTAGTAACCTAGAACCAAGCCTCATCGTAGTAAGTGCTTAATAGTATTTGTTAAATGACTAGAGGAAGGAATGAAAGAATAAGCCACAAAAAGAATTGTAGTGTGTTGATCTGGGAAGCCCAGTGAGGTGGCAAGCAGCAGAGGAGTGAGTCAATCTTATTACTATTATTACTACATTCCACTGGACACGTTCTATGTGGACCAGGAGACAGATATTACCATTTTTAAGCAACAGAGCTAATTCATAAAGGTGACCTGTACTCATTATAGCAAAAGTTGTTTAATTGGCAGACATCTGAAAATGTAAAAATTCCTCTCAATTTCTACAACTGGAAATTTCTAATTAGAAGCACAGGACTACTAGAGCCAGATCACTTCTGGTCTCTTAAGATCATCCAGATAACTCCTTCATTTTAGAGATGAGAAAACGAACACTTAGTGAGATTAAGTGCCCTTTCCAGGTCACACAGTGTGCTAATGGTGGAGCAAACGGAGGGAACAAAAAAAAAACCCAATTTCTCTAAAGAAGAAAAAGTTTTCCTGGGATAAGAGTTCATTCCTTTTAGTTAAATTATTCCCATAGTGAAAGGACAATACCTTCTTTTCCTGCTCAAGAGAAACTGATTTTCTTTACAAACATAGACCATCTCTTCTCAGAGTGGGAAACAATGATGGTATTGTCTAGCCACTGTATGAGTAATCTAAATGAAAAGCATGCACATTTATTCAGATGTTAGCCAATCAAGCAACTTTTAGTGGAATGAGTGAGTCATATGGTAGAGAAATTTTGTAATATTAAGTAGAAAAGAATACACAAATGTCAGAAAAAAAATCCTTTAAAAAAAACCCTTTTAGTTCAGGAAACATACTTAAATCTTAAGCAGTGTGTTTTGTGTTCTTTTTACACTTTAGAAAAACTTTGACATTGTGGCGTAAAAGGAGAAAGATGAGATAATAAGACATTAGGTAAGTTGTAAAAAGAGAAATACTGAGAAGTTGACAGATAAAAAGGTACTGGATAATGTAAGGAATGAATGTTTTGAAACTGCTCAAAGGAAAAGGAACTTTTAAGATACTTTAGAAACATTAAAAAGTAGAGTTAACACTGCTAATCAAAATTAAATCAATAATTAGAAAAAGTTTTAATAGTTAGAAGAATAGGACCAAGATATCTAAATGGTGAGAGAGAAGGACCATAGTTACTGATGTATGAATAGTTAGTGCTCCTGAACATACAATAAGAATAAATGGAAGATAATCAATATTCAGACATAAATAAAATGAGCTACGAAATCACTTCAATCTGCAGATCCAAAGAGCTTACTTGGCAAAAAGCAGAACTGATATAGTAGATCAATAAATAGATATAACCAGGTAAAAGTGTGAATCCTCAAAAAAAAAAAAAAATTAGGGACTTCCCTGGAGGTCCAGTGGTTAAGACTGAACTTCCATTGCAGGGGGTGCAGGTTTTTTCCCTGGTAAGGGAACTAAGATCTCATACCCAGCTCAGCACAGCAAAAAAAGGAAAAGAAAATCTGGAAACAAAAGAAAAAAATCTGGTAAGCTATAAAGGAAGAAATTCCAGGCTGACTTTAGACTTCTCTGTAACGTGGGGTGCCAGAAGTCAGTGGAGCAACATCTATGGTGATCTGAGTTGTGAATTCAAGGTTTCCTCATCTATACTGCCATTGTTGTGGAGGCAAGAGAAAGTCTTTTTCATTGATGCCGGGTGCTTGAGAATCCTATCCAGGCTGAATGAGGAAAAATATTAGCACTCAAAGTATTCCAGAAAATTGGAAGCTCTATCAAAATAAAAGAACCAAGAATGGGGAAGCCAACTATTGGTGAGCATTGAAACATTCAAATATAGAAATACTTGCTGATAATTATTGCAAGCATAGTCATAAAGCAGAAGACAAATGAGATAAATATATTTTTTAAATGAGATTTTATTAAAATGCTTAGTCCTGTGCTTGGAAAACAAATGCAATAAAAATTAAATAGACACATTTAATATTAATATCACATAAATAAAATTTAAGCAAGCTAATAAATGAAACTAGAAGGATTGTGTGTGTGTGTGTGTGTGTGTGTGTTTATAACATTAAGCACTCAGACCTATATTAAAGATAAATTAGTCAGGAGCCTTTAGGAGCCAAATAACAAAATGTTAAAATTTATAAAATAAATATTGATAAAAAATACTGGGAGAAAATGAGACAAAGTGTGAAACTTTTTAACAGCACTTTTAGTCACTCATGACATATCAAATAGGCAAGAAGTACATATACGGAAATAGAGAAAATCTGAAGACTGTAATTAATAAGGGCAAATTCAGAAAGATAAGCATCAAAGAATACATTGAGAGACTGAATATACATATGGACAATGACCAGACTGTATATAAAAATGGAACTCTGAACTGCAACCTGAAGTAACCAGCTCAGGAAGCCAGCCTACTATCTGTAGCAACCAGTCCAGAAAGCCAAACAATAACTGCTGTAGTGATATGCCCCAAATAGGAAGCACTTGATTAATAACTGACAGCTTCCCTTATTAATAACCGACTCTGCTTCCAACTTAGGACCAAACAGAGAAAGACAAATATGCAATGCTAACCAATCACATAGGATGCTGTGCTTCTGGTTAGTCTGCCTACTGCTTCCCATGCCAACAGTTTCCAATCAGGGCACACCTGCAGCCTTTTCTTTTTTTGTGTGTGTTACAAAGCTTTCCCACTCCTCTGCCTACCTTTGAGTCCTGCCAACACAAATGATACTGACTGACTTCCTTACTATAGTAAGCTCTAAAGTAAACAACCATTGCTCTTTTTCATTTAGGTGATTTTTTTTTAATTTCCCCAATTTTAATTATTATGTCCTAATTTTTAGTAAACGTTAGATATTTTTCAAAATAAATAATTACATGTTATACCTCAAAGGTACTTTTAGTAAATTCCAAAGAGCAGGAATCCTTCTAAAAATATTCTCTGACTGCAAGGCAATAAAATTAAATGTGAATTACAAAATGTTAAAGAAAAATAAAGTTGCCTGGAAATTAAAGATAAGAATAACAAAAAACTACTAAATAGTTATTTAGTAGTGAAAGAGGAAATTAAAAATTCAACACTAAAATATTTGGAAAATAAAAACAATAAGAATTATCTCATAAAATTTATGAATTCAGAAAAAAATCCTTAGTCTTAAGCATTTTCATTATGAAAGGGAAGAATTACAAGTAATGTCATCAAGATGGCAACATAGATCATTCCTGACTTCAGTCCCCCTCACAAGAAGACCAACTAGCAAGTGTCCATAGACAAGACATGATTGTGAAAACTCTATTACACAGGGGTGATGTGAAACAACCCCCTGGACCACAGAGACCAAGAAGGACCATGTTAGAAGGGTAATTTGAAGAACTACACTCTGACAGCATCGTCCTTCCCCCAGGTAGGCACAAGGCCACACTGAGAGGGCCCTACTGGGCCTACAATTTCTCCAGTGGGGAAAAAATATCCCAAAGTGAACATCCACTTCCCCCAGTTTTACAGGATGCTTCCCAGGATGCCCTCTCTGGTCTCAACTCACAAGAATCACTGGGAAAATCTGCAGGGCTTGACCACTGTGGATCAGAAACAAGCAGAGAAGAAGGGTGGAGCTTATAACAACCAGTGCTCAGATCTTGGCAGGTGACATTTCTCTTCACACATGCACCAGAGCAAAGATCACAGATGGTGACCCCATTTGGCTAGGGAGCTTAGTTGGTATTTTTGCCTGATTTGGGTTGCAGGATATAAAATCAACATACAAAAGTCAGCTGCATTTTGATGCACTAACAATTATCTGAAAAAGAAATAAAGGAAACAATCTCATTTTCAATAGCATCCAAAACAATAAAATACTTATTAATAAATTTAATGAAGGAGGTGAAAGATCTGCACACAGAAAATTGTAAGATACTGATTAAAGAAATTGAAGAAGACACAAATAAATAGATACCCCCTGTTCATGGATTGGAAAATTTAATGTTGTTAAAATGTCCATAATACCCAAAACAATCTATAGATTCAATGCAATCCCTGTCAAGATTTCAATGGCATTTTTTCCACAGAAATAGAAAAAAAATTCCTAAAATTCATATCAAACCACAAAAGACCTCAAATACCCAAACAAATTCTGAGAAAGAAAAGCAAAACTGGAGGCATTACACATTCTGATTTCAAAATATACTACAAAGCTGTAATAATCAAACAGTATGGTACTGGCATAAATATAGACACATAGACCATTGAAACAGAATTGAGAGACCAGAAATAAACCCATGAATATAAAGTCAACTAATAGTTGACTGTAGGGAGCCAAGAATACTCAATGGAGAAAAGATAATTTCTTCAATAAGTGTGCTGGGAAAACTGGATATTCACATGCAAAACAATGAAACTGGACCCCCTATCTTACACTGCTCACAAAGATTAATTTGAAGTGGATTAAAGAAAAATGTAAGATCTTGAAGCCATCAAACTCCTAGAAGAATACATAGGGAAAATCTCCTCGATATTGTTCTTGGCAATGATTTTATGGATATGACACCCAAAGCATAGGTAACAAAAAAAATAACCAGGCAGGAATATGTCAAACTAAAATGCTTATACATAAAAAAAGAAATGATCAACAAAATGAAAAGGCAACATATGGAATGGGAGAAAATATTTGCAAACAATATATCTGATAAGGGGTTAATATCCAAAATATATAAGAAACTCATACAACTCAATAGCCAAAATAGAAATAATCCATTTAAATTATGGACACAGAACATAAATAGACATTTTTCCAAAGAAAATATTCAAATGGCCAACAGGTACAAGAAAAGATACTCAACATCACTAATCACCAGGGAAACGCAAATCAAAACCACAAAGAGTTATCACCACAAATGTTAGAATGGCTATTATCAGAAAGACAAGAGGTAAGTATTGGTGAGGATGTGGAGAAAAGGGGACTTTTGTACATTTTTGGTGGGAATGTAAATTGGTGTAGCCACTATGGAAAACAGTATGGAGTTTCCTTAAGAAATTAAAAACTCCCATATGATCCAGCAATTTCACTCCTATGTATATATATCCAAAGGAAATAAAATCTCTATCTTCAAAGTATCTGTACCTCCATGTTTATGGCAGCATTATATACAATAACCAAAACATGGAAACAACCTAAGTTTTCATCAGTGGATTAATGGATAAAGAATACATGGTATAGGGCTTCTCTGGTGGCGCAGTGGTTAAGAATCTGTCTGCCAATTCAGGGAACACAGGTTCGAGCCCTGGTCCGGGAAGATCCCACATGCCGCAGAGCAACTAAACCCGAGCGCCACAGCTACTGAAGCCCATGCGCCTGGAGACCACGCTCTGCAACAAGAGAAGCCACCTCTGTGAGAATCCTGCGCACTGCAATAAACAGTAGACCCCACTCGCCGCAACTAGAGAAAGCCCACACGCAGCAACGAAGACCCGATGCAGGCAAAAATAAATGAATAAAATAAATAAATTTATAAAAAAAAGAATACATGGTACACATACACAATGGAATACTATTCAACCATAAAAAGAAAGAGATCCTCCCATTTGTTACAACATAAATGAATCTTGAAGGCATTATGAAATGTCAAAGACAAATGCTATATGTGGAATCTGAAAAAAAAAAAAAAAAAAGAACTCATAGAAACAGAGGACAAATTGGTGGTTACCAGAGGTGGGGATTGGGGGAAATGGGTGAAGATGGTCGAAGGGAACAAATTTCTGGTTATGAGAAGAATAAGTTCTGGGGATGTAATGTACAACATGGTGACCGTCATTAACAATACTGTATTGTATATTTGAAAGTTGCTTAGAGAGTAGATTTTAAAAGTTCTTAACATACTCCCCTACCCCGCCAAACACAGATTGTAACTATGTGAGGTGATGGATTCTAACTGAATTTATTGCAATAGGTACATACAGCATATCATTACTTTGTACATATTAAGCTTATACATAGTCTATGTCAACTTTATCTCAATACAGCTGAAAAAATATTTTAAAAACGAATGAGCAGAATTAAAATAAATAAATGAACTGAGTATGCAACTCAAAACCCCAGGGAAAAAGTGAGTGCAATTAGCATTGGAAGTGGTAGTGAACTCCATGGATGGCCTTGAATACCTCAGTCTTCCTGGTCTCACCTCCCCGCCTGAACCTCTCAATTTTCTCTGCTGTCAAATAATTAACAGGAAGGCTTTGAGGGTGGCACATACCTTCGTTTATTAGTAAATTGCTCTCCAGAAAGTGCTTTGAGGCAAAGCTAATTTCCACCAATGTGAGAAGATTTGGTCCTATCAGAAGAAGGACGTTATTTGAATATGTGCCAAAAACTATATATTTTCTGTCTTTCCTTGGTTGAACACTC
This sequence comes from Neophocaena asiaeorientalis asiaeorientalis, assembly GCF_003031525.2. Lineage (NCBI taxonomy): Eukaryota > Metazoa > Chordata > Mammalia > Artiodactyla > Phocoenidae > Neophocaena > Neophocaena asiaeorientalis. Next base: position 1,040,062 of record NW_020173727.1, on the reverse strand, counting down.
AATGGGAGTTACTCTCATTAGCTCCCCTTCTTTATGACATTTGAATAAAACAGACAAGTCAGTCTTGAAGATGATAAATGACTAATAAATTTTAATTGGCACTTTAGCTCATAAAATATAAACAGTCATTAAATTCATCCAATAGATTGTTAAAATGGAAGTGCTAAGAATGGCAGAATATGCCAAAATAGCAGCTTTAAGAACTTCTGGTTTCCTTCCGTTCTCAAGACTAAACCTACAGTTAAAATTCCTAATGGAAGATATAGAGAAGAATTAGGTAAGATTTTTTGAAGGGATCAGAAATGTGGAGAAGAGGGAAGTGAATTAAAATATACAGATGCAAAATAAAAACAATTCTTCAAATGTCTTGTAAATGATGTGTTCTTTGTTTTCACAAATACGAGTGCTGCTATAATTACTGTGGGGGAAAGAAAGGCCAAATCAGGTGTGGCTTCTTCTCTGATACACTGGCTAGGGTGGAAGAAAATGCTCCTTTTAAAAATAAGCAAATTAGACTTGAGTAGGTACAGATAGAACATTTATAGGCGAACAAAGAGAATCCGTGTCCTCAAGGAACTGGTCATGATTCTATAACTATTGCAAGCCAGTAGGGCTTTTGTTTTCAGGGTCCTTTTTAAACAAGACTCAGTGTGGATCTGTGTTGGTAGCTTTTAGAGCATTTGTCCCATGACATTTTTCATCATCTTTTAATCCTGGGTGACCTAACAGGACATTGGCCAGTTTGAAGCTCACAAAAGTGTCTTCTTTTGATGCAGTAAGTTCATGTCTATAAATTTTCTTAAATAAATAATAAAGAATGCTCACAAGATTTAATTGTGAGAATATTCATTGCAGAATTGCTAATAATAGCCAAAAACTGGGTGGTGGGGGGGAGGTTATGTGAATAGTCAACAATAGGAGTTTATCTACTTAATGGGGCAGTCATCCAATGGGTCACTGCAGTATTTGGACAACATGCGAAGTGCTGGCCTTCCAAGACATGAGGTCTAAAGAAGAAAGCATGTCACTCTGGAGGAAGCACCTTCAAAGCAGTCAAATGGGTAGTCAAACAGAGATTCATTGTCTAAACTTCTCAGTTCTCAATGGAAACTGAAATATGGAAGGCAAGCTATGCCAGAGACTGCTACTTATCTCTGTTCTCTCATTCTTCCTTAGGAAAAGAAGCTTGATTTTATTCTGGCCAATGGGTTAAAAATGAACAAACAAAAACATTTACCAGCATTTACCAGAGATGCAAGCAAAAATGAATGGGTGGGAGTTCTGGGAATGCCAGTTAAGAGGACACATATCTGACATGAGCCCCTCTTGTCCTTCCTCCTCTCGTCCTTTCTGTTAGACTAGAATCTGGGGATGATGGCAGGAGTTCTAGCAACCACCTTGAACCAAGAGCCATCCATACCATGAGGTGACCTTGAGTATGAAAATCCTTTAATAGAGTAAAAATATATATACAGGAGCCTGAGACGCCAGTGATAAGAAAATAAAATATGAGCCCTGGACCGTCTACCTCCAGAATTGTTTACATAGATGAAAATAAATCCTTGTAAACTTAAGCCACCATTATCTGGATTTTATAGATGTGCAGATGAATCTGACTCCAATTGATTCACCTACTAAATGGAAATCAAAATATTCCTTAAAGAATCACTCAAGGATACCGGCCTGTAAGTAGGAAGCTGCTCTTAGGAGGTGAGTCATGATGGAAAATATTATTTAATGAAGGGCATTAATATTGCCTTACCCAGTAATAACTCTTAACGCTTATTTTTCTCTATCAGAAGAGCCAAGAATTAATGTCTCTGAATTTAATTTTCCAAATATGTGTGTCACTGATGATGTCAGTTGAATCTGATGATTCAAGAATATGTTTATGTGAAAAAATTTGGTTATCCTATAAAACAACATTGGAGAGTCAAAGACACAACTGGTTGTAGCTGAAAGTTTCAAAAATATATAATATTCAATTTTAATATATTTGCTTTGCTATAATGCAATCTCCCTCTGTTGCCAGAAACATTTGACAAAGTCTTTTAAACATAGAAAGTTATGTTTCTGTGGATGATTTTAAAGAATATAAAAGAAAGGGGAGCTGAGTGCCCTGTTAGGGTCAGTATGGCTTAAAAAGAAAAAAAAAAAAAGACTAGGGAAGGTGAGATGCCTGTAAAAGAGAGCAAAGGTTCAGCAGAGTTAGCAAGTAAGAACCAGAAGTGATGACTAAAAATATAAAGTCCAGAAAATTTGAAGAAATCTTGGAGAGGCCATTAGCATAGTATAGGGGACTCAAATCAAATTTATGTAAATCTGAAAGAATAGGATCCTTCAGCTGATACCAGAGTAACCTTTTTATACATACTAAAGACTCAGATATGTATTCTCAAATCGCTTACTACAGGATCTGAGATCATGGTGAAATGTGTATGAAGGAAATTTTAACACCTTAAATAAGAAGTTAGCCTAATCTCAGACTCTAGGCAAACTTTCTCTCTCCAAGAATTCTTCAGTTGAAATGCTCCTGATCTGACCCCTTGAGTTTTTCCAGAGGGAATTAACAAATTAATTTATCTAGACTATCTAGACTATCTAGAACATTCGTGAGAAATTAAGCCCAGGTTAACACAGCAGATTATGGATTTGACTAGAACATGCAACTCTTCTTTTTGACAATAGATGGTGAAATTTCAGTTCATTTATTATTATTCTTGACAGTACTTTAAATTCTAAGCTGATATCCTTACCACCTCTAAATTCTTACACTTTAGAAGAACACATAGTTTTGTAGAATGTGGGTTACAACACTGTAATTAAAAAAATATGGTGAAATAAAGTTATTATACCCTCATCCAAGAATTTTGCATTTACTCGGTAATCCTAATTACCCTTTACGCTATTTACTGGGATATATTCTTTAAGCTCATAAGACGGAATGATATGGTAATATCACCTTAGTGAACCATTGGAGGCTGCTGTGTATAGGGAAAGTAGAACTCTTTAGAATGCTTTGGTAGCACTGATAATGATATTTTCAAGTTTGTTGTATAAGGAGTTATTTTTATAATGGAATCTTATAAATATTTAAATATGTTAAATTTGCTGGAAGAAAAATTCAAATTTGAGCTTTATATCCCTAAAGAAATTTCTCCCAAATTTGCGGTTGCATTTTGGACTGATAATACACCAATTCTATTGGTAAAATAATTGAAACTGAGGAGCCATTGGAATTCTGCACACACTGCAGTTATGTACCTGTGATGGCCAGCTGAGCCACAAAGAAGGTCATTCTCGACTTCCTCTTCCTTCTCAGTGTAGAGAACAGCATGATGGCATTTCCAACAATGGTAAAAACGAAGAGGACCCACAGAGTTAGCAACTGCTCAGTCTGTGAGAAACAAAGCAACACGAAACTGGTGTATCAGTGAGGATCAGGGTACTTTACAGAATGCAAGGCTCAGGCTTTGGTGTTGAAATGTCTTCCTCCTGGTCTCCTATCCCCACCTGTCAAAGCTCTACTCTCAAGAGAACAAAGACACAGTGGTCCTTATTTACACTGGCAGCAGTGTAAATTGATGCAACCTTTAAAAAGATCCATTTGGAAATATATGTCAAGAGATAAAAATGTATACACAGTATTCTTGCCAAACAATTTTAAGCCTATGTGAAAGAATTCTAAGTTTGAAAAAGAGCACTACAATCACTACGCATATTTACTGTAAGAAGAAATTGGAAATTGTTGAAAGATAATAGGATAGTTAAGTAAATAAAGCACTTCAATTCAGTGAACTATTATGTAGCTATTAACAATGACAGACATGAAGATTATGTGGCAACATTAAAAATGCTTGTAATGGTAAATGGAAAAACATAATAAAATTGTATGTTGGGTGTGATTACAACTCTGCAAAATTATACATGCAGGGAAAAGACTGAAGTATACTAAAATGTTAAGCGTGGTTATTTTAGGGTAGTGTGATTATGGGTTATCTTACTATTTCTCCTTTGACAGAATTATATAATATAGTAATATTAAAGTTCCACTGAATAGTGTATAATTAGTAAAGATGAAAAAAGCAGGAATGCTACTCATTTAAAATGTCAAGTTCTTCATAAAAAGTTTTCCACTCTTCCTTCAAATGGAACTTTCCATCTACCTAAAGTCCATAGCCCAGAATAAGCAGAATCCCGGGGCAACAGGATGGGCTGGACGTAAGGATGGGGTGGGCTGAGCTGTGGGTGAGGAACAGGGAGCCAAGGGAATCCAGAGGCAAGTCGGAAATCAGAAGCCAAGAGACTTCAGCCCAAAAGGTCTGGGCAGAGTCCTGGTAAGAATGCACACGTCTAAGACTGGGATGAGAAGTGCTTCTGTTTGGAGAAGATGGTAAGAAGAGCCTGAAGAAACCCCTTGTGATGGTAAAATTGTATGTGTCAACCTGGCCAGGCTAGAGGACCCAGCTGTTTGGTCAAACCCTAGTGTAAGGTGGTTGTTGTGAAGGTATTTTATAGATGTGATCAACATCTACAATCACTCGACTTTAAATAAAGGCAGATTACCCTCCCTAATATGGGTGGACTTCAACCAATGAGTTGAAAGCCTTGAGAGCAAAAGCCGAGGTTTCTCAGAGAAGAAGGAATGCTTCCTCAAGAATTCCTTGTGGGACATAGAAATCAAGCCTAAGTTTCCAGCCTGCTATATCCTTTAAGGATTTCAGACTTGCCAGTCTGAAACACTGCAAATCAAATTATCCCGGTTAGTTGTATCAGTGACTTGGAGGTCAAGCCTCAGGAGGGCTGGAGCAGTCAGTGCTGGCTCGGCTGAGCCTTTTCTTAGGAGCTTGCAGTAACTGTGCTTTGGGCTGGGCGTCCCAGGGTGCTCTGTGAACAGGTCAGGGTCTGTTCTCCTTGGGATTAGATGATGTGTGTGGAGCAGGTTGAACAAATCCTGTGAAATCAGGTCCACTCCTTCTGCTTTGGAGTTTTCTATTGAAAGACAATCTCAACCTTAAGTCACTGGCTCCAGGAAATTTCCAGATGAGAGAAGTTCCCTACTGTTGCTTTCCAAGAGCCATGTTTATTTATTTGTTAATTCATTCAGTATCAGTGAATTGTCTCTAGTATAAAGTGTTGGCACTACAAAGGAGACTAAAACATGTAGATTGTATAAATTATACCCAGCCAAAATTAAGTCCTGTTTCATCAAGTTGTACAAAGGTCATTAAGTATGAAAACAATTACATAGCTGTAGGATCATTTATTCATAGTATACTTAAACCCATGCTTGCACATACACCTAAACACATGCATCCCAGGGTAATACGAGGGTTTGGAGAACTTGGTTTATCTCCTTTCTTAGTTTCATGGACTACATTTAGGTTTGAGCAGTGATTTATAAATAACTCACTACTTTTTAAGAATGATACTTGAATTTACCCTCTTTGTCCTATTTTCAGTTCCAGTCTGCTGAAGTTTCACTTGAGCCTCACAGGCTTTCCACCTGCGCCTCTTCCCCACAGGTACGGATGGTATACCAACACCATTCTCAGAACCAGTGTTTAAGAATATAGTTGGGGATTAAACGCCCCCTAGTGGTCATGTGAGGCAAAAATTCAAGCCAGATGCTCAATAGTGAGTAGAGGGAATAGGTGAATTTGGAATTTTTCAGTGACTAGAGACTGTTTTAAGCTCAGTTAAATAGTTGTGGGATTATGACTAATTGGTTTTTAACCTCAAGTTACTGAGGTCACGCAGTGACCCCAGCTTCCTGCAGAGCAGAAAATTACAACCTTGGTTTGAGAGGGATGAATTGCAGTGTTCTCTTGACGATGCTGATGCTGCCATGGGGCTGATACCTGGGATTTGATTCCGTGGGATATGTTTCCAGAGCCAAAAAGATTTCCATGAGGCCAGGCATTAAGTCTGAGTCACCATTTTGGACTGAAATTTTATCTTCCCCATAGAAAGTGATTAATAAATATCTGATGGATGAATATATGGTTGATGACAAGGACAAGGGTACTTATAAGTATCGTAAGAGGTTACTTGAAATGAAAATTATCTCAGGAAATACAGGACATTTAGCTGTATGACTTGTTGAAACTAGATATGTCAGATTTGTCTGGAGAGGAAGACATGATGTATTCAAATCCAAGGAATAATAATCCTCTTTTCCTTTGCAGTCCCGGAAACTGAAAACAAACAAAGACAAACAAAAAAACTCTAAGGTATCTTTAACAATCACAGAGTGAATAGGAACTAACATTATTTGAGCGAATCACTTTTTAATCTAGCACCTGACTGACTTAGTTTGTAATGTATAATAGGTACTCAGTAAATAGGTACTCACTGGTCAGGCTGCCAATCGTCACAGCCTGACTGATGAGATGACACTGTCCTCATTCTTATAGGTAAGGAAGTAGGGCTCAGAGAAGTTGCTATCTAGGATACCTGGCTTATAAGCGATACAGATGGAGTTTGAACATGGCTTTGCTTGACTGAAAGTCCATGCCCTGCTTACTGTAGTGGCTTTCTGCTCGAATATTAGGCCAGAGATGGTGAAGCTGCCTCATTTCTTTTCAATTTTCAAGTGGGAAACAGATCTTCATTTTCCTTCTGACCCAAACTTGTCTGAAGCTGGGTTTCTGGAGCTGAGTCGGTTTCATGACTGTCTTCCCCAGGACTGAGAGTAAGGTCAATGCTCAGTATGTGTTTGGATGGATGGACTCTGGAGTAACGTGTGGCTTCCACACAGCAGAAGTCGTAAATATTGCACAAGATGCAGCTGCGTCGTCTGCCCCAGGGATCACAGGGCTTTCTCTACCCTTTACATTTTTATGTTTCATTTTATGGTTCCTGTTATTTCTGTGATGTTGAAGATGAATATCTCAAACACAGGAAGGAGAGAATACATCATACTTCCCAAGAGAGGAAATGAAGTCTCAAGGTTATGATTCAGCCTCAGTTCTCAGCCAGCAGTCCAAGAAGCTCTGCTGTCCTGTCACTGAGACCAGTGTACCACCTGTCATTCACAGCATCAGGCTCTGAGGTCTGCTCCAAGCCTCAGTAATTGGCTTAGGTGGGTTGGAAATATCAAAAGCAGAGCTCTGAAAGCATCTAATTCCATTGAGGCTGAATCACTGTGTACCACAGGGAACACACAATCTGAAGTGAGATAGGCAGGAGCAGACTGCAAAGCTTTGGATTCCCAAAGCTGCCTCATTAGACTTGGGGAATGAGATGGATTGAGGATCTGTAGACCCTTGGGCAGTGACCATTTCTGAACCATCGGAAACCTGTCATTCAGGAGTTTGTCCCAATTTTTCCCTGTGTCTCGCGCTACCTGCTGCTTCAGAAGCATTGCCAGGTGGTCAGCAATCACTAAGGAGGTCAAGCAGGAGGCACGGGGGTAGGACCAGGCTTGCTCATGGGAGCCTCTGCCTCGGCTACTTCCCCACGACCCCCTCCTCCTGCCGATTCCCCTTTGGAAAATCTGCATTTTCACCACCCTCCCAGTAACCCAGCTTGGAGACATCCTTGCAAATACCATGGAATTATTGTCATCACAACCACTTATCTGCACTCACATTTTCTAGCTGTTTTACCTGGACCTCTGGGAATTCCGTCTTGGATTACTTTCAGGATAGCCTTCATTGCTAATACTCAATTATGAAAAAATATATAACGAGACTTTTAAATTAGTTACTTAAATTAATTTAAGTAATTAGTTTATTATTTATAAATAAACTATATATTTATAGTTTATTATTTAATTAGTTTAAATTAAAAAAAATTAGAGAATTACATAAAGCTGCATGTAAGTGTGGGTGTTAATTCCAGTCTTATATTTTTGTAAGGCTCTTAATATCATTTTAACAGGGGTCTTGAACAGAAATGTAGGTTGCACCCTCTGACTAGGGGCTGGTAGGACCAGCTGGCAGGAGGCCTCCTGCATGTAGAAGAGAGAACGTGAATGGAATGGGAAGTATTGTCACAGCCTGGGTCTGTTGAGGCGGACGGCAGGGCTGTGGACCAAGATGGTCCCAAATATCAATAGTTGGGCACTAAGTGTCATCCTGTGATCTCTCATGTAGTGTACCAGAGGGGGAAGGCATTTACCCTGAAGGGAGAGCCTTGGCATATACCTATACGATGGTGTAGAAATGATACTCAGGCCCGAAGTAGGAAGCTGTCCTTGAAGTCATGTTGCTGTGACAATGATTATACTGGTTTACAGTCTGTATAATCAAGCTCAACAAACATTTATTGAGAATCTAGCAGCTAAGTTCAACATACGTTGGGAACTTTACCGTAGTTCCACAGAAGTTCCATAGTACCATAGAAGGAAGGCTAGGACAGGGAGCTTCTAGTCTGGTGGTAGAGGCATATATGTAAACAAAAATGTTCAGTGTGAACTACTGTAATGGAGATGCTGTAGGATCCCCAATGAGGGACATGTAGTAGAACTTGAGGAGGGACTGGTTCTGGTTGGTCAAAAGGTATATCCTGGAGAAATTAATATGTGAGTTGAGTCTGAGAAATGAGTAGAAGTAGCCAAACAAACAAGTAGGTTGCTTGGCAAGAGTATGCATGAAGGCAGACTGAAAACTTTCAGGTTAATGATGACAGACAGGCACCATCCAGGAACGTTAAGTGTGGTCACAGATCAGAGAAAGGCCTATAATGAGAAACTGGACTTGTGTCCTAAAAACTATTTTAAAAGTGGAGAAAGGTCCACACTGAGTCTTTGTCCTTAGTTAAAAGAACTTGCTACCAAGAGAAAAGATTCCTCCCCATCTGGAATCTTCCCCAATTGTCCTCATTGCATGTACTACCTTTGCCCTACTTCTCAACACCATCATCATAGGTGACAGAATACAACTTTAGCTCCCTCAAACTGGGGCTGAACAAGAAAGCAATTCACTGTCTAACATTTATTTCTTAGTTTAGCCTCCAGGACATATTGAATAACTGTATTATTCAATACAGCTCTTTCTACTCTGACCAGAAAGGGTTAGTTACTAGTCTGGAGTATTTGATCATTACTGCCATGGGTCATATTTCGAGTTTAATTAGAGTGTTAACTTCCCACTGCCTAATTGTTCTCATTCATATCAGGCTTTGGTGCAAATCAGGGACTGCCTTTACATGACAGGCTGATTCAGCTTTCTGGTTACTAGTGAATCCTTGAATTTCACCAGAAACAGAAATGCACATGTCCCACATTCATTTTAATGTGAGTCCCTTCTTGTGATTCGTTCTTGAATCACAAAATGACCTCCGGATTAATCACAAATAGGGTACATTGGAAGCTTTGAGGCAATTAAATTCTGGGATTCCATCTGAATTCCCATAGTATATCAGACCACAGATGCTAGAAATCATCTTAAAACCCACTGGGCTCCAGTCTAGGTAGAAATTAATATTGTTGAACAAATAAATGAAGTGTCTGCTGTGTACCAAGAACTGAGATTAACATTTAAATTGCTATTTGAGCTCTAGATCCTTGAAACTTAGAACACTAACATTTGGATAAATTAGGTCCAAATCTCTACAATGTAGTAGAAACCAAAGTAATTCTATGTAATAAAAATACCAAGAAACTATTCTTCCTCATGATCCACACAATTAAAAAAATAACACTGTGGGAATTTGTTTTCTGTTTTGGAGGTGCTACTCAACAGGGAAAGTGTCCAAGGAAGCTTCCCCCTGAGGGCTTATCTCAGCTCAGACCATGATACAATCAATCTGTCATTTCCAGTCCTTCCAGGAGGCTCAAAATCAGGTAGCTAGGAGAAATCTGGGGGAGCGAGCAAATGGAAGGACAGAAGCAGATGTGAGGCCAGGGCATGGAGCTGAACATCCTGGTAGATGAGAACAGGTGGGGGAAAGGGGCCTGAGAAGGGCTCTGTATGATTCCAGGGAGATGGTTCTAGTCCTATATTGCTACTCTTGGCAGCTTCATTTTCTGTGCATCTAAGTTGGGTGGCTGGTCAACAGAATTTAAAAAGCTAATGATTGGTGTACATCCAATGACCGCTGGTCATCTGCCTTGGTTTCCACTGTCCTCCCATTCTCTTGCCTGTGTTTCTAGTCCCCTACATGCTATCTGATCCCCTACATGCAAGCCTTCCCAGCCCAGGGTTGAACACTAATCCTTCCACCTCTTATTAGTCACTTCATAGGCTCCCTGGGAGCCTATCCAAAGTCGACACATGCAGGCACCTGCCTGACTCCGAGCATCACTCCCACTCCACCCGAGCCTCTTGGATTTCGATGGAGTTGGCCACATCACCTTGGGCCTATGCTTAGGAGCCCTGGTTCCTAGCAGAGGCTAGTGCCCTGGGCCAGGTTGATTCTCTAAGCCTGATCCCTGCCTCTGTCTAATCCACCTACCTACTATTCTCAACTTAACATGGAAGCCCAAGTGCACTTTATGGTTCAGCCCATCCCAATGATAATAGAAAAATGACACAATTGGAAAACGGAGTTTTAAAGGAATAGATAATTCACATGTTGCATGCTTAATCCAGAAATCACTATTAAGATACTAATTGGGGGTCAGAGTGGGGAAAAAATTCTAAGAGGAGCAATATGAGAGAGGAGAGAAAGAAATGAATTAGGAGAATCACTGCATTCATCACTAAATTCCTGAATTCTGCTTTGGCTCTGAAAGTGTGTAAACTTCATTATTTAAAGACTGCATCCCTCTCGCACCCAGACAGTTCATTACTAGGGAGACGCTGGCAGGTCTTCAGACCCTTCGATGTGTGATTCTTGGGGGCCAAGTGCATTATCTGGAACCTCCTCTTCTTCCATTTGGCCTGCTTTACCATCACAAAGGTGTCTGCTTTCAGATGCCTCTTAGAGCCTCCCTTGTGATTTGTCTGCAGAGGAAATAGATCCTTTCATTTGCTCTCATGGAACTGCGACTTGCAAAATATTTTTGAGACATTACATAGTGTATTTTACATGATTATTTTGTTGATTCTGATAATAAAAGTAATAGGTGCTCACTGTCAAAAATTTAGTGAAATATTTTAACAGTGCAAGGACAAAACCCCATCTGCCAGAGAGAATTTCTCACTTTCCCATTTTTGGTATATTCCTTTTTATATTTTCTGGCTATATATCTGGATATGAATAGGTATTTATATATCTGTAAAACTTGGAATATATTATATATGCAGTTTATTGTGCTTTTTAAAAAGTTTAACATTGAATAAGGAACAATGATTATTATAGGTGCATAATATTTAATATTCCATCCTGTGGCTGTGTCACAATTTCACTTTTCTACTGTCAGATATGTACTCAATGAAATAATCTAACACAAATGACTATGTCTAAAGTTTCCTTGAATATTTCTTTACTATTCTTAAGGTTTAATCCTGCAAGTAGACCTACTAAGTCCAAGTGTAAATGTGCTGTTTATGCTTGCTGTATATTACCAAATTGCTCTCTAGAAAAGTTGGGTTAAGTTGTCCCGATTTACTTTCCCACCAACAGTCTACAAGACTGTCACATGCTTTTGTAACATTTGTCTTTAATCCTTGCTAATTTGATATGTCTTATATTATGCTTCATGGTTAAGTTTGAATTGTTCAGACCACAAGCAAATAACATTTTTTTATACATTAAGTCGGCATTTAAACTAAAACTCTTTTTATTTCCTTTGCCTGTTTCTTCTGTTAGAAATATCTTTTTTCTTCTAAGAGCTTTTATATATTAAGGACTTTAGTCATGTTATAGTTGTAGTACAACTATTTCATATTATAATATGTAATGTTATGTTTATGTACATATAAATATTATATATTTATTTTTATTGAAAATACTTTTCTTTGTTTCCCCTTACATTTTTATTGTTAGGCTTAGAAAGTTATTGCTCATCCCAAAATTACTCTGCTAATTATGCTTTTTGCTGTCTGTTTTGTAAAAACTTAGTTACGAAATCCAACAGAAATCGATCTTACAACTTTACATGAGGTAAGAATCATCACTCATCCACTCACTACTCTTATTGCCAAAACATTCATTTCTTCTTACTAATTTTTGCAGTGTCTTTGTAGTAGTAAGTTCATATATGTACTAGGATTTTATTTTCAGGGCAAATTATTTATTATTAATCTTTCAATTACTGTGCTAATTCTAAAATGTTTTGCTTAATGCAGGTTTATATTTATTAATAACTGATAGAGAAAAATCCCTCTTCCTCATTAGCATCTGTATTCAAATCTCTTAGCTTTTCTTACCTTTTTTAAAAGAGCTTTTAAGTTATTTTGTCAAATTAAAATAGTCACATTGAAGATTTGATTAAATTTTTTAACATTATTAAGAAATTTGCAGAGAATTGACATCTTCACAAAATTTAGTCTTCCTATCCTGAAGCACCACATACCTTTTCATTTATTCAAATATTCTATATACTTCAGTAATGCTTAGCATTGTGAGTTATTGCTATCTTAAATTTGACTAGTGCTTTCTAGTTTATAAAGTACCCTCTTATTTTCATGATCCTCTCAACAAGCCGACCAGGAGTTCTGACTTTTTTCTAGAGACTACGGTTCTTGTCCTGACTACCATTTAATCGCTGTGTGACCTTGGTAAGATCACTTTACCTCTCTGGACCTCTCAACACGATGTTGCAGAGCCTTTTCTGAGGTATGTTCCAGGGGACATTGTCTTCATGGTGCGTATAATTAGAGGTAATACTGTAATGTTATGTGGTCAAATAAATTTAGGAAATTCAGGTTAAGCAGAATTAAACAGGTTTCTTTACTTTCCTGTGAATCATGTCAAGGTTATGCTTGCTTCTTATTTCTCTCCAACCACCTACTTCTATCTGTAGGAGAACTATCAATGGAACTAAAAAGAGGAAGAGTCCGGGGACGTTTCTGCTCTGTGTACCTTTAAGAATGGGTAATAGTCTGGATGGGTGGAGAGTGTGGGAAGATGAAGAGTCTGTGAGGCTGGTCTTTGAGGAGAAGGGCATTAGCCCACCCTCACCCCTAACCCCTTCTGGGTTGGGGGGACCCTCCCAAGAGATTAGTGAGTAGAACTTCTCCATGATCATCCTCCTTCTTCTCTCCCCACAAACTTCACCTTTCACATGAGATGTGACTCCTTCCATTCTTCACCATCCTGCAGGGACATCATTATTGTTTTGCTTCCACAGCTGAGCTGCCTGGGTCCAGAGAAACCGTGTGATGCGGTCGGGGTAGCACCATATAGTATTGGTTTAGGGTCCACAGCTCATTTCTCACACTTTTCTTGGTTGTTTTAAACTGTCAGGAAGGGTTGTGATTCCTTGTGCTTCAGGGAGAAGAATAAAAATCCTCTTATTGAGCCATCATGAAAAAATGAGCCATTGTTTTGGGTAGTTTTTTGAACTAGTGTTTTTTTTGTTTTTTTTTTTTTTTGCGGTACGCGGGCTTCTCACTGTTGTGGCCTCTCCCGTTGCGGAGCACAGACTCCGGACGCGCAGGCTCAGCGGCCATGGCTCACGGGCCCAGCCGCTCCGCGGCATGTGGGATCTTCCCAGACCGGGGCACGAACCCGTGTCCCCTGCATCGGCAGGCGGACTCTCAACCACTGCGCCACCAGGGAAGCCCTGAACTAGTGTTTTTAAAAGTACTTTTAGTATTTTTTTTTTCATAGCATTACCTAAGTGAATCACATGGTCATTATCTGAAATGTGAAGAATAATTCTGAACAATTTAGGGCTCTTTTCTTTGGGAAGGGGGAGAAACTTTCTCTTCCTTGGTTACTCGGAAACATACAATCCATTCTGAATCACTGTTTATAAAACTCTGTTCAATACCTTTGTAATCTAGAAAATAGCAGGATGAGAAACATGAGAAGAGCCAGGCCCTGCACCACCCAAAGGTAGAATATATGAAATGTCTATTTGACTCTCACTTTCAACGGCTTGGCTTCAGTACTCTTAAATGTGTAGTTTTGCACTTGGTATTTGTATCGCTTGGGAAAGTGTTCAGCTCGAAAGTAAAAGTAAGCCCACTTAACCATGGCTTAAACAAATAAAATTATTTTTTTCACATAATAAGAAATCTGAAGATAATTAGCTGCTGTCCTAACTCATTGAAATTGCCTTAGCTTTTCTTTTGTGTTTGCAAATGGCTGCTGCAGCTCCATGCATTGTATCTGAATTCAAGGGAGGAAGTAAAATTCCAGCCATGTCTTTCTCTTTTTATCAAAAAGAAAGAAAAAAAAGAGAGAAACCTTTATCAGAAATCTCATAGACTTCCAATTAGTTTCTCAAACTGTGCTACCTTTTACTACAAGGAAGTATTCAGCTGGGAAAGTGAGAAGGATGTTGAGATTAACTATGGGGTCAAACAAACAGCATTGCTGTCTTACAGGAGTCTATTCAGGACCTGTTCCTGAACACACTTTCCCCTTCTCCAGGCTCATGTAGTTCCTCCTTTCACCAATGCTGTTGATGTTTTCCAAAATTTGGTAGCATCCTCAATATTCCTCACTAGTACTAAATATTATATAGTAAAGATTCATGCTAAATGGCTAATGGTTGATGTCTACTTGTAAAGTAGAATAAAGAGGACCCTTGGAAAACATTCATGGAGCTATATCCTGAATTCTTTGTCAATATTTATGCTTAGCACAGTGCTAAGTCTGTGATAGGGTTCATTGACTCTTCAAGACTCTCTGAGGGTCTTGTCAAGGCATGACTGGTGGCACTGGAGGCAAGTGATAAAACAAGATACAGCTCCTGTCCTCATGGAGCATAGTTTGTAGACACCATGAGATAGATAACAAATGCATAGACATATAATGTCATTAAATCAAAGACTCTTGAGGAGGTGACGTTTAAGCAATACCTATGTGGAGTGAGAACTTCATTATTCTGTCTATTTTGATCCATACTTTGTGCTTTCGGAGGCTCCTCCATCTTGAATTCCGTACTAACCTTCTAAATCTGTATCCTGTTTCAGGTCCTCTGGGGGTTGTAGAATTACCTCCACTATGCTGTCACTTGGGGGTTTACAACTTTTAAATGAAACATGCTTTGAGGAAAGTTACATCGCTATAGAATACTTTTTATTAAGTAATACTTTATACAGAGGAAAATTCAGCCTTTGAATGCTTAGTTTTGTGAATTTTGACAAACTTAACCATCACTGCAATCAAGATGTAGAATAGTTCGATAACCCAAAGACAGTTGCCTGTGCCCTTTTGTAGTCAACCTCTTCACAGCAACCACTGATTTGTTTTCTGTTCTTAGAGTTTTGTTTTCTCAGCAACATCATGTAAATGAAATCATTATAGCATTTTGAGTCTGGCTCCTTTCACTTAGCATAATGCATTTGAAATTCATCCATGTTGTTTTGTGTATCTGTAAGTTTATTCTTTTTATTGCCAAGTAATATTCCATTGTATAGATGTACTACAGTTTATCCATTCTCTAACTGCTGGACATTTGTTTCCAGTTTCTGGCAATTTCAAATGAAGCCAGTATAAGTATTGACATACAGGCTTTTATGTAGATATAAGTTTTATTTTTCTTGGGCAAATACCCAGCAGTAGAATTTTGGAGTTGTATAATAAATGTATGTTTAACTTCATAAGAAAATGGCAAAAATTTCCAAACTGTCTTTACCATTTTGCTTTGCCATCAGTAATGTATGCTGGTTCTAGTTGCTTCATGCCCTGGCCAATTCTTGATATCATCAGTATATTTTTATTTCAGCCATTCTAATAAGTGTGTGGTGGTATTTCATTGAGGTTTTATTTTGCATTTCACCAGTGATCAAGGATGTTAAGCATTTTTTCATGTGCTTAGTCACCATTTGGTGATATATCTGTTTGAAAGTTTCCTATTGTTTTAAGTTGGGATTTTTGTTTCTTTGTACTGAGCTTTAAGAATTATTTATATCTTCTGGATAAAAATTATTTATTAGATTTGTGGTTTATAGATATTTCCTCCTAGTATGTGGTTAGCTTTTTCATTCTCTTAATAGCATCTTTTAAATTATAGAAGTTCTTAATTTTAACAAAGTCCAATTTAATAAATTTTTCCTTTATGGATTGTGCCATTAGTGTTGTATGTAAGAAATTTTTGCCTGATCCAAGGTCACAAAGTTTATCTTCTATATTGTCTTTTTATTTTATTTTAGGTTTGTTTTATTTTAGCGTTTACACTTAGGTATGTGATCCATTTGGGGTTAATTTTTATGGGGTGTAAGGTTTGGGCAGGGGTTCCCTTCTTACATATGGGTATCCATTTATTCCAGCAACAATTTTGCTTTTCTCCATTAAATTGCCTTTGTATTTTTGTCAAAAATTAAGTGACCGTATATGATTGAGTCTATTTCTGGACTCCCTATTTGTTCCATTTCTGGTTGTCTATCCTTTCCTCAATACCACACTGTAGCTTTATAGTAAGTCATAACAAGCTAGTGTGAGTTCCCCAACTTTATTCTTTTTGAGAATTGTTGTGGCTGTTCAATTTCCTTTGTCTTTCCACATACATTTTAGAATCATCTTATCAATTTGAGCCCCCATGTCATCGTCCTTCCCTGCCTCTGCCAATCTTCTCTAATTCCCCAAACCTGCATATGATTGGACAGGAAGTCCCATGGCAATCCTTGTCTGAGCACTGACACCACTCATTGGGTCATTATAACTGACTCTCTTTCCTCAGTGTCCCCTCCCTACATCCCATCCAGCACTCTGCAGCCTGATTAATCTCTCTCAGTCACAGTTTTCACTGCTAACACTTTTGCTAATAAAACTTCAAAGATTTCTTCTTGCCTATAAGGAAAAAACTCCATATTGTTTAGTCTAATGGTCCACTTGGGTCTTTTTATCTCTCTCTTTTATCTAAATTCAAAGCTTCTGTTTACCTGTCTTCAATGAAGAGCGACTTGATTTTCTATGTAGAAATCCTCCTTTTATTTTTTAATTCCCACTTCATTTTTATTTTTTTTTACATCTTTATTGGAGTATAACTGCTTTACAATGGTGTTAGTTTCTGCTTTATAACAAAGTGAATCAGCTATACATATATCCCCATACCTCCTTCTTCTTGCATCTCCCTCCCAGCCTCCATATCCCACCCTTCTAGGTGGACACAAAGCACAGAGCTGATCTCCCTGTGCCATGCGGCTGCTTCCCACTAGCTATCTATTTTACATTTGGTAGTGTATATATATCCATGCCACTCTCTCACTTTGTCCCAGCTTACCCTTCCCACTCCCTGTGTCCTCAAGTCCATTCTGTACGTCTGCATATTTATTCCTGTCCTGCCCCTAAGTTCTTCAGAACCATTCTTTTCTTTTTTTTTTTTTTTAGATTGTGTGTGGGTTTATCTCTGGGCTTTCTATCCTGTTCCATTGATCTATATTTCTGTTTTTGTGCCAGTACCATACTGTCTTGATTACTGTAGCTTTGTAGTATAGTCTGAAGTCAGGGAGTCTGATTCCTCGAGCTCTTTTTTTCTTTCCCAAGATTGCTCTGGCTATTTGGGGTCTTTTGTGTTTCCATACAAATTATGAAATTTTTTCTTCTAGTTCTGTGGAAATCCTCCTTTTTAATTTGCGTATGCCTCGTTCTGTCACTTCCCCCTCACCCCTGTCTTTTCTCCCCTTATCTAAGTGACTGCATTCTCTTCCCTTGTATCATAATTATTGGCTCTCTCTTTCCCCCATTACACAGAATTGTCTGAGAATGACGTACCTGTTTTGTTCATCTTTGAAACCCCAGTGCCTAAAGTAATAGTCAAGCCCATCTGTGATTCTCTACTGGGTAAGGTAAAGGGGTACATGACATATGGGGAAGAAACGAATACAGTTTAGAAGATTGTATTCTGCATGTTTATATTTTGACTTATTTTTAGATATGATATTTAATTTATTTTGAAATTAAATTGAGAGAGAAATATTTATGTTTATCTATAGTTGTTAAGAATTTAAAAGGCTGAAATCACCTTAGTAATATTTGTTGAATGAAAGCATTAGTTTCCCAGCCCCTTAGGACAGTGATAAATCCTCTTTGGCTCCCTAGTCCCTAGTATAGGGTTCCACCCAGCGAAAGCCGTTGTAGTCTCACTGTTCACAGCAGAGACACATTTTCTGCTTGAAGTGTCCAGAGGCAGCAGACAGGAACGATGTGTGACTACCTGATTGAGATTCTAGTAGACAAGGCTGACTTCACCCCACTGGAGCAGATCTTGTTGTCCACAGGTGGTGCCCTCTGCCCTCTGCACTTTGCAGAAGATCTCTGTGGCTGAGTTTCTATAATCAGGCATCAGAACACATAAGTGGAGAGCAGGGATGTGAATGTGAACACCCTTTTCCAAAACCTGCCCGATGTCTTAGGTCTCAGAAGTGGATGGCTTCCAGGTCTCAGATGTGGAACCAGAGCTGGTGGCAAGGGAAGGGGAACAGACAGATCTTGGATGTTGTTTGCTTCAGGTCTAATGACCTGTCTATGCATCCTCCCCGCCAATAGGGCATGCTGTGGTGTCAGGAATTCCCTAAAATCATGGTACCTTTAAGTTCAAACCCAGTGGCTTGTAGAATAAGGATTAAGACTCCATCCACTCTAATGCGTTCACACGAATTTACTGAGACCTTAGGAATAAACTTGTTATACAGATTGTTTCTTGATATGCCCTTTCATTCAACAAAATATTTTTTGACCATTTGTCTACCATGTGTCAGGCACTACGCTAGGGGTAGTGGGATCTAGAGCTGCCTTAAAATGATTGACGTGTGTGTGTGTGTGTGTGTGTGTGTGTGTGTGTGTATGTTGGTCTATGTTTATGTGCACACGTATGTCTGTGTATGTGTAGGCAGACATGCATGTCAAGAGATGAATCTTGTTGCACAGAGATTTGAAGTGCTTTGGAAGCATAAGAATAGTGATGATGCTGATCTACTAAACAATCTGAATTCTTCACAGATGAGGGGGCAATTGAGCTTAGATGTGATATCAGAAGAAAAAGCTATGAGAAAGGCATTCCTGCCAAAGGTAATATTTCCCTGGAATATGGTATTCAGTGCAGCATGGTACAGGAGGAGAGGAGAGGAGATGGGAGGTGGGTGTGTGGGGGGGGGTCCAGTCAGACTGTGCAGAGCCAGAAGGCCAGGCTGAAGAGTTTGGGTTTTATTGTGCAGAAGGTGAAGGTCAAACCAAGCTTTACAGCAGTGTACTATGTTCCCCTCACTGGGGGCGTTCAGTTAAGCTACATCTCCTATGCCCATCAGCTAATTAATTCTTGCCAATGGAATCGGAGTCAGTCATGTGTCATTTCAGGCCAAAGCAGATAAGAGAAGCTTTGCCATCTCCCTTGGAAACTGCTTGTGCTAGAAGGCAGAGCTACAAGTTGATCTGCCTGCAACTGGGACGTGAGAGAAAAATAAACTTTTGACGTGTTAAACCACTGAGATTCAGGGTTAACTTGTCACAACAGCCCTCTGAAGGACACTTAATTCTCAGAATCATTTGTCAGGTAAGTAAACCAAGGCACAGATGGAAGCAAACTTCCCCGAGTTCACAGCTCGATGGTGGCGGCACTGGGACCTGACCCCAGCAGTCCGACTTTCCAGCCTGTGCCTCTCTACAGTGATGGGGAAGAGTCGAGAGCCTGAGTTTACCTGGGGATGACTAGGCTACTTCTTCTGCCATCAGCTAGACTGAGAGGTCCAGAGAGAAGCTAAGTTCAGTTACAGAAAATAAAGTTACATTTCTTGTCCACTTGAGAACATAGCTCGAAACATTCTTACCCACTCTATCAACAGGAAATTATTTCAAGGATGACGGGGTGACATTTTTTTTTGAAGCATTAATGGATATGCTCCTTTCTACTTCCTTGAGAAAAACTCCCAGAGTCCAGGCAGCCAGAGAGCTCTGCCCGATCTGCCTTCAGGGCAGTCTTTACTCCAGCAGTGCAGACAAAGAGACACAAGTCAGCCCGGGGCTTTCAAAAATACCTCATGGAGGATATCATAAGTAGCTTGAAGAGAAGTGTCTTTTTCCTTTGCAAGAGGATGTGTCATTTGAGCATTCAGAGCAGAGTGTCTGGAATAATAAATTTGTCAGAAAACAGTCAAGTCCGTTTCCCCACCAGAGAGAAAGCAGGCAGCAGGAGACAGGAGTGTCAGACGGTACGATAGTGGTACAGAATATGAGAGGATATTGTATTGGCCCCTTATAAGGCTACCACAAAGAGAGGAAGAGACCAAGGCTGCGAGCACAGGATTAAAGGGTGCTGAGCTACACTTACTGTATAGGAACCAGGGGATGGCAGCCCCTGGGGATTTACCCAGATTTTTATGGCGTGGGAGTTGAATAGATACGATGGCCACATGGGGAGAGAGAAGACCAGCCCAAATTTGGGAGGGAAGCAGTCAAACTTTTTATTCCCAGGAAGGATCCAGAAATTCAGCCAAAGTTGAGAGAGGGAAAGAGGGAAATGTGGGCACCCGTGTACCTGAAGGAAACGAGACAAAGGTATGCTGCTGCAGAAAGCAGTGCAGTCTGACCCGGGCCAGACGGGGATCCAGACAAGGGTGTGGAACTAGCATGACCACTTATGAAGCCCAGACAGTCCTCTTCATCTTAGCTGACGCCAACTTGCCCAGGTTCCTCCCAAGGTCAGCCTCCCTCCCTCACTCTGACCACACACATGTGAACACACACACTGTAGAAGCATCATTCCTAGAGCTTAGATGCCTTTCCTGAGTCAGAAAGTGGGAAAACCCTTCACAGGCTGGAAAACTCTGCAATTCTGAGTTTACTCTGAATTAACTAGGATTGTTTCCTGGCATCAGATATATTAGTGACCCAAAGAGAAAGTTAGTTAAGGAAGTTACCCTTTCTCACACGCTAGA
Source organism: Neophocaena asiaeorientalis asiaeorientalis (assembly GCF_003031525.2). NCBI lineage: Eukaryota > Metazoa > Chordata > Mammalia > Artiodactyla > Phocoenidae > Neophocaena > Neophocaena asiaeorientalis. Next base: position 1,019,183 of record NW_020173727.1, on the reverse strand, counting down.
GTACATAGCTTGGGAACTGCACAACAGCCTTGTGGAGCCAACAGATGACACACGTGCTTTTCTCAAGGACATGGAGTGAAGGTGAACATGGTAGAGCTGGCCCAGGGCAAGGGATTGGAAAGTGGTGTGCAGAAAAAGGCAGTGATAGCAGCTCTTTAATAATTATCTAACTGGGCAAAATTAGTAGTAATTTCCCTATGAACAGCCACAATATTCAACTCTCGAAACTCGAACATACTGAGTTAAACTGATTAGAAAAGGACAAAAAAATGTAAATGCAAGACCCTTGTTATAACTTGCAGGAGATACATTGGGAGGTCTAGGACTGAGGGCTCCTGGATTCCAGGAAGGGCATCCCTGACATTGTCCTGGGGTCCAAGCAGGAAGTGAGACAGGCAAGTCCTGCAGGGCTGTGATGGGACAAGAGGAGGGTTCAGGGAAGCAGGCAAGTGGGCAGAGAGGAGCTGAAGTGACAGTCACTGAAGGTGAAAATGCTGGTACACAGTAGGTAGAGAGAGTTCTTAGAAATGACTTGTCAGCCTAAATATAATAAAAACAAGCACAGTATACTTAAGCTTCTTAAATTAAGCTTTTCCTAAAGCTTAGTGTGAAATAATTGGGGCATGGGTTGAACTGGAATTTGCTTTTGTTATATTAATGGAGGAAGGGTGTGTTAACAAAATTAACAGTAAGACTGCAAGCAAAGGGTGCAAAACAAAGGCAACAAACTGTCCAATCACCCTCAAGCACTTAGAAGCAGCCATTTACATATAAACAATAGTTAGACTAATTGCATATCATTTGTAATGACCCACTGAAGGAGATTCAATAAAAGATCTTCTTCAGGTGATATATTCACAGTCTTGGTTCATATTTCTCCCCTCACCTGAGAGTAATAAAACTGAGTTCATTTGCATTATTTTATAATTTCGGCAATTTACTAATTCAAGCAGGTTTCCCTCCCTGTTACTTTGAATTAATTTTCTCATCGTTAAGAATCACGGATTCAGGAAACATTGCTAACAAATTCACAGTCAAAATTAAAGGCTCTTGGGACTTCCCTGGTGGTCCAGTGGTTGAGACTCCGCGCTCCCAATGCAGGGGGCCAGGGTTCGATCCCTGGTCAGGAAACTAGATCCCACATGCCGCAACTAAAAGAGCCTGCGTGCCACAACTAAGACCCAGCACAGCCTAAATAAATAAATATTTTTAAAAAAACAAAACAAAAAAAAAATTAAAGGCTATTAAGAAGAGAGTTTCATCTTTGTCTTCCACTTGGGCACGCTTATATTCAGGTCCTCCATTCACTTTCTGATGAGCCAGGTCCCATCTTCCTTGAAAGCATCTGGTAGATTCTTGAAGCCCATATAATTGCTTAATGCTGGGGACTAGGAATGGAGGAGGTGAACTGGATGAAACCTTGAACATATGAGAAACTGGAAACTGTGAAGGAAACTGGGGCCTGAGCTGAGAACCTTGAACCCAGGACCACAGAGCATTAGTCATGTGAAGCCCAGGATAGAGGAAGGGGGAGGTGAACTCCCCTCTGCCTTCCCCGCTGATATCCAAGGACACACTTAGGTTGACAGAGTAGGTTAGAGCAGTGGGGAGCAGGTGTAAGAATTTGGAGATGGAGATGGGGAAGAAAGAAAAGGCTCTGAGCTTGTGAAGAAGGGGCTAGTAAGATCTAGACAGGGGTGTCTTGCCTCCTGCCAAGAGAGCTTTGGGTTCAGAGAAGTACAGGGCTACGTTGGTAACTAGGTTAGAAGTCCAGGCATGAAGACTCAATAAGGCAGCTGAGGCTAGGTAAGGCGGCAACGGGGTGGGTATGGGTTCTCCAGGGCTTAACCAGGTACGAGGTATGATGGCACAGCTACTTCCGTACCCACCCGCTGGCAACTATAACTTACCTTCATCACATTGGTTTAGAAATGGAATAGATTGAGCTGAATGTACCTGCAGAGAAAGACCTCGGTGAGTACAGCTGATAGAGACCCAGCAGGGCAGGGGCTGATGTGTGGAGCGGCAGTTAACAAGACCCCCACCTCCGTCACTAAGAAAGCAAACTTCCTGTTGCCCAGTCTGACAACATGTAGACAGTGGACAGAAACAGAACACCACCTTTCATTTATGCAGGAAGTGTTTATGAGTAAGCCTAGCATGGTGCTCATTTCTGGAGAAAACAGGAAACAAACATCAGGCATTCCTTTCACTCAAGGAGCTTAATAACTGTTACCCATTTACCTGATGCTTATTGCAAGAGCAGTTAAGGAGTGTTGGATTAAGTGGCAAGGAGAGAGGTACACTCCAGGACACTACTGGAACTCAGAGGAGGGGTGGGTCAGGGGGGCTTCAGGGAGGAAGCAACCCAAGAGGAGCCTTAAAGAGTGGGAAGAATTTAGATAAACACAGGTGAAGATGGAAGGCAATTCCAGATGGGAAGATACAACATGGGCTGAGAATTAAATGAGATACTTCGCAAAAATCGTTTAGAAAACTTCCTGCCACCAGGAAAGCCCACAGCCAATGAAGGGTATGACTATTGCTCTTGCTATTAGTTCTGGTAAGGCTGTTACCATTTCAATTTTGATGACATTTTTACTGCTTTTGGAAAAGGCAGTGGATGAAAAGGACAAGTTTGGGTGACAGTAAAGAAGCACATTTCTGACTTTCTTCTTGAGAAGGTTGTAGGATAAAAGGGTGACAGTTTTCATCAGAACAAGAGGAACAAGAGTGCATCAGAGCTGTTTCTGTATCAACAGTGCATCAAAACTGCTTGTGCTCAAAGGGGACCATGGAAAAAGTTACACTAAGACACTTAAGCTAGTTCCCACCAACACCACTACTGACTTCTGCGTAACTAAAAATCACTGTTTTAATGAATGATTATACCTCTCAAAAAAGGAAACAACATTCTAAGCTCCTGGCCAAACATAGTTACTCTCTTTCTGCTCCTCTCCTTGTCTAATGGTCCAATTTCTTGAGAGAAAACTTATTAATAGAAATGAGATGAAAACGATGTGATGTTCCTTAGTGCCTGGAGATGATGTTGCTAGCACAGAGTACAAACACTAGAAGAGACTGAGCAGGGATTTGTTTGTCCACATACTCAGAACATCCCCTTAGGAGCTGTATTCAAAAAATGGCAAATGAGATTTCAGCTGAGAATGATTATTGCCTGAATCTCAGAACAACTGCCTTATTGCTGATTATCATCCCTCTTGCAGTGGCCCGTCTCTCTTCATTCTGTTTGCTGTCATGTTCTATCAATATCAAAGAGGCTGCAGAGGCAGCATCGCTGAGAGGAGTGGTGTGTTTCCTGGGTGCAAAAAGCCTGCTTCTCTAAGAATCTCTGGACCTGCAGGCTGATTTCATAGAGGGGATTATTCAGTCAACAGTAAATGGCCCCAAACTCCAATTTCAGCTTCTATTTTCTGTCGTGGAGCCGGGCAGCTGGGCTGTGTGTGAGCATTCATGCATTAGGAGGTGGTGCCTAGGGATAGGTCCCGTGCAGTCAGCTCAAGTGACTTGTTCGGCTCTGCTTTGCTATATTGTCTTTTGGTCTCTCCAGCACCAGTGAGGCTGGCTCCCGGGACAGCTCCCTGCTGAAAGTTTTATTCTGAGTGTTGGCAAAGAAGCAAAGCTCCAACGTGGATATTACAGCAATTCTACTTTGTCAGTAAAAAATAGTAATTTCAAGAACACCCAGAGGATTAAAAAAAAAAAAAACTGCTAGAATTTTTCCTGAAGTATTTTCCTTTTTGGTATAAAAGACCAGTTTGAGCCCTGGGAACTAGTGTAACAACTGAAAGCACCATCAGGCAGCCTGTGAAGTAACCTGACGTCCCAGCATTCCCATGCAAGAAGCAGGACACTGTTTTCCAGATGCCTGGTTTGTTCCTGACCACAGTCTTGTTCAGAAGAGCAAACAGTATTAGCTTAATGAGGACATCTTCCTCAATGTGGCCCTTGGATACTTTGAAGGTGAAACTCACTGAACTCCGGTTTCCGCATCTGTTTTAGGAGGGCAACTTGTTGCAAACAGTGACATCACCAACTACAGTCAAAGACCCTATTTCTCACTGATGTTCAATGCAAAGACTCAACAAAGAAAGTGTGATCCTGCCTTCCTTCCTCAGCGCTGTCTCTCACTGCATCATGTACTGTCCTGGGCAATGTGGGCTTTCCACTCCTCTGATGTTCCTAGCAAAAAACTCACAACAGTAACCCTTACAAGAAACAGACATTTCAAGCACTACTACAGGATCAATTCAAAGTGCTTTCACCTAAGGAAAAGGGGAAAATTAAAAAGTCATCCACTCATGAATGTTACTCATGATTCACACATTTGCAGCAGCAGCAGCAAAACAAACCAACGACAGACCCCACCAGTACTCTTAAGAAATTACAATATAGGTCCTTGCACAGTATGAAAAATTCATTGCTTTAGATCATCAGTTTTTTGTTTTAAACTCTTTTCAGTAAAGAAAATAAACTACACTAATTCACAATATTGGCTACACTCTTTTAACTCAGTCTAGCATTCTACTTTGTCTTATGACTTAAAATCAGTGTTCAGAGTGGAAGGCAGGAAACTCACCTTAAAGGAGTAGTAGAAGGAGCCCCGTTCCTCTCCTTCCACCACTGCAGTGAAAGTCACTGTTTCCGTGCAGAGGATGGGAGAATCCAGTGTCTGCCCAGTCCCGTTGGACTTGGGGCTGTCCTCCGTGAGGTGGGGCTGAGCCCAGCTGTCCCTGCGCCTGCAGCCGGGGACAGAGTCCTGCCCTCTCATGAAAGCGGGACAGCAGCTGCAGCTCTACACCTCCCCTGCCTCCCTAAGCTTCTGCTGGAGCTCAGCTGAGCAGAGACACGGAGCCCTGTGGAGCCCACCTCACTAGAGAGCCCTGCCTGCTTCCTGAAAGCACGTGCTGCTCAACACCCCACATTCCCACCCAGCACAGGGGGCCTGGTCCCCAGAACAGGCAGGAGCCCCTCACAGCGATCCACATGGTTCCCCGGACAGGCCTCCCTGCTCAGTTGTACTTTTCCTCACTTCCAAGACAGACCACCACACATCTGCTCCAGCTTCAACAACATAGGAATTTGGACTCAACAGACAGTCGATTCATTCAGGTCATGTTTGCATTTCTGAAATCAAATCATAATGATGCATTTGTTTCAGCTGAGGGTGCCTTCTGACTTAAAATCCTCACCCAGTCATTTACTTAGTAGCCTGTACGTTATTTCAGTAAATGTGGGCAAAGAGCACATTTGTATTTCACACCCGTGGTTCTATTCTAGGTTTTCAGAGGGCAGTGCTCAGAAAAGCCTGGGGTCTGTGTTTGTCAGTCAGCCACGACCCCTCGTGATGCGACTGGGATTGGTGCCTGGTAGATACTCTTATCACCTTGATGTTCTTTTATTTGATCTTCAAAACAACTCTGCGAGGTAAGCAGGGAACATATCTTTATGTTCTCATTTTACACTAGAAGAGACTGCTTCTCACCATGAAATGACTTGCTCAGATCCCACAGCTGGTGATGGAAATGAGATGATAACTCATTTCTTCAGAAATTCCTAGACAGAGGTGCTTTTACTGTAACATACACTGATTTGCATCAAATCTCAAGGGCCTATTGAGGCAAGAAGTTAACATGAGTAAGGGGAGCAGGCCAGGTGCAAAGCAAAAGGACTAAGCTGCTTGTATTACAACCAAGCATGATACCTGGTAACTTATACTGAAAATGTTCTGTGAGCCATATATGCACAGCCCCTGGTTAACGACACCTAGTATAAGAGGTAGTGATGGTCATAAAAGAATATAGCCCCCATGATATTTCCTGGGAAAGTTGTAGCATAATCCATCCCACCTAGAAAGAGTGCAGTGTGATAGAGATGAGAAGATATTAAGTCTATACTGAAGGGGTAGCAAATAGGAGGGAGCTGTTCAGAAAACAGGATGAGCTGTGAATTCTTAGGGAAAGGGTCAAAACAGGACGACAACCCAATAGCAAAATGAGCAGAGTATTCTGACTGGCAAACACGAAAAAAGTGCTTAACCATTAAATTAAAGAAAAACAACTTAAGACAGAATTTTTATTCATTGGCATAGTGAAAACTAGGGTCTGACTACCCCAAGTGTCGACAAAGATGAGAAGAAATGGGTGTACATTTTTACTTCTGGTGTGAGAGTTAGCTGATATGGTCACCTTGAAGAGCAATTTGTCAGTATCCAGTAAAGCTGAAATTATACGGTCTATAATTTCCATCTCTTTATCTGGGTTCCTTACAGGTATTTAATTTAGGGAAATTCACTGCACTACACACATAAAATGCATGCACGTTTTTTGTAGGTCTGTTTTACTTCAATAAAAATTTATAAAATGAAATCTGTGAGAAACTTCTGGGGAAGGACAGAAGTCAGTTAAGTCATAGTGTGGTCAGGAAGAAGAGAGAGGAAATGGTAGATGCCATGGACAGGGAATAGGTGGAGAGAGAACCTCGGGTTGTGCTGTTTTCTTTCCACTCATGGTCCAGTTGGATCAGTTTTTGACCTGTGGCTACCCAAGAGAGATGTTTATGTATGTGTACAGGAAACATGCACAAACATGCCTTTGCAGTATTGCTTGGAAACAAACCAGAAGTAACCTAAATATTTATGGTGACAAAATCAATTGAGAAGGTCGGAACCAGAAACTACTCACATACCCATCAACAGTAGACTGGATAAATAAATTTCTATGTAATCATATAATGAAATACTATACATCAATGAGAATGAATAATCTATAGCAAATGTAAAATTTCGCAGGGCTAAAGAATGGTATAAGGCCTTAAATTGAAAGGCTACAGCAAGTGTGAAACTGGAGCATAAAAGTCTAAACAAATAATAGTAAATTTAAGAATACTGAAGACAAGAAAATTCTAAAAATTTCTAAAGAGGAAAAGCAGAACTCTTACAAAGAAACAAACATCACATAGGTATCTGATTGTTAACAATAATATCAGATGCAAGTACCTAGAATTTTGTATCTAGAAAAGTTATAATTTATGTGTGAGTATAAATAATGATTTTTTTCTGACATTCGTGGCTCCAAAGTGATCTAGTTTGGAGGGTGATACGATTGGCAGATGATCTTGACATGAATACCAGACTATTTTCAAAAAGAAAGAAAAACAAATGTATAATTTGAGACATTTACTGACACCATTCTGCAGAGCAGCATATTTTACACATGATGATATGACTTTTATACATTTAAAAAACCCTCATCTTTTGCTATTTAAGGCAAGTATTGGGTTGACCAAAAAGTTTGTTTGGATTGTTCCGAAACACATGGAAAAACTGAACGAACTTTTTGGCCAACCCAATACCTTTTATTGGGTCAATAATTGGGAGGCCTCCTCAGTCCTAATATAAATTTACCACACAAAGAGTCCAAATAATGGACTATCACATTCGCCATATTCAGTAGCTGACACCTGGAAACCTGATTCTGGAAGTTCATTTGCAGGGGCTACAAAGCAAAAATGTGGGGATAGCAGATTCCAAGTCTGCATCTGTCTTCAGAAGCTTCTGTGGATATTGTAGTCAGAGCTAAAGAATGGAGCAGGGTCTCAGGTGACTGTGAATTTAGTTGGGATTTTCTTTCAAGGACCAGTGATACTCACGGTGTGACCTAAGGACTGGGATCATCTACATCGTTACCTGGAAGCTGGCTAGAAATGCAAATTCTGAGGCCCCACCCAATACCCACTGAATCAAAATCTCTAGGGGTGGGGCTAAGGAATTTGTATTTTAAAAAACCCTCCAGGTGATTCTGAAGCCTGCTACAGTTTGAGAAGCACTCTCCCAGAGAAGCATGCCAAAACTCATGGTGTCATGAGAAGGATGAACGGAATGATGTTGGGTGGAGGAGCATGAGTGGAATTGGTGAGGGATTGAAATGCATCCATTGGCGTTTAGGCATAAAATGAATGTGATTACCATTTTTTTTTTTTTTTTTTTTTTGCGGTATGCGGGCCTCACACTGTTGTGACCTCTCCCGTTGCGCAGCACAGGCTCCGGACGTGAAGACTCAGCGGCCGTGGCTCACGGGCCCAGCCGCTCCATGGCATGTGGGATCTTCCCGGACCGGGGCATGAACCCGCGTCCCCTGCATCGGCAGGTGGACTCTCAACCACTGCGCCACCAGGGAAGCCCATACCTTTTGATGTATTTCCAGAATCAATTCTGTTGTTCTCTAACATGATGCATATAAAAATGGTATTCACATGCCTAGAACATTCTCTCCTGTGTTTACTGAGATTTTGATGAATTGCCCCAAATCTGTAGGGAAGTAAACTGTGTCACAATATTATGATAGCTAATAACTGTTACAATTCATTTCCTTCAGGGATAGTGACTTTCTATAGCTTTGGGAATAGGCACCTCGTTTGGGGCAATTCCTCATCCTTAGTTGTAACATCATCCCTTGCTCTTTCACTCAATACTTACCAGTCAGGTCTCATGGCAGGAAAGAGCTTCCCTGAACCTCCAAGAGCTTGTTGCTTTGTGACCTCTTGGTAGCCTTTACTTTGCCCATCATATTGCTCATCTCAGTTTAATACTTTATTTAAATATCTCTGCTCTCTGATAGATGATAAGCTCCACAGCTGTTGGGTTGACTGCTTTATCTTTAACATCTAGCACGGTGCTTGGCACACGTATGATAAGCATTAAATAGATATTTGTTGAATGAATGAACCCATCAGAGTGCAAGTGTGTGAGTGTGGTGTTGTTACAAGGATAACCTTGAAAATTTTTAAATTTAACAAAAAAACGTAAATCATTGGAAAATGTCAGTACTTTGACTTTATTAATTAGCTATTACCCAAAAACAACAATACCCACAAACCCAGCATGTTGTGATGGTGCAGTAGAGAATCTTTGCCTTGAATATCCAACAGTGCTGGGGGCTGGCTCATGGCAGAGCCTGACAGGTACGCTCACAGTGACTCTACTCTGTTTTGAGAGGACTGGTCTCTGCCCAGTATATCACTAGAGGCAGTGCACCATTACCCACCATGCCACCTCCCTAATACAAGCCTTAGTAAATGGTTTGCTGACAGATTGCAATGAAGTGAACCTCAAACCTCTACATTCCCTGTAGAAACTTGGAGCCCCCTCAAAGCCCTGTATTTTACATGCTTACTGCTCACCAGGGTGGGGTTCTCAGTCCTGGTTGCACATTGGAATAACCTGGGGTTATTGGGTCGTCGTGTCTCCATTGTCATTTGTTTCTAGGTATTTTTTTTATTTCCTCTTTGATTTCTTCAATGATCACTTCGTTATTAAGTAGTGTATTGTTTAGTCTCCATGTGTTTGTATTTTTTTACAGATCTTTTCCTGTAATTGATATCTAGTCTCATAGCGTTGTGGTCGGAAAAGATACTTGAAACAATTGCAATTTTCTTAAATTTACCAAGGCTTGACTTGTGACCCAAGATATGATCTATCCTGGAGAATGATATTTCATTCTCAAGCACTTGAGAAAAATGTGTATTCTGTTGTTTTTGGATGGAATGTCCTATAAATATCAATTAAGTCCATCTTGTTTAATGTATCATTTAAAGCTTGTGTTTCCTTATTTATTTTCATTTTGGATGATCGGTCCATTGGTGAAAGTGGGGTGTTAAAGTCCCCTACTATGAATGTGTTACTGTCGATTTCCCCTTTTATGGCTGTTAGTATTTGCCTTATGTATTGAGGTGCTCCTATGTTGGGTGCATAAATATTTACAATTGTTATATCTTCTTCTTGGATCGATCCCTTGATCATTATGTAGTGTCCTTCTTTGTCTCTTCTAATAGTCTTTATTTTAAAGTCTATTTTGTCTGATATGAGAATTGCTACTCCAGCTTTCTTTTGGTTTCCATTTGCATGAAATATCTTTTTTCCATCCCCTTACTTTCAGTCTGTATGTGTCTCCAGGTCTGAAGTGGGTCTCTTGTAGACAGCGAATATATGGGTATTGTTTTTGTATCCATGCAGCCAATCTGTGTCTTTTGTTGGGAGCATTTAGTCCATTACATTTAAGGTAATTATCGATATGTATGTTCCTATTCCCATTTTCTTAATTGTTTTGGGTTCGCTACTATAGGTCATTTCCTTCTCTTGTGTTTCGTGTCTAGAGAAGTTCCTTTAGCATTTGTTGTAAAGCTGGTTTGGTGGTGCTGAACTCTCTCAGCTTTTGCTTGTCTGTAAAGGTTTTAATTTCTCCATCAAATCTGAATGAGATCCTTGCTGGGTAGGTAATCTTGGTTGCAGGTTTTTCTCCTTCATCACTTTCAATATGTCCTGCCACTCCCTTCTGGCTTGTAGAGTTTCTGCTGAGAGATCAGCTGTTAACCTTATGGGGATTCCCTTGGGTGTTATTTGTTGTTTTTCCCTTGCTGCTTTTAATATGTTTTCTTTGTATTTAATTTTTGACAGTTGGATAAATATGTGTCTTGCTGTATTTCTCCTTGGATCCTGTATGGGACTCTCTGTGCTTCCTGGACTTTAACTATTGCCTTAATTCAGTGGGTTGTGTAGGAAGAAAGAAAGGAGGGAGGGAGGGAGGAAGGAGGGAAGGAAGGAAAGAAAGAAGATAAAGTAAAATAAAATAAGATAAAATATAATAACGTTATTAAAATAAAAAAATAATTATTAAGAAAAAAAAGTAAAAAAACCAAAAAAAACGGATGGATAGAACCCTAGGACAAATAGTGGAAGCCAAGCTATACAGACAAAATCTCACACAGAAGCATATGCATACACACTCACAAAAAGAGGAAAAGGGGAAAAAATCATAAATCTTGCTCTTAAAGTCCACCTCCTCAATTTGGGATGATTCGTTTTCTATTCAGGTATTCCACAGATGCAGCGTACATCAAGTTGATTGTGGAGCTTTAATCCGCTGCACCTGAGGCTGCTGGAAGAGATTTCCCTTTCGCTTCTTTGTTCGCACAGCTGCCGGGGTTCAGCTTTGGATTTGGCCCCGCCTCTGCGTGTAGGTCGCCAGAGGGCGTCTGTTCTTTGCTCAGACAGGAAGGGGTTAAAGGAGACGCTGATTGGGGGCTCTGGCTCACTCACGCCGCGGGGGAGGGAAGGGCACGGAGGGCGGGGCGAGCCTGCAGCGGCAGAGGCCGACATGATGTTGCACCAGCCTGAGGCGCGCCGTGCGTTCTCCCGGGTGAGTTGTCCCTGGATCCCAGAACCCTGGCAGTGGCGGGCCGCACAGGCTCCCTGGAAGCGGGGTGTGGATAGTAACCTGTGCTCGCAGACAGGCTTCTTGGTGGAGGCAGCAGCCACCTTAGCGTCTCATGCCCGTCTCTGGGGGTCTGTGTTTTTAGCCGCGGTTCGCGCCTGTCTCTGGAGCTCCTTTAAGTGGCGCTCTTAATCCCCTCTCCTCGCGCACCAGGAAACAAAGAAAAAAAAGTCTTTTGTCTTTTCGGCAGGTCCAGACTTTTCTCCGGACTCCCTCCCGGCCAGCCGTGGTGCACAAACCCCCTGCAGGCTGTGTTCACGCCGCCAACCCCAGTCCTCTCCCTGCGCTCCGACCGAAGCCTGAGCCTCAGCTCCCAGCCCCGCCCGCCCCGGCGGGCGAGCAGACAAGCCTCTCAAGCTGGTGAGTGCCAGTCGGCCCTGATTATCTGTGCGGTAATCTCTGCGCTTTGCCTTCCGCACACCTGTTGCTGTGCTCTACTCCGCGGCTCCGAAGCTTTCCCCCTCCGCCACCCGCAGTCTCCGCCCGCGAAGGGGCTTCCTAGTGTGTGGAAACGTTTCCTCCTTCACGGCTCTCTCCCACTGGTGCAGGTCCCGTCCCTATCCTTTTGTCTCTGTTTATTTTTTTCTTTTGGTCTACCCAGGTAAGTGGGGGGTTTCTTGCCTTTTGGGAGGTCTGAGGTCTTATGCCAGCCTTCAGTAGGTGTTCTGTAGGAGTTGTTCCACGTGTAGATGTATTTCTGGTGTTTTCTGTGTGGAGGAAGGTGATCTCCGCGTCTTACTCTTCCGCCATCTTCCCGGAAGTCTCGGGCCTATTTTTTTAAGTGAGTTGTTTGTTTTCTTATTGTTAAATTACAAGAGTTCTTTGTATATTTTGGATAACAGTCCTTTATCTGATGTGGTTTTTGCAAATATTTTCTCCCAGTCTGTGACTTGTCTTTTCATTCTCTTGATAATGTGTTTTGCAGAGCAGAAGTTTTTAACTTTAATGAAGTCCAGATTATTCATAACTTTTTCCTGGATTATGCCTTTGGTATTTTATCTAAAAAGTTATCACCATACCTAACGTCATCTAGATTTTCTCCTATGTTATCTTCTAAGAGTTTTATAATTTTGTATTTTACATTAGGTCTATGATCCATTTTGAGTTAAGTTTTGTGAAGGGTGTAAGGTCTTTGCCTAGACTGATTATTTATTTATTTATTTATTTATTTGGCATGTGAATGTCTAATTGTTCCAGCAGCATTTGTTGAAAAGACTGTCATTGCTCCATTGTAGTGCCTTTGCTCCTTTGTCAAAGATCTTTTGACTACATTTATGTGGATCTATTTCTGGGTTCTCTATTCAGTTGCATTCATCTATTTGTCTATTTTTTTTTTTTTGCCAATACCATACCGTCTTGAATTTTGCAGCTTTATAGTAAGTCTTAAAGTCAGGAAAATCAGCCTTTCAACATTGTCCTTCTTCAATACTGTGCTGGCTATATTGGGTCATTTGCCTCTCCATATAAACTTTACAACCAGTTTGTTGATATCCACAAAATAACTTCTTGGATTTTTGTTTTGATTGCATTATACCTCTATAACCCAGGTCATGCTGGGAAGAACTGGGAAGAACTGACATCTTGACAATATTGTTTCTATCCATGAACATGAAATGTATCTCCATTTATTCAGTTCTTTTTTTATTTAATTCAACAGAGTTTGGTACTTTTTTCATTTATTATACCTTGTATATATTTTGTTAGATTTGTACCTAAGTAATTGGGGTGGGGGGGCTGATGCAAATGGTATTATATTTTAAATTTCAAATTCCACTTGTCATTGCTGGCATACAGGAAAGTAATTGACTTTCATATAGTAACCTTTTAACCTTTTATCATGCAACCTTGCTATAATTGCTTATTTGTTCCAGGAGGGTTTTTCTTTCTTTTTTTGGGTGGGGGGAGGTCTGTTCTTTCAGATTTTCTGTATACATAGGCAGTATATCATCTGTGAACAAAGACAGTTTTATTTCTTCCTTCCCAATCTATATACATTTTCTTGTCTTGTCTTGTCATATCATATTAGCTAGGAATTCCAGAAATATGTTGCAAAGAATTGTGAGAGAAGACATCCTTGCTTTGTTCCTGATCTCAGTCAGAAAGCTTTGAGTGTCTCACCACTTAGTATGATGTCAGCTACAGATTTTTTGTAGATATTATTTATCAAGTTGAGGAAGTTCCCCTCTGTCTTAGGCTGCTGAAGGTCTTTAATCATGAATGGGTGTTGGATTTTATCAAATGTCTTTTCTGCATCTATTGATATGATCGTGTGGTTTTTTTTGTTTGGTTTTTTTTTTTAGCATGTTGATGTAATGGATCACATTAATTGATTTTAGAATGTTGAACAAGCCTGGCATAGCTGGGATAAATCCCGTTTGGTTGTGGTGTGTTTAATTTTTAAGAAACTACCAAACTGTTTTCCAAGATGGATGTACCATTTTATATTCCCACCAGCAATGTATGAGGATTCTAGTTTCTCCACATTATGACCTCCACTTATTATTATATGTCTTTCTGACTATTGCCATCTAGTTGGTATAAACTGTTATCTTATGTGGTTTGGATTTGCATTTCCCTAATAGCTAACTGTAGTGAGCCCTTTTCACGTTCTTATCAGTCATTTGGATACCTTCGATGGTGCAATGTCTATTCAAGTCTTTTGCCCATACAAAAAATTGGGTTATTTGTCTTCTTATTGAGTTGAAAGACTTATTCATGTATTATGGTTTCTATATGTGTTGTTGTTGTTTATTGCTTTATCATCTTAGAAAGGGATGTAGTCTATACAGCCTTTCTATTTCCATATACTAATGTGGTAGATGCTTTCTTCCTGAAAAGAGCAGATTTATATTAACATTGTGTCATTTAGACTGAGGACTGCAAGGAGAGGGCAGGAATCCAGACAATCAGATCTCTGGGACTTCCTGCATATTTTCTCATATTTTAAACTACTTAATCTGATACCAAATTATAAGAGTATCTTAATAGAAAAAGTAACCTTAGAGTTACAGATTTTTCTCTTAAGTCAGGATGAATCAGCCTCATTTGTGAGAATTTGTGTTAGAATTCAACCTTGGATAGAATTTCAACCTTGGATAGAATCACATGGGGAGCCTTACACATAACCGTTTTCCTGTGATTCGCCTCCAGATTTTGTCATAACAGCCTGGGGTACAGGTTGGGCAATGGGGAGTTTAAAAAGTTCTGCAGGTGATTCTAATGTGCAGTCAAAGTTGAGAAGTACTGAGTTAAACAAAGCGGTTAGGCCTGAAGGTTTTCTGTCTGTTGACAATAAATGACCCACCCCTGCACATTTAGTTGGCAAGTAAATTGGTTAGCCTGTGTGCATGGCCACATAACTTTCAGATTGGCAGTGTGTATGTGGGTATGGGGTTTTCACTCAAGTCAGAGGAAGAAGGCACTACAATTAAGAAACTGTCTGAGAAAAGCTGAAAAAGGATACTCACTTTGCCTTCAGCTGAACCTCTCCTCAAAATTTTCCTACATGCCACAGGTAGAGAGGCAGGAAATGTTGCCATCCTACCTACTTTCTGCACTTTACTTACTTTCCATAACACTGTATCAGTGATTCTCAAACATTAATTGGAATCACTTGGAGAGTTAATGAAGAATAGAGAGACTCAGACACACTAAGTAGGTAAAGGCCTGGGCCTCTGTATTTTAACTATTTATCAGATGATTCTGATACATATCAAAATTTGAGAATCACTGCACTAAGATATTTTCTTGAGAACTTTAATTAGTAAGAGCCTTAAAAAAAGGAGATTTGTGGGCTGTTTTGATGCATATTCTGCTGTGGTTCAAACTTCGATTATACTTAGTAGAAATTTCTTGAGCTCTTATCGTCCTACTTTACTTGACTTTTGTCTTTAGAATGCATTCTATTGGGTTGGCCAAAAAGTATTTCAAACACTAAGCACAGTCAAAAGCATAACAATATGGAACAACACTTTGTAAATACCTAAGACTTTAATCACATAGTTTATTCTTGCCTAAAAGTCTGGAGATGTTCTGATTGTGTATTGTTGTGTCACAAACCACTGCAAAACTTAGTGGCCCAAATCAACAACCACTTTATTGGGCTTACAGGTTCTGGGAATCAGGAATTTGGACAGGTCATAGCAGGAATGGTTTGTCATTACTCTGTGATGTCTGGGGCCTCCCTAGGAGAACTTGAAAACTTTGCGTAATTTAAATGACAGAATGTTGGAATATTTTTGAGAACTTTATACTCATGTGTTTGGCACTCTAGCTGGGATGTCTCTATGCTGAGCTCAGTTGGGACTGTTGACCAGAGAGCCTACACAGAGTCATTTCATATGGCTTCCTCAGAGCCTGGCAACCCCAGGATAATTGAACATCTTGCATGGCGGCTCAGGGATCCCAAAGTGAGCATGAAGTTACAGCGAAATGGCCTTTTATGACCTAACCTTTGAAATTACATAGCATCACCGCTATCATATCGCCCTCTACTGCTTAAAGCAGTAACAAATCCAATTTGATTCAGAATGAACATAGACCTCCTCTCTTTATGAAATGCTTTACACTTTAAAACCCCACAAGAGGAGAAGCAGTCTGTCAGGGATAACCTGGATTGACTGAACTTAAGTGTAGGATTCTCTTGTTTAACAAGTAACCCATCTTACTGTAAACAACACTAAAGTTTCATGTATGTTATTCGATTCCAACTTATACAGTATTATTAGCATTCTTCAGTTTTTTTTTTACGTTTTGTGGTTTCTTTCTCAAATTCTTTTTTTCTCCAATTTTAGTGAGATGTAATTGACATACAGCCCTATATGGGTTTAAGGTGTACAGCATAATGAATTTTTTTGGCCACGCAGCATGGCATGTGGGATCTTAATTCCCCGACTAGGGATCAAACCTGTGCCCCCCACAGTGGATGTGCCAGAGTCTTAACCACTGGACCACCAGGGAAGCCCCTTCCCTTCCTCTTTAGTGAAATGAAACTAGGGACCCCTAGGCTTTGAGGTACCTTGCTCAGAAGTAAATGACACAAGCTGTTCTTCTCATCCACTTTCTCTGTAAGACAAAAATGATTATGTGGAGGTTTCAATGGGATTTCCTTGAGGCTTCCCAAAACTTCTTCCCAGATGCCCCACCCCTTTGCATTTTCACTACCTTTTTCTTTCCTGATAACCGAATAGGGCCCTTTAAAAAATAAAAAAATTAGGGGAGAAGGGAAAAGGGGGCTATGTCTTATTTCCTTAAATAAATTTCCTTAAATAAATATTATAAATTTTGTAGAAGTCAGGAATGTGGCTTCTTCTCTTTGTATCTCCCAAATAACCTAGGTGTCTCCCCGGCCCAGACCCTGAATTAGAATTAATAGACTGTATCATGTTGTCATGTTTACCTCCTCTATTCCACCTGCTATTTATATCTGTTCAATGATCAAAGTCTGCCAGTGCTCCCCTGTGATGCTTTTTGGAAACTATCTATTTCTCTCCATCTCTACCATGCTAATCTTACTTCAGGCCACCATCATCTCCCACCTGAATTACTGAAACAGTCTGATACAGCCTCCTTGCTTCTAAGTCTTGGTTTTGAGTTTGATATCTTTCATCTTAGTCCTGTATCACCCTGTTTTATCTCTGCCATGTGTTACAGAGCCTGGACTATCCCCTTTTCTATTCTCTGGCCTTGTGGATGAGATTGGCACACGTTTGATACAGAGTGAACATTTGTTGAATGAGTATCAGTGGAGCCATCTCTAGCTATTTAAGTGGATTACAGGTGTGTGCCTGAGAGTTTAATGTTTAATGGTCCTTTTATTATCTACAGTGGCTACTGGGTACAGCTAATGCTGAAATTAATTAGATTGACTAAAGGATGAAGTCACCACAGTTGTTAAACCTTAGCATAAACACATTGTGCTTAAACTCAGAACAAGGTAAAATTTAGAGCACGAAATAACAAAAGAAGGGAGAAAAAGAAACTGATATCTGTTATATTTCTTTTATGAGTCAGTGGAATTGAGCGCTTTTACTTCTTTTAATCTTCAGAAAAACATGCTGAGATAGATTTTAGCCTTCACACTTCACAAATGAGGAAATTGAGGAAAGAGTAATACACAGAGGAGGTTATGGAACAGGGATTTGACCCAGGTAGTCTGATTCCACATCCATGACCATTCTGATATTCTGCAGTGGCCTAGGTGGTTGCTCTAAACTCTCTTGTGGTATCTGACTTGGGTCTGTAAGTTGAACTTTCTCTTTCTAGGTTCTTTAGAATGCTGAATGGCATAAAACATCATTCACAGTGAACTAAGAAGCCTGTGTGTCAACAATGAAATGTCACTCACAACAGGCAGGTCTCCCCAAGAAGCTGGTATCAGAGACAGACCCAGTTGAGTGATGCTTCCTGTGAACAAGGTCCATTCTCGAGTGTGGAAGTGCTCTGTGGTGAGAGGTGGAAAGGCTGATCAAGCCATCTTCATCTGGTGGGCGTGTGCCTCCTCTTTGCAGTTGTGAAATAAAATTCATGCTTAAAACTTCTTAGCTTGTAGGATTTCTGCACCTCGGGATCCTCAACTTGGGTCTTCTCCCCTGGGTCAGATGGAAACACAAGTCAATAGTCCTCTGGCTTAGACAAATCAGAGTCAGACATCATGGCAATGGGGCTGCTGCTGGTGAATCTTTGGGAAAATCGCTGTTATCTCAGATAGATGATTCCTAACATATTGTATTCCAGGGATGTCAAATTGTCTGCTAAAAGTTTAAAATTTATAATACCAACTCAGATGGGAAAAATGAAACTTTATTACAGAAATCAACTTAGTTCATGAAATACCATTTCTGTTCTATAGTAGAAAAAAAAGCATCATTTTTCCAGTCTTTTAATTTTCAGGTAACTCATTTAAAACTCAATCTCTGAATTGTTCTCTTTCTACTTTTTCTTCCCATGTCTCTGATGTCATCACTTTTTGCATCTGCTATGAGCTCATGGATCCCTAACTGCACTCCAGCTCTTTTTTTTTTTTTGCGGTACACCAGCCTCTCACTGTTGTGGCCTCTCCCATTGCGGAGCACAGGCTCTGGACACACAGGCTCATGTGGGATCTTCCCAGACCGGGGCACGAACCCGTGTCCCCTGCATTGGCAGGCGGACTCTCAACCACTGGGCCACCAGGGAAGCCCTGCACTCCAGCTTTTAATTCTCAGTTGTCTTCTGGGCCCCTTCTGGGGAACGGTTGGGAAATTTTTGAATCTCTTCCAAGGTCTGAGATGGGTTGGTCTTGCTATGCTATTACTAATCTATAGCAGTCCACATGTGTTGATGCAAGGCACTTTGCATGGCTGTCTTCTCTCTGAATTCCAGGCAAAAAGTGTGGTACAAGCCCTTTCTGTGTTCACATTCCCAAGCCTATTCTATCCAATACCCTGTCAATGGGTCAAACCTGCAGAAAAGGGCATCCAGAAGTCAGACCCCAACATGAACATCTATTTTCTTGTTCTTCATTTCCAATCCTCTATAGGAACTATTCTTATCTTCCCTGTGTACAGTGAGAAAACAGCTGTTAGGTTGAATGCTCCTCCTCCTGCCTTACTGTATAAACTTTAGACTCTGAGTTCACCAGGAATTTTTGGAAGAATCTGGATCTAACAGTGAAAAGTTAAGGCTTCCAAGATTTATGGGCCTTTTGCTTCTACCGCTTTTTAAAAGCGTCACTTAAAGAGTCAGTGACTTCCTCGTTCTGAGCTGTATCTACGTTGACAAATTGGGCAGAGCATGTAGGAAGTTATTGCTGTTGTCCATTTGATGGTACATCTGCTTTAGGATGCTGTGGACTGCAAGGAGAAGAAGACTCAACTCACAGTAGATTAAACCATGGAGGCATATTGTTTATACCACAGAAGGCTGGAGCTGAGCAGTATCAGGGAAGGTTTGGTGGTCTAACAAGGCCATAGGGGACCTCTTGACCATTTTTATCATGTTGCCAAAGTGTCCCCTCATGATTACAAGATGGCTGCCATGCCTAGTCATCATATTTTCACAAGTCAGTGTCCAAAACAAAAAGCAAGGATGATAATGGGAAAAAAAGGGTGGGGGTTGGTGGAGGAGGGCATTCTTCTTATCTGTGTCTCTTTTCCTAGAGGAAAACATTTTCATGGTGCTCATGAAGGTACTGGCAGTTATCGCTTTGTATCTTGGTGGCAAGAAAGGAGAGCACACAGCAACCCCTAGCTGTAAGCGAGTCTGGAAAATGAGTGTCTGGCTTTTAAAGACTCAGTAGTGGGAGACAGCAAGGAAGAAGAGTGTTAGAGATGACTGAAGAGTAGCTGAGTTGGGAAATGGCTACAAGGAAGTCAGGGGGGAAGAAACCTAACTCTATGTCAACATGTTCTCCTTCTGTACGTCAGCCCTGGATGCACTCCCCACTCTGCATGCCTGCCGCCTTTCCCACACCCACTGAGGACTCCACTAATGGACCACGGCACTTAGTCCTGCTGCACCCTAGTATATCCTTGCAGTTATTCTCAAGATAGTACCATGAGAAATTAATCAGGTTGGCTTAAAAGGTAGAATCTAGGTTCTGTTTTGGAAATTTTTGAGAAAAATATTATCTCTGGCTTTAGACCATTTTGATTTGATTATCCAATTCACTTCTTAGTAACTAGCTACCTCTGGCAAGTTAAATCTCTCAGCTTTGATTTCTTCCTAAGGGAAATGAAGGCAGTGATGTACATACCAGGCTTTGTAAGGAGTAAATGCAAATTTACATATAGAGCACCTGGAACAACATAGGTGCTCAATCAAATTGAGGATTAACAACAAATGACTGGAGTAGTCAGTGTGCTCCCAGAGTTGAGAGAAAAGGACCCCTTGAAGATAGTGAAAGTGAGGGTAACTCACAGAAATGCTGCCGATTGTGTAGACTGTGTGCAACTTGGGAATAGGTAGGGACAAGAGAGACGCAAGATGACAGTCTGGATATAGGAATAACTAGAGAAAAGTTGTGGAGATAAGAACTTGAAAGTAATATTAGAAGAAGAGTGGAGACTTCAGGCTGTGAGTAGGGGGAGATAAAACAAAAACTAAATGCTGGCAGATTTTGGAGTATCCTCAGTGACAAGCTAAAGAATCTGAACTTGATTCTGTAAGAAAAATGAAGGCATTGGAGATTTTTGAGCAAGGAAGTGGTATAATCCCATCCTGATTTACCTGAGGGAAAGTTTTCTCTCCTTTATCCTAATATTTAAAGACATTTTGATTGATAGTTGATGGTTAAAAAAATAGATGTCAATCTGCTGGTTCTCAGGAGCAACTTTATGCCTTATGTCAAGACATTGGTAATTTTTTTTTTTAAGTTTAGCTACTTGAGTGATGGAAAGACAGAAACTGATTATTACAGAAGTATAAAACAAAGCAGGGCATCCTCTTATGTAGGCTTGGATTATTTTTGCATGTTTCTGGCATATATTTTTGTATATAATTTGGATATAGTATTGATATTGGAACTGACCTATACTTGGAGGATTCTGGAACAAGATTAACTGGTTCAAATCCCAGCTCCTGCACTCTTTGCTGTGTGATCTCGGGAGTTACTTAACCCATCTGTGACTCAGTTTCTTAATAAGTAAAGCGAAGATAATAATAGTAATACATTTTACATGTCATGCATTTTAGAATAGGCGGTGTGTGGAACATAGTAGGTGCTCTATAAATGTTATTAGTAGTAATTGCTCAACTTAATTTGTAAATATGTTTTACTCTGTCAATCCCCATTTAGTGAAAGTCTCACTTGCAATGAACTTTGATGTGATCTGGCTGCAAGGGGAGAAACCTGCATTTATGGAACGTCTGTGTTGCACCAACTAACATCCTCTCTATAACTACTTATTAAAAACTTAGGCTGCACTGGGAACTGTGCCAGGTGGTTTATATATGTTATTTATTATCTCCATTTTGCTGATGGGGAAACTGAAGCTCAAGGAGAGTTTTAAAGTTTACCTAAATCACATTCACCTAGCTAGCTATGAGAGGAAATTCCAACTGAGGTATGTGCGATATCAAAACTCAAATTATTTTCGTAAGGACATCACAGAAAACATTGTGTGCTGGGGTTAGGCAGTCTGGGTACTATTCTGAGCACCAGTCCTTAATAACTCCACAATGCAGTGAAATTACTTAATCCCTCTTAAACTATTTATAAAAATGGATATAATATTATTGTCCTGCTTGTTCCAGAATTGATACGAGGATTAAATGAGGTAATAAATGTGAAAGTGGTATAGGAGCACTCTGGTGCTAGACAGTTGAATGACGTTTGAGTGAATGAAATAAAGATATCATTATCATCATCATCATGGATAAATATAAGGAGTAAAATGAGAACATTTCAAGAGAAAGAGGAAATCAAGTATGAGCCTTGTACAGGGCATGTCCCATTTCAGCTCCACAGTACCCTTTGGCAAGTTAAAAGATGGAGGAATTAATATATAACATAGATCAGGACATAAAGGGAATTGTGTGGAAAGCAAGACAAGCAAGACTTGAAAGAAATAAACATCATTGACTTAGAAAATAATTTACCCATAATTTGGATGAAATTAATTTCTCTACACAGTTGACATCTGATTATCCACATCAGTTAAACCTTCAGGTGAAAAAAAGTAATTGTATTTTCTGAATCAAAAGATGGAATGTATTTTAAGAAGTAACACACACGTGCTTGCTTCAGCAGCACATATACTGGAAGTAACACATGCCGACAATTCATCTGAGTTGCTTGGAATGTTTTGAAAAATTAAAAATTTGTAAACAGAGAACACACTCATGTGTCTGTTGTAGTTAAAGGCCGTATGTTGCCTGGATAAGAATTCATTCTTCTCCTCGTTGCTTTTCGGTTATTTGCTTGTAATGGGACTCTAATCATTAACCATTTGTGACCATTCTCTAGATCCGTATCGCCTCAAGTTGCTCATTACAATGAAAACATCTTTTGGAAGAGAATAAATCAAATAGTACATATATATATTTGTCATCTATTTAAAAACATTTAGGAATTGAAAGGGTACCTTATGCCCTCATAATTGTATTGGAACCATGACGTCCTCTTTATTCTAAGGTTGTACTGTCTGATCTCTGAGATCTTTTCTGCTTTGGAACAGAAAGAGTTGGCAGGGAGAACATTACCTCTTTCACACACATGGAAATAGTGCTGATCGTACATGCACTATGCTAACGTATTAATAGAGGATACATATAGGAAGATATATATTTTTTCCAATTCATAACTCCAGCTTTTTGGGATTCTCTCAACTGAGCCAGATGGCGAATGAGGTCTCTAATCAGGTCTAGAATTTAAAAGAGAAAGAGAATGTAACTACATTTTGGAGATAGATTATCTACTTTGCTTCTAAGAAGCTCCTGCCAAGAAAACTTCAACCAAGAAACAATTTATATCATTTAAGATTTAAAGGAAAGAAACAGTTGTAGTTGTGTTTTTTTTTTTTTTTTTGTCTACATAAGGCTTTTTGAAGTGGAAACAAACAGTGCCTGATCAAAGTTTTAAATATTTGGCCAGGAATATGACCAGGCCACAGATACTTTAAGTTCTGTTAGAACAGTGATTACAATACAGCATCCTAAAGTGTGTTATTATGACTGTCATCAGCCTCCTGGCTGTAGGGCTAAGGGATCTTTCACATGGAACTCAATGAATCGACAGAGAACTGTTTATTATAGTGACTCACACGAGACCCAAGTAAACAGTGGCAGCTCCTGGATGGAGCCAGTCCAATATTTCCTTTAACTTCCTTCAACCTGTTTAGATGCAGTAATCTGGCACCTTCCTTCAGGGTCTTTGAGCTGTGTTCCAGTCACTTTCCTTTCAGTCCTTTAATTTTTACCTCTGCCAAACAAACGGAGTGGCAAATAACAATTTTCTTTACACAATGGGAGGCAAAATGTGCTTTTTATTTTCCCTGAGATTTTATGAGCTAGGGGACAGAGAAACGAGATGTCAACTCAATATATAATTGTGAGAAGACAAAATAGTCATGTTTTTACAATTTTGTGCTTGTAGCATATTTAGAAGACCTAAAAGTTTACAGAAAGAAGGAATAAGCACAGACTCAAGAAGAATCTGGGGTATCATGAGCATGTGAATTAATATGAGAACCATACAAGACATACTTAAATACAAACAAATATATGCTCATATAGTAACCATGAATTCCATGATTAGAGTCAATGCTCCTCCAAGGGAATTACATACACTATTGTATTTTACCTTAATAACAACTCTATGAGGTGGATATTAGAAGGAAACCGATGACCAGGGAGATTAAACAATTGTTTCCAAGATGCAAGGATACATTTTCAGTAGTAAATGGAGAGACACGTTTCAAACCCAGCTTTGTCTGACATTAAAGTTCCTGTTGTGAATGGTGCCTTATGACAACAGAGCATTTGCAGAAATGTTGCTTTCTCCTCTCTGTTAGCTGCCCTTACCTTTCCTTGCTTTTTGTGATCCACTGGACTGTAAGCTTGGTGAGGCCATGGACTGCGTCTAACATATTTAAATAATGCCTCCCAGCACCAAGAACAGTGCTTACCATAGAGCATGTGCTTGGTTGTATTTGTTGAGTGAACGAATGAAAGAACCAGTGAATAGCTGAGCTTCCTTGATGACTTTGAATTGAAAAGCATCTCAGAAGGGTTGAACTCTGAATGTGAAGACAAACTTTTTAACCAATTAATTTCATGTATATTTTCCTTTTCTGTATGTACAAGAGTGATATATGATAAAAATCTGAATAAACTTAAAACAGCTTTTTTAAACAACTTTCTGATTCATTAGAAAGCTTCATGTGTGGTTTAATTAGCAGTGTTGTTGTTTTTATAATTTCTTAGTGGTACATACAACGTTGTCTCTTTTAATTCATTGATTCTTAGAGTCTATGACGTACTATCTACACAGTAGCCAGGAGAATTTTTTTCTTAACTTAAATCAACTATTTTCTCTCTCTCTTGGTCATCCCCTCTAAGTAGTTTCTCATTTCACTTGGAGCACATTGCAGAGTCCTTACCATGGCTGATACAGCCTTGTGTGACCCGCTGCCTCTCTGGCCTCAGCTTCCTGCCTGACTCCAAGCCAGCACCTTTCCAGCATCGCTGGCCTTTTTGCTTTTCTCTGTCAACATGCTGGACACGCTTTTGCTTCAGCATCTTTACACTTGCTCTTCCTTCGACCTGGTATTGCTTTGTTCACAGATGTTCCTAAGATGCATATCATTCTGATCTCTGTCCAACGGTTATATTTTCAGAGTCCTTCTTGATCACTCTCTAGATCCCTGCTACTATCTTTTCATACTGCTGTATTATTCTCTATAGGACTTATTATCCCCTGACCTTCTGTCACGTATTTGTGCATTACCTGCCTCGCTCCTGCCTTTCCCTCTCAGCGCCCCCTGGAATGGCAGTTCCAGCAGAGACTTGATCTGCTTTGCTTTGCAGATCTGTTGTATCTCTAGTGTGTTGAACAATGTCCAACACGGAAAGTCATAAGCAAACACTTAATGAATTAGTTAGTGAATGGATGAATACATGGATGAATAAGGCTCTCTAAGACCAACACAGGTCTGTGGGAGTACATGATAAAAGGCCAGGGTACGATGCACCACCGTATTGTTGGAGGTGGGGGAGGGCATATCATTTAGAAGGCCTGAGAGTGAATATAGTTTGTACCTGAGGGAGGGCTCTTAGGGTCCAAATTCAGAAATTCAAACTTGTTATTTGGTTCAATGGGCACTAAGAGCAGGAAATGAGGTAAAAATACCAGGAGCTGCAGAGAGCCGAATAAATATAATAATAAGGTATGAGGGCCTCTCAGCATCAGGAAGCTCAAAGCCTGTTCCTCTTGAGCACTGACTGAGCGGGGGTGGGGGAGGTGGGGGAAGACCATTCTGTCTTTTGCCATTTTACTAATTAAGGTAAACAACTCCCCCCACTTTTTATTCTAAGCCTATTTTACCCTGTTTTGGTCCCCAGTCCTCCTTGTCACTCTCAGAAATAGGCATAGAGTCCTGTTACTTGCAGACACTCTGGACAGGAGCTGTGTGGCATGTACTTTTGCTAATATCTCTCAGCTTCAAAACACTCTTCTGTACTCGGCTTCTAACCAGGTCTCTGCAAACACCATTTGCTTTGTCAGCCTGCTCCCTGCTATGTCTGCTATGTCTGCTATGTCTGGGGGAGCTAGAGGGAGGGTGGACGGCGGGAAGAGCGAGAAGGGACAGCTTCATGCCTCTGTTTCCTGTTCATCCCAGCAACACTGTATCAATGGCTGTTCACCCTGGCAGTAGCAGCAGTTACACAGTTTGTTGGTAGAACCAGCCTCATGCTGTCCGCTCAGGGATTGCAGCGCTGGCCGGCCAGGGACCCCTGCTAAGAGGTTTTAAGTCCCAGCTCCTCAGGAAGCCTTCTACAAGGCTGTACCAACCAGGCGGTACCCTCTCCTCAGAGGTCTCCATCCTAGTTCCTTGGGACCCCTCCTCTAAGCATTGACATTTTAATAATACCAGTTCCTTCCCTTTGTCCTCCCACCCCTAGGGATAGTTGCTAATTCTTGCCGTTACAACTTGTGTAATACCTCAGTGTCCCTTGTTTGCATTTTCAGTTCTCCAAAACCTAATTAACTGTACTTTGTATTACATTTTTTTGTAAAAATAATTGGTGTGATTGTTACCTTCAGGCTGGATCTCGACTGAGAAGAACCTAGAGGAAGGTTAACTGGTTTTTGGTGGAGAAGTTAAGGGGTTCTCATTTTACTATTTCAGGTTGGCATCAGAATTATCCTCCCAAACAAGAACTACATTCTAATACTATTCAAATAATATGGATGGTGTTTTGAGAGGGAAAAGAAACAAAATTAAAATCTAAGGGAGAGGGAATACATGTTATAGAATAAATGTTACTATGAGAACCATAAAATGGACCTACCTGAATTATAGAGGTTAACATGATAATAAAAGAAACAAATGTGAAAGGAATTCTTCATGGAGGTGATTCATAATGTATTGTTGAAAGAGATAAAAAGGAATCAGGTGCAGTATACTTTATTATTTCAGTTATATGTGGAAGTAGAGAAGGGCAAGCAGAAGTCAAAATAGTTGAACATTTTGTCTGATGGTCAATGTCAAGAGAGGCAGTTGTGTATTTCATATTGGTAGAGGAATTTAAGCTCTTTTTCCCCCCTCTAACACAAAGGCTCTAAACGTGATAAAGATAGCTCATCTTTATATTCAGTATTCAAGGAGCCAACAATCTAATTGCTCTTAAACACAATTATCCTTTTATTTTAAGTCATTAGTGTTAAATATTTATTTTAGAATAACTAGACAATACAGATAAGCCAAAAGTACTATCATCCAGACAGTGCTAGCATTAATATCTTGGTGTGTGTTCTCTAGACGTTTTTCTATGTCCTTAAGTATTTATGTATGTATTTATATGCCTATTTGGAAATATATAAATGTTTATAACCCGTTTCTTTCCTTAAAATATATCATGAATATGTTTTCCTCACCAGTAAGTATCACAGAATAGTTATGTTGGCTTATTGCCTGTTTCCTCTCAGATTCATTCCCCATCTTGTCCTACACTCCTCTGAATTGCAGGGAATTACATATCCCAGATGCTATCGCCTCACTAGTTTGCAGAGAGATTCACCAAAGGGAGGAACTGGTGGAAGATTGGAAAGGAAAAAACCAGGGTATTTCTCTGCCTTTCTCCTTACATTGAGTATTACTTTTGACAGCCATGAGTTTCTTCCGTGGTTCCAGCAAGAGTAGGACAGACCTTTCCTTTATGGTCCCAGACTCGCCTGGAACCTTGCTCTGGGACCATACCTCCCATAAGAAGGTCTCGACTTCTGGTTCCAGTGACACCACTTCCTCCCCATCATCAATCCAGGTGTGGAGATGTGAGTGGCTTCCTGCTGTTGTTAAATGCTGCATTGCCTCATCATCCCATTTGCCTTCTCAGTTTTTCTGTCACCTGTGTAACCACTTCCCTGATTGCACTGTGACTGACAGTGACTCTACTGCTGAAACCTTTTCTGCTTTATGCATATGCTATGATATGTTTAATACTGCTTCATTGAACAGTAGGGATGCTTCAATTTCATGCCATTATAAACAGTAAACATCTTGGCCCTTTAGTCTAACTACATCTTTATGGCTTTTTTTAAACCAAATTTTGCCCAATTTCCCTCAATGCAGGTTAAAACATTTAATATCTACCAAAAGTGAGTAATAATAATGAGTGGGATGATGACAGTAATTATTAACATTTTATGAGTACTTACTACGTGCCAGCCTTTCTTTTAGTATAACCATGTGGTTTACTGTTGGTGCATGCTAGTGTAGCATGCATTTTTTTTCTTCCCATTCATTTGAGAAAATAATTTGTTTCTCAAATTAAATTTTAAGGGGCTGTAGGGGGCACCAAAGTTAACTTTTCAAAAACAATTCATTGACATTTTGATTGAAATGATTTTAATTTATAGGTTAATTTGAGAAGAACTGACACTTTTATGACATGATGTATTTGTGTAGGTTGCCATAAAAAATTCCACAGGCTGGGTGGCTTAAACAACAGACATTTATTTTCTCATAGTTCTAGAGGCTGGATGTCCATTATTAAGGTGCAGACAAGTTTGATTTTTGTTGAGGGCTCTCTTCCTGGCTTGTAGGTGGGTGTCTTCTTGCTGTATCCTTATATGGCCTTTTGTCAGTACACGTGGGGAGAGAGAGAAAGAGAGAGGGAGAGAAGAGGGAGAGTGAGCTCTTTGATGTTTCTTTTGTAAGAACAGTAATGCTACCCTGTGACCTTATGACCTTATGACTTCATTTAACTTCAGTTGCTTCCGTATTCCATTTACAGCCACACGGGGGATTCGAAATAATCTATTGGAAGGAGAACATACACAAATACATACATTGTAGTACCACTCATTTTAGAAAAAAGAAAAAAAGGGAGTGAGAGACCTAAATACTTAATGGTTTAATGAACCATGGTACATAAAGCATAATGAAACATGAAGCTACTATGAATATGTTTTTACAAGTATGGAAAGTACTTGACATAATATATAGTTAAACTTGACTATAAAATAGCAAGCATGGTAATATGAATAAACACGAGGGCAGAATGATGGATGGTTTATTATCATTATCTCTTTCAAAGGCCCTTTAATATTACTGTGATATTGTCCCTTCTACTAAAAAATCAATGATCCGGTACTTGATTTAGCTACTTAACTCATTTCCTTCCTTCTGCTTCTTACTCTCCAGAGTGAGTGAGCTTCTCAGACCACCTCGCTCCTTTCTAAACCCTCTCTATTCTGACTTCTATCCCCACCATATAAGGGGTAACACATTTTCAAATGTCTCCAGTCACCATCACCACCTTTGTGCTAAACCTTTTCTCAGATCTTGGTTATCTTGAACTTTATACAAACTTTAATGTCATAGACTTCAATGCTATATCCTATACTCACTATTCCAATTCTTTTGGCTTTTCTTCTGTCCCTTACTTCCTGACGTTAACCTGTGTTAAATCCTAGACTTACACCCCAGAGGGCCTATAATCGCCCTGAAGCCAGGGCCTCCTTATTCTGTTTGCTTTAAACCCTTACTCTGTGTAATGTGATGTTGATGAGAAGTAAATGCATGAGCAGATGTTAACACAAATTATTTAAAAATGAAAGTGAATTCCAAACAATGACATGAAAGCACATTCTAATTCTGTCATTACAAGAAACTTTTCTAATAACTTTGTTCCTGACGGCCTTAAATATATTGGTCTCAAATATATCTTTTCTTACTGAACGTGTGCACTTTTGCTTTGCTCCCAGCCATTGTAATAGTTGGGGCCAAGGCTGGCAGCTCCCCAGGCTGCATCCACAGTGCCGCTCGCCCAGGGCTTGAAGAATCTGAAAGAACCGACCCATAACTTCTCCCCACAGAGTGAAGATGACACTTTTGCAGGTCCACTCTGGACCTCAGGTCACCTAAGTAGAACCCCATGAAGAGGTGAACATCCAGAAGATGGATGGATAAAATTACCCATTTAATGATTCTGTAAAACTAACAAATATTGTCTGGGGCTTGGTTGTCCAGCACATGAGACTCAGTGTAACCAGAACGCTGGGCTTCCAACAATACTCTAATGAGCCCCTACTCTGTGTTTCTGAATTCCTGATTTCTGTTCTTTTCATCCCTGAGCAGCAGTATGGTTGACCTCAGAAAACACTAGTTTCTTCAACTTATAAAGGATATTTTCCAGTTCAGAAGAAATTATTTTTTACATAAGTACAGTATTATCGGGTTACATAATGGAACATTTGTGCTTGGCCTGTTCTCTTAAATTTTGCATTCCTCATAACAACTATTTGAGGTCTCTCCCTCGCCAACACCTCACCCCCACCCACCTTTCTCAAAGCAGATTCTTCTGTTTTCTCAGAGTTGTTTATATAAGTATCTACAAATGTGCACATATTCACCTCTGACAAGAAGCCTTCAGGCAAAGGGCATGCCCTTGACTGGGAGTGAGAGCCTTCTCCTAACACGTCAGTACTCACAGTCGGATGGGGAAGAAAGACAGGACAGGTAAATTGAGCAGTGTGGTACAGAACAGAATGTGGCAAGTACTGTTAGGGGGTCTTAAAAAAACAAGAGGAAAAAGTGCTCTTTGTCACTGAAGAAGGCAGCACCCAGAAGAGGGGACTTCCAGGCAACAGGGACGGGGGGAGGGAGACATCAGAAATCCGATTCACACCTACGACCTTGTAGAATTTTGCAGAGGCTTCCTAGGCCAGTCTTCCAGTCCTCCAGCCACCACTACTTCTAACCCAAGAATGCCCCCAAACAGCCCTAACAAATGCTGGTCTGTTTGGACTCCTCCGTGTTGGGGCATTCACTTCCTACTCAGGCAGCCTATGTATTTTTTTCTTGCTCTGGTTCCCACAGCTGTGCAGCCAGCCTCTCTGCAGTAGCAATCAGTCTTGTCCTCTCACTGTATGACAGCCCTTCAAGTATCTGAGAACACATATAATGTCTTCCATAAATCTTCTCTTCTCTCTGTTTCTTCAACTGCTCCCCGTGTGACAATACTTCCATGTCTTCACTATCTCAGCTGTCCTCTGGACTGGCTGCAGTTTGTCTGAGTAACTGTTCATAAGTAGAATCTAGAACTAAACCCCATGCCGCAGCTAAACTCTATGACGGGCTCAGCACACGTTGGGGCTATGACCTTCCTTTTTCCAGATACCATGCAAACTTAAGACTTAACATCAACTATATTGGAAGCCACCTAGAACTGTTGCTTTCTACTAAAACTTGCAGCCAAATAAACACATGCCTGGCTGATAGAGAACGGCTCCCAGCCAATATGATGATCCATATTGGACCCTCGTTCCACCTCTGACATATGAGTGATCTCTGCTTCTCACACTGGTGTAGTCAGGCTCATCTCCCCACTCTTTGGCCAGGGTTATTAGATCAGCATACCTTTGCTATCCATGTCCCAGACCTTAATAAAAATATTGACCAGAACAAAAAACAGCACAGAGCAAACCATTAAAGACCTGTTTTCTTTAAAACTCTATTTTCAAAGATAAGGACATAAGACAAATTGTCAGGCTGAGTACAGAAAACTTATTTTGAGCATGTCCTTTTTATGAATTATGACCCTTATGATAGATAGTGTTCATGCAATCTTTCAAAACAATTTATTTTGATGTACATTTTCATTCAGCTGCTGTTTCAATTTTTATTGCAAGAGAATAAAGGAGATAGGGATCTGACAATTGGGATTTTTGCTAAATGAATATTTATTAGGATAATCTCTAGCTCTCTTTTATTTGGAGCTTTCTTATTACGGTATTTTTTACAGTAAGCTTACATATAATAGAAACATAAATTCTTAATGGATTTTTGCATTTTGTTTCATAATGAGACAAGAGAATGATTTCTAAAAGTTTCCTTGAAAATGTGATTCTTTCCTCTCATAAGGAGGTATGTGAATAGAATTAGCTTACCAAACTAAAATTTTCCATAAATGTAGGCACCGAAATATTTATTTTTCATTGAGGATGAACAGGTGACTTCCTAGCCTATTCCAGTGCCTGAAGGAAAGCGATAGGATGGTCTGCCGCACATTCTTCAAGGGGTCTCAGGCTTTCACCTGCTCAAGAACCATTTCATAGGAAGTGATGGCAATTTGCTGAGAACCACTCTGCATCCCTCTGTTCAGTAAATCATAGTCTCCTTACACCACTGTAACCAGAAGTTGAGACATGAAGGATAAACATGAGGAAGCAGGAAGAACACCTGCCAGTTCTGTGGCTCATGTTCCCCTGCTCTGTTCTCCAGGTTAGATCTGTCCTGTCCATTCCAGATTTCTTGAGTCTCCCTAAGGCTTATGTTCCAGGGAGGAGCTTCTCTACTGAAGGGGCTTTTTCCTCTCCTTCTCCCTCTACTGCAGGGAATGCTGGAAGCCTCCTTTTACCTTTCTTTAGAACTTTCCTAGGAAAGAGTCTGCCCAAGTGTTCTTTCCTGGTTAAGTGGTTTCAGGAAAGTGGAAGCCAGTTATTATGTGTACTCAACTTTCCAGGTCACAAAATCCTGCCCCTTTCTCTATCACTAATTTTTGACAATGTCCTCAGTCCTCCAAGTAAGGCTCCCAAAGGCTATAAACTTTGGGAAAAGAGCAAAAGTGACTGATGGAAGTCCCACCACGGAAAGCACAGTCATGCACTCGTTTCCAGCAGGAGGACAGCCTAGGTGCAGTTTCTACCTCTGAGGATGGTGCTCACCTACCTGCAGTGGAATCCTGGCTTGGTAGCATCACTCTGAGAGCAAGAAAGCTCAGGAATGACTTGGATCCAGTGCCAAGCATGTGAGCATCTCACAGATGAAGTGCTAGGCTCTCTACATTGTGTACTGAACTGTCCTGCCTAGGATTACTAGAGAGTTGAGATCTATAAACGAAGAGAGGCAAAGAGTCCACCATCCTGGTAAGTTTGTCCTTCTGTACCCTCTGAGACAACTGCATAATTTGCCCTCCAAAGTGGTGGCCACTTTGCACAAAGTACCAGTTTTTAAAAATCATTCTCATTATTTTTAATAGGTGCATAGTTCTCCATTGTGTGGATGTACCATAGATTATTCAGACACTTTCTCGTTTATAGGGATTTAGATTATTTACAATATTTTTGCAATCACAAACAAAGCTGCAAAGAATAACTTTGTGCATATGTGTTTTCCTACTGCTTGAGGTGTAACTTCATGGAAAACTCTTAGAAGTGAGAAGCCTGAGTCGCAGTATAAATGCGTGTGTGATTTTTTTAGAAATTGCCAAATTCCCTTCGTTGAGGGCTGTAACAGTTTACATTTACATCATCAGCGTAGGAGAGTGCTTGTTTCCCCATAGCCTGGCTAATAGAATTTGTTGTGAAGGTTGTTAATGTTTGTCACACTGGTTGGTGAGAAGTGGTATGTAAGTGTTCATTTCTCTTATTATGTCTGTGAAAAAAGCTGAATATACTTTCATATGTTTTAAGAGTCATTTTTAGATCTTTTATTTGTGAATTTTCTGTTCAGGTCATTTACTTATTTTTTCTACCAGAATTTTAGTCTTTTTCTTTCATTTTTAAAGAGTTCTTTGTATATTAGGGATATTAAATTTTTACTTACAATGTATGTTGCAAGTATTTTCTACAAGTTTGCAATTTGTCTTTTGGCTTTGCTATATATACATATATATATGCCATGCAGAAGGTTTTAAAAATTTATTAAAATTTTAAAAGAACTTAGGAATTTTCTTCTTCTATTTTGAGTCTTAGACTGCCTGTACCTACATCTAGGTTATGGAAGATTTTACTCATGAACATGGTTACGGACTGAATGTTTGTTCCCCCCAAAATTCATATGTTGAAGTCTGACCTCTAGTGTGACCTCTAAGGAAGTAATTAAGCTTAGATGAAGTCATAAGGATAGCCCTGATCCCATAGGATTACTATCCTTATAAGAAGATACACCAGAGAGACTGCTCTCTCTGACATGTGAGGACACAGACAGAAGGCAGTCATCTTTAATCTAGAAGTAGAGCTTTCATCAGAAACTGAATTAGCTGGGACTTTGATCTTGGACTTTCTAGTCTCCAGAGTGTGAGAAAATAAATTTCTGTTGTTAGAGCCACGCTGTCTATGGTATTTTGTTATGGTAGCCTGAGCAGGTGAATACAAACATGGTATATGTCTCCATTTATTTTAATCTTTCTTAGTTTCACTCCATAATGTTTTGTAGCTTTGAATCTAGAGCCATACATATATTTGTTGGATTTATTCTTGACTACTTGGTGTTTTATGATGCTATTCTACATGGACTCTTTTTAAAAACATATTTTCTATTTGTTTGTTGCTGGCATATAGCAATACAGTCATTGTTTGCAAATTGACTTTGATTTCAGCAGCCTTGATAAATTCATGTTTCAAATCTAAAACTAATATTGCCTATTCCTTTGGATTTTCTGTGTATACAATCTTGTCACTTGTAAATAATGACAGTTTTATATTTTTCCTTATATATATTTATTTCTTATCTTATTGTGCTGAGTAGGGACTCCT
Source organism: Neophocaena asiaeorientalis asiaeorientalis (assembly GCF_003031525.2). Lineage (NCBI taxonomy): Eukaryota > Metazoa > Chordata > Mammalia > Artiodactyla > Phocoenidae > Neophocaena > Neophocaena asiaeorientalis. Next base: position 985,211 of record NW_020173727.1, on the reverse strand, counting down.
GTAAAACGCTGAATATGAGTGATACACATCTTCACAAAAAATAACTCAAAATGGAACATAGACCTAAATGTAAAATGAAAAACTATAAAAATAGTAGAAGATAACATAGGAGAAAACCTAGATGACTTTGAGTACAGCGTGTCTTAGATACAACACCAAAGACATAATGCATAAAAGAAATCATTGATAAGCTGGACGTCATTAGAATTAAGAACTTCCATTCTGCAAAAGACAATGTCAAAAGAATTAGAAGACAAGCCACAGACTAGGAGAAAATATTTGCAAAAGACACATCTGATCAAGGACTGTTATACAAAGGACTTTTAAAACTCAACAATAAGGAAACAACACCCTTAAAAAATGGGCCATGATCTTACCTGACACCTCACCAAAGAAGATACGTAGATGGCAAATAAGCATATGAAAAGGTGCCCCACATCATATGTCCCTAGGGAACTGTAAATTAAAACAACAATGAGATACTACTATACACATACTAGAATAGCCAAAACTGGAATACTGACATCTAATGCTGATAAGGATGTGGAGCAACAGAAACTCTCATAGAAAAAAATATAGAAGATTATCTTTCTGACTTCAGGTCAGATGAATATTCCTAAAGGAGACTCAAAAGTGTATAATCCACAATATAAAATATTAAGATTGGATTACACCAAAAGATTGGAGAACAATCAAATCCGTTATGACTGGATTTCTGTTAAAACCATCATGGACAAAATTAATAGACATACAATGGACTAGACAAAAATATTTGGCAAATCTAAGACTGGGAAGAAATTAAAATCTAGACTAGAGGATTTCTTCTAAAACATTAGGAAGAAGTCAGGACACCAAAAAAGAAAAAGTGGACAAAGAACATGTATACTCAGATCTCAGAAGTGAAAAATCAAGTGGCTATTAAGTATATGAAGTGATAGTCAGACTCATTAGTTAATCAGGTACATGTGAAATAAAACAATTTTGAACTGCTATTTATTCCCATTACATCGACAAAAGTTAATAACAAGTATTGGTGAGAATGAGAGGGGTAACCTCATGGACCACTGGTGAGAATAAAATAGATACAAGCAATATGAAAAGCAATTCAAAAGTACTTTGCAAAAGTAAGTCTCTCTCTCTCTCTCTCTCTCTTTCCCTCCCTTCTATGTCCCAGCTAAATTTGTACATAGATTCATAAGGAAAAGTGTGTGGGGATGTTCATTGCTGCATTGTTTGTGATTAAAAGGTTCTTTAGGCAATTTAGGTGCCATTCCTAAAAGACTAGATTATTGTAATGCAATAATGTGTGATTACTGGGGAAGGAAGAAATAGGGGTAGGGAGATGAGGATTGAAGTTCAAAAGGAAACTAATAAAAACAAAAACAAGAGGCCTTTGTTCCTTCCCTGTGTGGATGATATCAGTTAATGTTCCATGAATTGGGAAGTGTGATGAATTCAATGCTCTGCACCTGCAGATCCAAAACAAAACAAACAATCCACTCCAAAGTACATACTAATGTTATACTTTTTAAAAAAGTTTTCTAAAATTAGATTGTTAGGTCAAAGAGTGTACGCATATTTAATTTTAATATATGTTACCGAACTCCCTTTTTTTGCTGTTCCAAAAGATTTTCTTACATAGTCTCATTCACTTATACTTTAGGTTGAATTTAGAGTGAATCAAGTTCTAGAAGAAACCCGTGGGGATTTTTATTACAATCTCATTCTAATTAAGAATCACAATTTAGAGTTACATTAAATGGATAGCTTTATTTATGGGTAATTGACCTATTTACAATCTGTGGAAATACCTTATAAGCATAAGTTCTAAGAAGAAATCATAAATGAAAACACTGAAGTGCTATCAGTGTTTTTTTCTTGGATAATGGGACTAAGTGTGGTTTTTCCTTCTGTCTTCTTTACTGGGTTTTCCAAATGTTCTTTAATATGCATGTTCTAGTTTTATACTGAAAGCATTTTTTTTAAAAAGTGATCCATCCACTAATAGGGCCAGGAGGGATGGCTATTTCCAAAACTTTTTTTTTTCTTTTAATGAGAAGGGAGATTCAAGAGCTGCATTTTAAATGTCAGAAGTTATTTATCAAAGTTGGTTGCAAGGACTAGAGAAGTAGAAAAATTGATACTATAGCTTTAGGTAAGTAAAACTACTTTCCTTATTTATGAAGCAGTGTTCCAAAGCAAAGTAGGTCTCATTATATGGCATGGTCCTTGAGGACACTTAAGGTTCTCTTAATGAAGCATGGCAAAAAAATGGACATTTTTTTTTGGCCTAACACATTTAATGCTCAGAAATTCCCAGAAGGCTGGAAGAGTAGATTCTTACTAGGTGACATTAGCACATTTTGGCAGAGGCATGGACCATAGAGATCTGTGTTTTCCAAAAGTGAAGAATAGAAACCTTTGGGGTTTATCCTTTCTTAATAACAGAAAAAGGAGTGTATCAAATGTCCAGTTTGCTTGTTCTATCTGAACAAGTGGGAACATCCACCGAAGTCTGTGACCATACAGAAGCAGGAGATGAGAAACATCTTCACATTTACATCTGTGTGTTTCAACTCCATCCTAATTCTATTGTTTGAGATAATAAAGAAAGAGGTAATAGGGAGTTGGGAAGGGGAAGGGGAGACACTGAAAATGAGAAAGAATACGGACATGTTGTATGAGGAGTGAAGGAACCCTGGGCCTTAGTACTGCTACATGAGGTCTGTGAGGCTGGAAGGAGGTAAGTCAGCTGTGTGAGTGGCTTCTGGAGAGTTCTGCAAGAAACCATTACAGGTGGAATTAAAAGCTCTAGAATAACTCTTTTAGCTGAGATGAACAAAATATGAGATTAGAGAGAATAAATTTTGGATTCCAACAAGCAAGGGTGTTGTTAATCTTAGAACTTTAATTTCTCTCTGGAATTTGGTTAAGGGAGAGGTTTTAGTAATCACATTCAGGGTGTATCTATCTAGTTGGCATTTTATTCATTTGCTTTTATTGCAGAACCTCTGATATGCTGGCTGGACATAATTTGGCATAGGAAATAAAATAGAGAGCAAATTTTCAGCTTGGTAACTGGATAGCCTTGTGGTTGTCCTAATTAATTAACTATTCTGGCCAATTTCAAAGCCTTATGGAGGCAAATTATATATTGCCCATCAGCAGTCTCATGAGGATACACAAAGTAGCAGAAGTCCGTGCTTGGGCAGGGACCTAATGAAAGTGGAAACAGGTCTTCCCTAAGCCCTGTGGTGATCTTCTCTGCACAGGGAGCAGTCACACCCCTAAGCTGATCAAAAGCTTAAGCTCAATGGACAAAGATAAAAATAAGCTAGGCGATGTAAGGGTTTGGGGCTGATACCTTTCCCTTCCTTCATGTGCGGGACATCCATTAGTGTGATACTCCTGGCCTCTGGAATAGCTTATCTGATGGTGAGTTATGTAGGGGAAACAGGACCAGTCTTTCCCTCTCCCCTCCCTTATAAACTCAGTAAGGGAACTCAGTTTTAGGGGAACTCAGTTTCACAGTTACCCAATTTTCTGGGTTATAGCTTGGGCTAGAATAACCTGGTTCTTCAGTTTCCAGAAAAGCTTGTGGGAAAGAAAAGAAGATTATGCTTTTATCACATATTGATTGGAGTTATCTGTAATAATCTCATGCAGTTATTAAGGCATTTCTCTTCTCCCTGAAATGACAAAATGATAAGGAAGAAAGAGAGAGAGAAAGAGAGCTCCCCAGCTTTCCTTCTCTGTGCCGTATCTCTCCCACTGGGTCCCTGTCCACCCTTCTCTTACTTATTCCTGGATTAAGGTCTTGCCCTTGGATGTTCAGGGCCAGTGGGAAACTGGTGAGGAGAAGGAGCCCTAGATGTAAAGGTGTTTCCACAAGAAAGAGAAAACTTTCTTTTAGGGAGTTCTCAGAAGAGTGTATCAGGTCCCAGAACACATTTTCCTCTCTGCTCCTTACATTGTAAATCTCATCCTTTAGCAGGACTGAGAATCCATAAGATGTTTTAGGAACCCTGTATTCCAGTATTGCATGCGTCAGGATATGTACTTGTTCAAAATTTTTTAATTTATTTAATTAATTTATTTTTGACCTGTAAATCTCATCCTTTAGCAGGACTGAGAATCCATAAGATGTTTTAGGAACCCTGTATTCCAGTATTGCATGCGTCAGGATATGTACTTGTTCAAAATTTTTTAATTTATTTATTTTTGACTGCGTTGGGTTTTCATTGCTGAGTGCGGGCTTTCTCTAGTTGCCACGAATGGGGGCTACTCTTCGTTGCGGTGCGCAGGCGTCTCATTGCCGTGGCTTCTCTTGTTGCCGAGCATCAGCTCTAGGTGCGCTGGCTTCAGTAGTTGTGGCGTGCCAGCTCAGTAGTTGTGGCTCGCGGGCATTAGAGTTCAGGCTCAGTAGTTGTGACGCATGGGCTTAGTTGCTCTGTGGCATGTGGGATCTTCCCGGATCAGGGCCCAAACCTGTGTCCCCTGCATCAACGGGCGGATTCTTAACCACTGAGCCACCAGGGAAGCCCTACCTGTTCAATCTGAGTCATAGTCTTCCATCACTTCCTCCCTGTAAACTCTCTTGGGAGAAAATCTTCCTGCAGAGAGCATAAATTCTGTTACTGTCCTCCATGCTTCTCATTTTAAAGGTATCTACTCCTCCAGACTCCTTACTTCCAGGGAATTTCCTATTTGGAAGCCCACTTGACCACAGATATAAGCTCTGTTATCCAGCCCTGCCTTTAGTAACTGTTTCCAGTAATAAGATATTCTGCTTACTCTTTGACTTATTTTTCATGTTGGGTGGATATCAGTACTTGGATGTTGTTGAGACTACTTACTTGCCCTGTGTAAGGTCATGGATCATGGTACTGTTACACTGAACAGATTTATAATCACCATGCATTTTCATGGCCATTACTTTAGTTGTACTCATCCCTTTCAAACTTTCTGGGGGAAGGGAGAGGCAGGGAAATTAGTCCAACAGTCTCTCAACTGCGGGCACTACTACTACTGCTGGTTTATAAGCTTTTGAATGAGATATGCAGGAGACATAGGCTGATGATCTGAAAAGGATGTGGCCCCCATCCAGTGGAGTCGTGAGCAGAAGCCAGACGGTACTGACTCAGGAGAAAGAGACTGAGGGCATTGCTTACAAACTCTGCATACAGGGCCATCACCTTGGTAGCTTGAAATCAGCATTAATGGGCATATTTACATCAAGGAAAGTGGCCTATGCTACAAATCAGGAATTTTAAGTATATATATACACATATATGTGTGTGTGTATATATATATATATATAGAGAGAGAGAGAGAGATCTGTCTTACCAGCACCCCACTTTCTCCATTTCAAATATCTCCACACTATTTTTCTAATTAAAGCGTTCAAGTAAGTATCCTAAATCAGTACAGAATTTGAGGGCTGGGAATTGTGACTTTATCTGGTTTTCCTTGAACTCCATAGGAAAGCAGAGAGCTGCAGGAGAAGTCAGAGACAAGACCTTCTGCTTAGGTCTTTGGAGAGTGTCCCATGTGGGACATTCCCTTTTTCAACCAACCGTCTCCACCTCTACAGTCTTCTGTACTTAATCTCTCTATTCTCTCTCCTTTCTCAGGACATTCCTCTTCTTCAGTAGCCCCATTAACTCTCCCCACATCTAACAAACACTGGCCCTGGTCTACAGCTCTACGCTAGTGAAGTTTTTCTCTTCCTGGGCTTCTCTTTGTTCTGAAGAGGGTGGAATGATTCTTTTTTTTTTTTTTTTTTTTCATGGGGGGGGGGAACTGGGTTTGGGAAATGTTTTTTTTTTTTTTTTTTTTTTTGCATGGGGGTGGGTAACTGGCTTAAGTTACATGTCTGCTTTGTCCATCTGTGGGACTATAACTTATTTTCTCCTGAATCACCTAAAGAAAAACACATTAACTAGTATGATTATGTATCTTCTTCCAAAGAGAAGCTAGAGTTGGCTCCCTTGAGGAACTCAAATTTACATATTAGCAATGACATTGACCCTACCTTGATCTACTGCTGAAGATGCAGTAGCATCCTTCCTGGACCCATAGATGGAATCCCCATCATCAAGGAGATGTCCTTTATATGCTTCAGTTCAGTCATTTGTTGTCTTGATGTCTTACTGTGTTTTACTCATGATTTGGGGCCCTCAGACAAACATGGTAGGGAGAGGCAGTTCTCTTTAATGTTTGCAAAGAAAATAAAGAGATATTGTAGGTTTCAGGGCTCTGACTCAGTTACTTAAGTTTTAAGTCCCCATGAAAGGGATCACCCCAGGATAATAGCCATTGCAACCTTATGTTTACAGCAATAAGTGTAGCTTCTGCTCAAACAGCTTCTATAAAGCTGGAGGAAGGCTATTGTAGAGGAACTCTACTATAGCCCCAAACCTACTCATTCATCATTCTGCTAATGCAGAGAGTGCAATTAAAATACGGCTTTGTCTGTAAGACTCACTTTAGTTTATCGCTCCAGACTTTCAGGAGGCACCCACTTGCTGAAGATTAATACTCTGCATGAAGAGGATTCAATAGTTACACAATTCCAGCAGTCAAGAGGAGATTAGGGAAATCATTCTACCTTTTGATTGTTGGTTCCCACTACACCTAATACATTGTTTGAGGCTGTTGATTTACTTTTCAATTTCTACAAAGTCAAGAAATGTTTTAAAAATAATATTTTACTTTCAATGCTGCGTGGGGCATAGTGCAATAAGTAAGAACAAGAACTTTGGAATCAGTTACCTGGCTTTGAATTTCAACCTTATTACTTACTAGCTGTGTGGTGTTGAGAAAATTACTTAACCTCTGTGTGTCTCTGTTTTCTTCTCTGTAAATTGGGAAAATTTTGGCCTCATAAGTTTGAGCATTAAATAAGCTAATATTTACAGAGCTTTTAAAAATAGTCCCTACATATAATAAGGGCTGTATAAGTGTTAATTAAATAAAATAATTTAAACATGAAATATTAATAATAGCAGTAAAATTATAATCTGCAGCTATTACTTTTAGCAACAAAGCGAATACAAATTCTTCGTGACGTTTAACAGATGAGTAAACTGAGGATCCTAAAGATTAATGATTTCTTAGAACCAGGAGAGTAGTGTAAATCAAACAGGGTCTGGATTCTAACTTGTGGTTCCATGACTCGTCCCTTGCATCATAAACTGAGCTGAAAGAGAAAAGTCAGACCTGCTGGGTGACACTGTCTTTGAGGTACACAGGATGGACACCCCGGGACAGGAACCAGGAAATGAACAAGTGGAAAACTTTAGACTTTCAAACCTATTTATTGATACTTGTCATTTTCCAGATATTCTAAACTTTCTTTCCTATATTTACCCTTCCAACTAAGAGAAAGTATGGTTTTGATGTGAGTGAAAATAACATTGATTCAGCCTCTTGGTTTTTTCCATCTGCCAAGTGATGGAGAGGTGTCTTAGGATTTTGTGTGTGTATTTAAATGCTTTTTAAAAAAGCATGACTCATAGCAAGTATTTTTCAGTTGTCACATTACTTTTCAGAACTACCTACAAACACACACACAAATACATATTTATTTCATACATAAAAAAAATATATATATATATAAAACTATTTTTTTTCAAATGCCTGCCATTTTCCATGGATTGCTGACACTTCCTGCTTTCCCACTGTGTAAAATTTTGGCAAAGTTATTATTCTCCACACTGAGTTTATTCTGCTTAGCTGAAGCACCCTGTACTAACTTTATCGGTATTTTTTATGTAGTTTCTTTCAAAGGAAATTGATACTGTGACTCAACAGTGACTAGACATGAGTGCTCTATCAGGCAATGTGGTAAAGTCCAATTTCTAGACATTTCTGGTTGGTGATATCCCGGATGGCTAATGTTTTTCCACCTGCAGCCCTGCCAACACAGAAGAGTGTAGTGGTTTTCGGACTGTGCTGCGGACCCTTGGAGGCAGTAGTGGTGAACAGCCAGTATGCATTTGTGTGGCTGACAATGGTGACAGGTGCATTCCTTTTGATTGTTCTGTGACTTTGCCTTACCATGTGGTTAAATATTCTCATTATAACCTTCCCCAGAGGTCTTATGGCCATGCCTCAGGGCAGGATCCAGCAGGTGGGGAGGGTCCAGCAGGTGGCTCTCCAGGACCCACTCCTGCTTTGAATTTATCATCTTTTTGTATTGCCTTCCCCATGTTATTTCATCTGGAGAAAGAGTCCAGTGGCTAAAAATATTGTGAACCAGTGGTGTGTGTGTAAAGAGTATAGTGTTGAGTGAGAAGATCAGGATAGATCTTCTGTCAAAACAAGTAGCGACACCTTGAGAAAATTACTTAACTTTCTGAGTGTGGTTTCTCAATTTTAAAAAGGAAGAGGTTTGACTAGGTGATCTTCATTTTTTTTCTCCCACTCTAACTTTGTGTGATTCACTGGGACTAATTACAAAACACTTATGCCAGCCACACAAGCTGTTATTAAAATAAAGATGTAGACAGCAATGTTAGAAGAGGTTCGTGGTTGCAGAAGTCAGGAAGGGAGAGAAGGTAAAGGAAGCACAATATATGAAGCACAATACATTAGCACCATGGGCTCATCTTACAGCCCAGGAAACAAGGTAGTGTGCCCACGTGAGCCCAAAGTGGCCAAATCACCCCATGAAATATTACTAGATTGTATATCAATTTTCCATGTCAACTAGGATTTCAAGCAGATTAAGAGCTTGAGGCTGTAGATTTGAAATAGAAGGCTGGAACTCAATAAAGTAGGACGTTTAGTAGGTTCTTATGTTTGGTCTCTGTGGGAAATCATGATAATTGCTTACATTGATTAGCTGCAAACTTTCCCGTGGGTGAGACTGGGGAATTCCTGGAATTTTTGTCCTTGGATGATTGGGCAGGCCTTGGAGACTCAAGGGCTTCCTTAATTAAGATCAGAGGAAATAAATGGTGAGATCTAAATGTGTTAGAGTAGGATTTTTAAAAATCTGCTGACACCTGAGTTATCATATTTGTTTCATTTGGGGAAAAGCTTACTTTTTCAGGATTTCCACTTTTCTGTCTGCCTCTATATCTTTTCACTCACTGGCGGGGGAATGATTGCTGAGTGCCAGAGGCTCTGATGTGAGCTTTTAATCTTTCAAAAGCCTGTTAATATCAAAATCAAGATGGCCCACCACTGTGGAGATAATGCATACATAAATCGTTAAAGGAAAATGACTTAAAATTTCTCTGGTCAAATATGGCAACATCCTGGTCCTTCTGGAAAAACCCCATAGAAATCGTCATGAGAAGTAAACATTGGCCAAATGACAGATTCCTGTGAGTGTAAATCAGGAGCTCAGGTTAACCGATTTGTGTAAGAGAAGAGACAGCTCTTTGGAAATTCCATCATTTAGTCCTTTTCTTTGATATGAGCACTTTGTGGGAGGAAAAAAAAATCATTTCCTATTCATTGCACAGAACTCATTTACTTCACTTCCATGCAGTGATTTTTCATTTTTATGACTGTAAATTACTGAAGTTCTTTTGTGGCCTGGAGGCTGAGGAGGTGGTCGTCAGAGAGCCAGAACCAGACGGGGGTAAACAAATGCCCAGCCCTATTAATTATTAATGGACCCTGCCCTATTACTTTGTCTAAAGTTTCTCAGGTGGGCAGTTGCCTCATAATTTTACTTTAGCAGAATGAGAGTTAAGGAAACTTGGTGCAAGCACACTGTTCCCTTCAATCATTTCATCAGAATAGCTTTCATTTCTCAGGGACTTGCATGAGAAAAAGGAGGAAGATTGAACTTCTTAAATTCCTTGAAGGCCATGCATATTTTATAGACACCATATTGTGGACGAAAGAAAGCTGTCAGTTGAGTAATTTTTAATAAAGCTACTTTGCCCGCTATATATATATTTTTTTGCCCGCTATTTTGTTCAGCCTTTTGTCTTGACCAATTTCCTCTTTGCTTTTGAGGAGAGGTAAGTAAGGGTGGTGGCGTGGTGGAAGGAGCAGTCGGTTAGGTGTCAAAAAATGTAGATTTGAACACCTGTCTGAGTCTCTGAATCAAGTTCTCCAGCATGGGGGAGAGTGATCATATTTTTCCTTACTTCACACAAAGGTAGTTGAAACACAAATGAAATAATGTCAGGATGGGGCTGTTGAAAGTTCATGGTTATTACTTGTTTTTCTCCGGGAGAAGCTCAAAGCTTTTTGCTACTTCATTCTACCCTTGAGAAAGAGTTGTTGAGGGGAAGAGGTCAAGATTAAGGTCGTTTTATTGCTCAGTGAGAGAGTGTGGCATCTCATCCCCTGATGGACAGGGGAGCTCTTTCTGGAGTTCCACTGGTGGGAAGTGAACTCTGGGAGAGCCAGCCCAGCTGTTTCCACCTCTGCAGATTTTTGGGTACCACTTAGACCACAGGCACTGAGGCTGTTTCATATAGAATTTGAGTGCAGTGCTTTTTTCCCTAACTGCTATATTTTTTATGGTCAATGTGGGTTTTTGTTGTTGTTGTTATAAATGTCTGTGCTTTCTTAAAGGATCGTTATATGCTCAAATAGCAAGGGTATTTGGGGGTTCTAGAGTGTAAAGCTAAAAGACCAATCTCAAACATTTTCAAGAACAAAAATAAAGTTTCTTTGCAGTACAACAAATGCTGACCAACCCAGAAATGACTGCTTCACACTGACAATATTGGGACCAGAAAACCTTTCCTCTGCAACTGCCTTAAGAAAGCGGGAGAGCTACACACACACACACACACACACACACACACACACACACA